>NW_022111376.1:5047454-5068505 GCF_000313985.2 Echinops telfairi
ATTGGCCAGCGGGCGCCTCCGTTTAAAACAGCCTCCTCGCCCGCCCATTGGCCGCCCTCCTCATGCATATTAAGTGAGCGCCGACACCGATTGGGCGCGGCCCGAGTCTCTGCTTTCAAACCCCGAGGCCCGCCGGACGCTTCCATCCCCTCCAAGGTCTGCACCCCCTGCAGCCTCCGCCTCGACGGTCCCGGGTCGCCGCCGGGGTCTGCCCTTGCCGTGACCCAGGCGTCCCGGGAAGTCTCGTTGGGCCGCCTGCGAGGCCACTGCCCAGGGAGGGCTCGAACCCGTCCTCTCCACCGAGCTCCCGGCTGCGAGCTCGCCTCTCGCTCCGAGCTCGAAAGAAAGGGAGTTTGACCGGAGCGCGGACGCTCAGGGGAATTGTGGTTTTGTGGTCAGGGCGTCAGAGTCAGTGCAAAGAGCAGGAACGCTAGTAGCCCATGAATGCCTGCTAGCGTGGCTGCACGAGATTTGACCTGGTCTCGAGTGGGCTGGTGGGGACGGGGCGGGCGTTATCATCCTCATGTTTGAAATGAAGCCCACCAGAAAATGGCCTATCCCTGCTGCCTCATCAAGACACAGCTCGTGCTGCTTGTGACAGGTGCCCGCAGGCATCGAGTCACCATTCCACGTCCTCAGCCATAAGGTCGTCTGGTCTCACGCTCCATGCCCGCCAAACCACCTGAGGGCCTGTCTAGCTCCTGCCCTGGCTGTCCCTGCCCACTCTGCCAGCTGAAGACTGCCACCCCCACCTTCCCACCTTGACCTCATTCCTGAGCCATAGACACTCGGTGTCCTTGTCCTTCAGATTAAGTAGACAGCACAGCCCATTCCCACCCCCACATCTCTGCAGGGCCCTGAGAGCTGCCTGGTGTCCCTGTCTGCCAGCAGACCTTTGTAGACTGGGGCCTCCCTCAGGTCCAACCACTGCCTAGCCTCCTGGCCACTCTGGAAGCTGCACTAGCCCCTGCTAACTCTCAACCTCTGCACACATACTTAGAAGGATGAAAGGTTTCCTGGGAGCCTTCTAAGGAAACAGCTCTGGCTCCATTACCATCTCCATTTGGATCCTTGCTCCCAAGAAATTTCCTTCTTCCATGGAACCAAAGACCGTGGCCTCCAACTGGGAGATCTGACGTCCTCGGAACCCTAGTGAGCTTGAATAGGACATCTCTGAGTGCTAAGAGCATGACCAGGGTTCCCAACCCCTGCCTCCCACAAGTACCCGCATCACCCCAAATGACCAAGACTGCTGCTTTACAACAACACTGTGTCATGCACTAGGGGAATCCAACAGTATAGTTAGGGAAACGTTGCCAGACTGTCTTCAGTGGTATCTGTTACCTTTCAGGCTTTCCTGTTTCATCCTTCCTTCTTCCCTAACCCTCTGGACTTGGTCCTTGGGTCACTGTTGCCCTTTGGGTCTTTAGAGGTCAGTTCCAGACCTGAAGGGGACTAAGGGCTATACTCTCTGGGGTCTCCCAGTCCTTATCTGACCAGTAAGCCTTGTCCCTTTAATGATTTGAGGTTTTGTTCCACATGTTTCTCCTATTCTACCCAGGACCTTCTAATGCAATCCTTTTCAGAGACCAAGTCTTCCTCGGGTTTATCATCCCGGCTCCCTCCAACCCTCAACCTGTCCCCATGAGCCTCAGCTTGAAGCCTTCTCCTCGCTTCCTGCCCCTAAGGTTCAAGGCCTGCACCACCACCCTCAACAGACAGTCTCTGAATTTGACTCCATTGCCACTTATCGAGTGCCTCTTAATAAGCCACTCAGAGGAGGGGAGGTTTGGGGGGGGGGGTTCATGGCTTTGGGCTCCGGGCTCCTCAGCAGGCCACCTCATCTGTCTGCCAAGGGTAATTTGTCTAGGCCACAGGCGAGTACAGTTGGAGAAATGTTGCCACTGAAGACTGACAAAGTTAAAAGAAGGTGGAAACAAAGTCACAGGCTGCCAAAGCCCTCCAGACAGGCTGCCTTGTCTGCCTACAGCAAAAGTGGTGCCCAATGGACACTCGGCCAACTTGGAACTGGGTTCTCTCTGGGCCTCTGCCCTGAGCCCCTCCCAGAAAGTACCTTAACCGTAGCACTCACTTCTCAGGCCCCACAGTGGGCCAAGCTAGTCCCCAGCAGCATCAGACCAGAATTCCTCACACTGCCTTGGGCTGAGGGGTGGGGGGGATTATGGAAATCTGGAATGTAACTCAAAATGTAACCCAGTGTGCGCAACACTGTTTACTAAGGTTTCTGGTTTGAGGCCATTGGGAGGAGCCTACAGCATTCAGCAAGATAAAGGGCTGTCTTGGAGGCTCCCCACCCACATTCCTCCCCCCCATCCAGCGTGGGTGCGGAGGCCAGACAGGCCAGCCTGCTTTGAAAAATCCCAGCTGAGTTGGGGCAGGGCTAGTGCAGAACGCTGGAGTCTTCTAAGTTCAGAGGTTCGGATCCTAGTCACATTTGACCTTCCCAGGGCCAGAGTCTTTATTGAGAGAACTAACTCCAGGCCTGGCCCCACCCTGCTTTCCTGACAAGATCCTACCTACACCCCTCCCCAAGTTCCCACTCCCCACCCCTCCACCCTCACCTCTGCCTTTCTACCCAATTCACAGCCACCCTATCCTCCTGTGTGTCCCAGCAGAGTTTTCAGAATGATGAGGTTTTGGAAGTAGATCACCAGGTCTTTCTTCTGAGGCATCTCCAGGTGGGTTAGCAGCCTTTGGACCCACAGAGGAAGAGTGGCTTCAGAGATGGGAAGAGCCTCTTGGGCTAGCTTCTGGTGGCACAGTAGGACCGGAGGCCTTGAAGGAGCCCATGCCTGAGCCTGTTTGTAATCTTCGTCTAGCCCTGTGAGCCCAGGATCTGGATGAGTTGTGTAGAACACTTACCCATGGGGATCTAGTTGGAGCCTGGCCTGCGCCAACCCAGCAGAGTAGGCATGTCCCCAGCATGTGGATATCCTCTGTGGCCAGGCCTTACTCTCACCTGTCCCACTCAGCCAGAAGCGGGACTGAGTGCCGGAGCTCCTTTTCACTGCCCTGCTCTGGCCCTTGAGCTGGGCATCCTTCTTACTGACTGAAGAGCAGAACTGGAAGATCATCCACCGAGCCCTGGGCACCCAGGCATTAGGGAGAAATAAGGTGAGAGCATTTCTCTGGTTAACTATCTCAGGAGAAAATGGACACACACACCCCACTGTGTGGAGTAGGACCCAGAGTGTAGGTGGGTTGGCTAAGGGAGGGGTGAATAAGAGGAGGTGAGCCACAGAGGTAGGGCACATGCCCGGTGTGGCAACGGTTGGCATCTGCACTGGGTACTGGGGAGCCGGTGCAGAATCATGAGCAGGGACATGACCCCATCGAAGCTCTAGGATTGGAGGAAGCCTCTCTCCTCAGTGAAGGTGGCAGAGAGCCTCTGGAAGACACGCCAGTGGGGGACTCCTGAGTGGAGAAAGAAGTGGTGGGATGTGTGCCCCCCACATGCCATCAAGCCTCGGTCACTCAGCCACCAGTGTGATGTCTGCAGTGAGGCCCTTGGCTGCTGCTGCTCCCAATTCACACCTTTGCCACAGGGGCCAGGAGCATCAGGCTGGGGACTCTCAGAAGACACTCTGACCCCACTAATGAATGAAGGCCTGAGCAAGCAAGGGCCCCCCGTGTTTGTGGGGACCAGATGTGGAATGCACTCCCCCTTGCCCTGAAATTGAACTCGGTTGGACCCAAACCTGGAAGAGGGCTGGCCTAGGGGGAGGGGAAATGACTAAAACCCTTGACTGTTGACTTGGCTGGGCTGTGGGAAGCAGACCAAGGAGTACACGTCTCGGTGCTCCTGGTTTTCCGTTTCAAAGTGGGCCCAGACCCCGCCTGACTCCCTGGTGCACTGAGTCCAGCTCCTAGCAGCCTGAAGGGACAGAGCAGAACTGCTCCCCAGCACAGCCTCTGAGACAATCATGGAGCAGCTGCTGGGTTCAAACCAAGCATGAAACCACGATGTCACTGGAAGTCCTCGGAGTGGTACCAAACTCCTTGGTGTCAGGTAGGTCCCCACTGCCAGCGGTCCTAGAGGACAAGCTGGAGCTGCCCCTGTGGGTTGCCGAGACGACAACTCTTTTTCCCTCTGAGCAGCCAGTGCTTTCAAGCTGCTGCCCCTGAGGCTAACCACCCAATGTGTCCCAACTCGTAACCAGGAGGCCCCCAGGGCTCCTTGAGTGTACCAGTACCCCCTTCAAATTGGTGGCAGTCTAGGGTGGTGCAAAACAGCTAAGGGCTCTGCTACTCAGTGAAAGATTGGGAATTTGAGTCTCCCTAGAGGTGCCTTGGAAGAAAGGCCTGTCAACCTGCTTGTGAAAGATCACAGTCATGAAAACTCTGTGCAGCGCAGCGTTCCTCTGACGCCCTCACGGGCGTCCACTCAGCTACCAAAAGTGCAGGATTGTTGTAGGGGTGAAGTGGATGCCTACGCAGAAGGCCTGGGAGAAATGGTGGGCACAGAATGGGCTTCCAAGGAGGCCACTCACTGTGGGTTCCTCTCGGTTTTCTGATTGCAGCTGTGGGAGAAGTCAGGCATCAGTGGCCAAGCCGGAAATGCCTTTGTCTGAACCCTATTTACTACAGACTAACAATTGCCCCTAGTGATTCACCTCTCTGGGATGGATGTGCCCCATCTTCAAGCAAGACCACAGAGGCTGGCACCCCTGAGTGCACACACCCACCAGTACCTAACTTCATCCAGTACTGTTTCTGTCAACATCTGGGCCATGCCAGGTCCTGCGTGCCTTCTCCTGTGTAGTGTCCACAGGACCAAATGTGGCCCGGTCTTGTGTCAATCCATTCTCTACATGATGTCCTTTTCTAGCCACTGGTGTTTCCTGACGACGTGTCCAAAATAAGCAAGTGGAAATCTCCCCATCCTCACTAGACAGATGAGGTTTTCTGCTCCTGTAAAGATTTCCAGCCTCGCAAACCCACAGGGGCAGTTCCACCCTGTCCTATAGGGTTGCTGTGAGGCAGAGTGAGTCAGTAGCCGTGCGTTTGGTTTTTGCGTTATTTTGTTTTGCTTTTCACTGCCAAGGAACATTTAATTCACTGCCATGGAGTAGATTCTGACTCATAGGGACTCAATAGGACCGAGTAGAATTGTCCTTTTACTCCGTGAAAGTGAACCTTTACAGTAGCAATGGCCTCATCTTCTCCAGCAGAGCAGCTGGTGGGTTTGAACTGCTGACCACGTTGTGGGTTGGCAGCCCATGGGATAACTCCCAAGGCCACAGGGCTCCTTTGAAGAGCACCTCCCCAACCAAAAACCCAAGTTCATTGTCATTGAGATGATTCTGATTCAAAGTGACCTTATTGGGGCCTAGTAGAACTGCCCTTTTGCATTTCTGAGATGGAAATCTTTACCGGGACATATTGAGAGCATACCCAGGAAAACACACCGAGTCAGCTGGACCCACACGTGCAATTCGCTGCTATAGATGCCATTCTCGCCCTCCTCTGGGTGGTTCCTCCCCCGTGACCATCGGCTGACTGCCCGCTAAGCTTCCCATCGACGCTCTTGTCCCTTCAATCCCATGTAGATGGGTCTTTAAAGAGCGCAACACTCCAGAGTTTTGATTATTGTTTGGCTTTAAGAAGACTTCAGAAGGTAGTTTAGGTTTAAGATTTGAAGATGGTCTCAGGGCAATCATTTCAAGGTTTCATCTGGCCTCCGTGTCTCCAGAAAGTATGGATTCAGTGAGAATTTGAAATCATGCTCTCCCTTTCTCCCCCTTTTGAGCAGGAGTCTTCTATCGTGTATTTGATGTGGATGTTCAGTAACGGCAGTGGGGCACCATCCAGTTCTTCTGGTCTCGTGGCAAAGGAGGTGACTGGCCACGCATTCCATCTCTTCCTCCCCATCTTCCTCTTCTCTTGCTCCAGAAGAGAGACCGATTATATCTTGGAGAGCCACTTGCAAGCCTTTAGGACCAAAGGTGTTATGCAATGAAATAGGATTAACAAAGATTAACAAGGATGTCTGACCAGAAGCCTTTTCTCTACAGTTAGCCTCTCAGCTAAACCTACTTTGAGATGTTTGAGTCAATATATGATTGACCTAAATTCTGATCTCTCCATGCACATTGGGTTATATGTGTACCTGGCCAGCATGACTGACTGGCTATCAGACAAAAGGACAATCGGATAAGTGAGGTCGTCAGAAACTGCAGACAGTAATGACAAATGAGGATTAGGGGGAAACCTTGTATTTTGTTCCTGAGCACTTGATAAGGTACTTCCCTGCCTATTACTATATTAGGCCAGGTGACTAGAGAAACAAATCCAGTGACACTCATATATGTGTAAGAGAGAACTTTATATCAGGGAATAATTACATATTGGACAAACATCCCAACCCAGTCCAGATCAAGTCCATAAATCCAACAGTAGTCTATAAATCCCTCGTCAGACGCATGCAGCCACATGCAATGATGCAGAATGCAGGAAAATCACAGGCTGGTGGGTGCAAAGTCTTATGGATACAATGGCAGTGGATGCATCTTCAGGGCTCATGCAGGTCTCAGTATGGTTCCTCAACAGGAAAGTGAAGGCAGAGAGAGAGAGTGGTCCGCCTCCAGAGAGCCATTTATCTCGGTGGCACCTCCAAAGGAGGTCATCAAGCTTCAACCTGATTGACAGGCTAAACTCCATCCATATCTTCTTACATGTGCCACGTTGGCACCAAAAAAAATGATCACATCTACCTTCTGGACTGAGTTTAGGAAACACTGGTGGTAGAGCTGAGGTGGAAGCCACGACTCTTGCTTCCCAGCCTTTGTCACAGGTACGACAGTGCAGCTACTTTCAGTGGGCAAACCACCAAGGAGAGGGCTGAAGCCACAGCGAGCAGTTCCTGCGTCAGTGACCGGCCAGGGCTCTTGAGCCTGGGGGAGCCTTATAGAACGAGGCAGAGAAGTCAAAAGGCCTGAGCTCAACTGCTGGCATCATCTAATACATCATCTGCCAGCACCTCACTTCTGCAAGGCTGATACCAACTCCTCACCCCTGCCACCTGTCCTTCCCAGAACAGCTCCACCCTCTGCTCAGTGCCCTGCCTGCCTCATTCTCCCCCTGACTCCTTTCTATCCATGCCATCACCAACCCCTGTCAATTGGATCTCCTCGGTGTGGTCTGACTCCAGCTACTTGGTCCAAGTATCTCAGCAACCCAAGGGACTTGCTCACAAATACACCTTTCTGTCTTTCCACCGCTCCAATGAAAACCCTTTGGAGAAAACAAACAAACAAAAACCCCTTTGGTGATGCTTCTTCCTAACCTAGCGATAAAACCACAGAAAGGTCCTTCAAGATACAGTTCTTGCCACCCAGTGCCAAGCCTCCCACCCCTAGCCAATCTCACACACACACACACACACACACACACACACACACACATACACAGAGCATTTGGCTCACTCTATTCCTAAGGGAGAGGAGCCCTGGGGCGACAGTAGGCCACGCCTCGGGCTGCTAATTGTGAGGTCAGCAGTTGGAAAGCACCGGTTGTTCCTCTGGAGAAAGCAGAGAATGTCTAGTCCCGTCAAGATCTACAGCCTCAGAAACCCAGAGCAGCAGATTGACTCTGTCCTGCGGGGTCACAATGAGGAGAATGGGCCTGATGGCAGGGGTTTGCTTTGTTTTCACCATGGGGAGCCGAAGCAATGGCGGTTCTGAGGTGAAGAACCCTCCCCTCCCATGCGGGCGACCCAGATTTGAGTCTCATCGGTCAATAGTGGCTTCTGCGTTGCCGTGATGTTAAACAAGTTTCAGCAGCATTTCCAGATTAAGATTGACTAAGGAGAAAGGCCTGGCAACCTACCTCAGAAAATCAGCCTATGGAAACCACCTGTGGGTGGCGATTCGGTCCATTGAGTGTGGGGTTGCCCTGAGCTTCGGGCAGTGTACAACAACAGCATCCCTAGAACAATCCCCTTTTCCCAGCGACTCTATGAAAATCCACCTATCCTTGCTCCTAATGCCCTCCACAGATCGACATGAACGAGGGCACACTAACATAGCACGCAGCTGGCACCTCTGCTGGTGTTCCAGTGGGTTTGGCAACTGCCTGGAAACCACCTCTCCTAGCTGCCCGCCCACTGCCACACAAAGGCCTTTGTCTCTGCTAGGTCGTCAGTATTAAACTGGATCAGAACTGAGTTAGCAATGCTCCGTTCAGAGCTGAGAAGGCGCAAAGTACAGGCATCTGAAAACCAGGTGGAGGAGGGCGAAGCAACTGCTGCAGATACCTCTCCTTGCCTTCCAGAGCCAGGGGACGATGAGAGCGGTGACCGAAGGCCAGGGAATCACAGTGACGTGCCACTTGGGGAGCAGCTGACTGGGAGTCCCAGGAGGGACTAGATTGCATCTGATGATGTGATGAGCTCAGCATGTGCTGCTAATTTAAATACTTATGATCGGTTTTCAAATCACCTTTTTTGCATGCCACAATGTTGACACCCTACTTATTCCATCTGTATGCTGAGCCATCACAGAAGCTGGGCTCTATGAAGAGGAGTGTGGCATCAGGATTGAAGGAAGGCTTATTAACAACCTGGGATTGGCAGACGACCTCCCCTGGCTTGCTGAAAGTGAGGACTGGAAGCACTTGCTGATGAAGATCAAGGACTGCAGCCTTCGGTGAGGGTCACGACTCAATGTGAAGACCACCCAAATCCTCACAGCTGGCCCGGTAGGTCGCATCATGATCCATAATGGAGAAAACATTGAAGTTGGCAAGGATTTTGTCTTGCTTGTTTCTACAAGCAATTCTCATGGAAGCAGCAGTCAAGAGAGACGAAATGTATCGCTTCAGGTAAATCTGCTGCACAAGACCTCTTGTAGGGGTTGAAGAGCAAGGACGTTACTTTGAGGATGAAAGTGCCCCTGGCCCAAGCTAAGGTATTTTCAATGGCCTCATCTGCATATGAATAAGGAAGATTGAAGAATCCAAGCATTTGAACTAGGCTGCTAGCAAAGACTATTGAAAGCACCATAGACTGCCAAAGGAATCAACAAACCTGTCTTGGAAGACGTGAGGTCAGGATGCCCTTTAAAGGAACAGAGATGGGGACACTTCATCTCATGCACTGTGAACGTGTTGTCAGGAGACAACACGTCCAAGAGGACATCATGTTTGGTGGAGGGACAGTGCAAGAGAGGAAGTCTCGCAAGGAGATGGAGTGACACAGTGGCTGCAACAAAGGGCTCAATCAGAAGAACAATTGTGAGGATGGCGCAGGACGGGGTTCTTTTGTTCTCTTGGACAGAGGGTCATTGTGAGTCGGAACCTCCTCGGTGGCACCTAAGCACAACAGTAACCCAGTGCAGAGGACGATTCAGTGGACGGTGGTCCAAGGTCACATGAGGCGCTAGTGGCAAGCTGGGCTCAGGGCCCTGCCCATAACACCATACTGCCTGCTTCTTCCCCCAGAATGGGGGCTGGGGTATTGCCAGTGTTTTTGAAAATAGTTGTGATTGTGGCAGGGGAGCGTGGATGGAGATAGATATTGCATGCAGTGACTTAGTAAGGCCCTTTAAGCCCGGCATGGCTTTTTAAATCCTACACAGTGATTGTGGGACTATGAAACACACTGCTTGCAGCCCAGCCAGAGGATTGGACAGCTTGCTAATAGTTCAAGCAAGGTACATAGCAACCTTGTGGGGAGTGGGACCATGCAAATAAAATGAAACCCTAATGTGGGAATTTGTTAGTTTTGCCATCTTGCTAGGCTTAAAATAAACCATCCCAAATGTGGGAAGGAAGGACCTGACTACCACCAAGAAAGGGGTGCTGGGAGTGGAATACATCCTCTGTACGCAGGGTCCTTGTGCTGAGAACCTCCTAGCCCAGTGGTTCTCAACCTTAGCCATGCAGTGACCCTTTCATACAGTTCCTCATGTTGTGGTGACCCTTTTAACCATAAAATTATTTTTGTTGCTACTTTATAATTGTCATTTGCTACTGTTATGAATCGGGTGACCCCTGTGCAAAGGTCATTCAACCCCCCAAAGGGGTCGCGACCCACAGGTTGAGAACCTCTGTCCTAGACCGAGGAGACAACTGTAACTCAGGATGCAAGACGGTAAGACATGGCAGCAGAGAAACAGCAGCAGCAGAACTAGGAGACCTATAGAGGAAGAGAGCTAAATGAGTTCTGACTAAGGATTGGTGGCAGAGTAGGTTGTCCCTAGCCCTCAATGGCAGAGTTAAAGAACTTTGTAACACTTGCTTAAGCAGTGCAGAGGCTGGGCTGGGGGTCTGAGGGCTCAAGGGTTCCAGGGGCTGTGGACGCAGCTGAGACGCTGCTCTGACAAAGAACTGTATCCCGAGTCATTCCTGATCCTGAATTATATCCTGTCACTTCCCTGTAATCAAGTATGGTCTGTAAATTCCGTGTGGTCATTGCATTGGATTATTGAACCCAGTAGCAGAGTAGAAAGTTCCATGGCTGGATAGATAGTGTCAAAATTGGTAGAAAGTTTGGAGGCGGGAGTCATGTCTGACTTTCACTTTACAGTGAACCCTCGTTTATCACGGTTAATCGGTTCTAGACCCTACCGTGATAAATGAAATTCCGCGAAGTAGGATTCCTTATTTGTAAATCAAATATTTTCGTAGTTAGAGCATAGAGGACATGAAAAAACACCCTTTAGTCACCATTACACTCATATTACCCAATTTATTAAAAGAAAAAGGGAAAATACAGTAAAACATTTTGGACGTTACAATTATCATTTATTATTTATTATATTATTTATGGCATCAAGCGTGTACAGTATGAGCCAATCAGTGGCAGTAATGACAGAGCATGCGCTGTTACGCAAAAACCGCGATAGAGTGAAGCCGCGGAAGTCGAAGCGCGAAGTGGCGAGGGTTCACTGTATAGGAATCAGCCTTGGCTTGTTGATCTTGATTCTCTTTCCCTCTCGTGAGGCTAGAGACCAGGCACTATTCACAGGCCATTTTTACAGTCATAGTGCACCAGGCAGACATGTGCTCAAGGGAGATGGTGAGATGGCTCAGTGTAGACTAAGAGAAGTGCCTGGGATGTCCCACTGCATGACTCTTGCTAGGCTAGCCAAGCCACCACCTGGTGGTGGCACCAGCTCTGTTAGTCTGTGTGCATTCACCATAAAATACACTTATACATTTCTGGCCAGGGTATGCCTGTGCCCAGGTACCTCCTTGGGGGAATACATCCTGGTCAGGCCCTTGCTAAGCTGCAGTTCCCCACCTTGAGGGGAAACCAATGAACAGTCTCTTGTCACTGTAGCCTTAGGATGTAGCCTTTCTGTCACTCATGTTGTCCCAAATAGCCCTGAGACAAACTAGGACTAAGGGAGCGTGGTGGGCTCAGAGGTCAAGAGCACAGGCTTTGAAAGTTGAGGAACCTGAGTGCACATCTCGGCTGTGCCCCTGGCGAGCTGGGTGCCCTTGGGCTGCACATCTCTGTGGCTCCGTTTCCTCACCAGTCAAATGGGGCTGATGATACCCAGCACACAGGGCGGTGGTGAGGACTGCCGGGGAGCGTGTGTACTTAGGCCAGGTCTGGGCCCATAGAGGGCACTTAGGCAATGTGATTGTCCTAGAAAGCTTCCGTTAAAATGACAAGTCATTGGTTTTCTTTAAGAATGACTTTTACAACCAGAAAAAAAATAGAGACTATAAAGGGGGAGGTGCTACCCTCGCAATATCTATTGCAAGCAGATTCTAGAAGGAACGGCCCCTCCAGGTCTTGTCAGACTGTGGGCAGATGTTTCAGGACTCTGGGCAAAGACAAGAACCTGGGCCAGGAGGCGTGTGGTCTTAGCATGTGCCTTGGCCCTGCCACCAGTGGCCAGCCACAGCAAAACAAAAGCTTCATTCTCATTAATGGGAAAGAGACACCCCTGCAATCCACAGCCGGGGTCCCTGTGCCTCCGTGCAGTGAAAAGTGAAGCTAGGCTTTCGGGCTCTCCGGGGGAAGGAAATGTGGGCTTTTTAAAGTGGCCGAGTGTGTGGTCACAGGAAACCAATACAGCCTTATTAGTTCCTCTCGTGCCTGTCTGGCCCGGCGGACGTACATGACCAGTGAAATCGTCAATAGCAGCTCACTTCCCATGCCGCCGCACCAATGAGAAGCCCTTCCAGCCGTCGTATTGCGGGTGAGGTCAGGAAA
The DNA here is from genome assembly GCF_000313985.2 of Echinops telfairi. NCBI lineage: Eukaryota > Metazoa > Chordata > Mammalia > Afrosoricida > Tenrecidae > Echinops > Echinops telfairi. Next base: position 5,059,642 of record NW_022111376.1, read on the forward strand.
CATTTGACCAGTATGGCCCTCGGATGACGTTATACAGATCCAAAAGGCTTTTGACAGAGAAGAAAAGTCCCCACTCATGGAGTCTAGTTCAATGGTTTCCACACTTTTTCTTTTTGGCCTCAAACTCAATTACTTTTCCAACGAAATCATAGGCCAAGTATTATAAAGACCACGGTGGAAACTGAAGGCGTGGCGGTTGTGGCCAAGGGTCAGAATTGGGGCAGGAATCGCACTTTTGAGATCTGCTTTCCCCCCATCTCCACGATGACTCTGGAAGCGCCTCCTCGAACTTTCTACGTGCCTCATTGGACAGGTGTGGAAATGGAGGCTCTGCGGGACAGAATCCCTCGTTGAAAGCCTCCCCACTTTCTGCTCTGGGCAAGGCCTGCTAGCGATGCCGAATGTGCTGAGACCCCACTGAAACCTCGCTTTTTGTGTCCCCGTGTGTACTTAGAGATGCTGCTGTCTGGACACGAGGGGGAGGGGGCAGCCAGGAGGTGGACGGAATGAGAAGCACATGCAGCTGCTGGTGTGCCCGAGAATAGGGAGCCTGAGGTGAATCGTGACAAGAACACAGCTGCATGCCAGTCCGATCCGATTTTGCTTATGGCCATGAGATTTGAAATTATTGAAGGTCAGTTCTGTTCAGAGGTCTTTGTGGAGAATAAAGACAAGGTCATGATACACTATCCCTCACTCCTTTCCCTCTGGCCTGTGGACAAACAGACGCAACATTGAAAACCTGGTTCACTTTCCTTCCTCCCCAGGCACAGTCGCGATAGGAAGGATATTAATTTTGCAGGGAAATTCACAAGCCACATGACAAGAAAAAGAGCCGAGAAAGAAGCAAACAAGATAGAAGCTGGCTCCCTCCCCAGCCCCCAGGGAGGGGGCTGAAACAACTGACCAGCTTCCAACTGACCACCCTGCTAACTGGCCAACTGGCATTAGGACAAACATCGTATCTAGACAAGGGGAGGGGAGGGTGCGTTCTGAAAATGAGCCCCTGTGTGGGAGCCCTGAACCGAGACGAATGCCGAAGCTGGCAGCATCAGCTGTCCGCTCAAGGCCGACGGGAGGGAACCCAGGCACAGCAGATGGAAAACAACTGCCAGGCGATAGCAAAAGGCATCTGTGTGGCTGTCTTTGTTCCTTGGTGCTTCCTCCCCCCACTCTGGAGGCCACACGGCCGGCCGTCCCCCACGCTTTCCAAACGGAGGGGAAGGCTGACACTTGCTCAAGGTCTGCTGCTCGCAGCACTGGGGCTTTAAGCCAAATGCACCCGCATGAACCAATGTGAGGCAGCCGGAGCTCTGGATGTTTGTCCCTCTTTATTATCTTGCTGCTTTCTACCTCCGGGTAATGACACTCCTCAGCTCACGGGCTCCTTGTTATTGGTCTGCCAGGTCCCTCTCCACCTGCGCAAGCCTTTTATCCCTGTTCTCCACTCTAACTCCCCTTCCCGCAGAGGCCCCCACTCTGGCATAACAGATAGAGTCGTGTGGGGGGTCTTGCATAGTTCTGATACACATAATGGATAATACCCTGGGGAGCTTGTTGGGCTTTGTACTGGGTCTCAGCCTCTATGTGGCCCCAGCTGGTTGCTTCTAAGCTACTCCATTGGTCTGTAGTCCTGCATCAGCACTGGCCATACGGGGCTCCCTGCAGTAGATGGAATACGGGCCCCAAAGATGTCAGGTCCTACAAAGCTGGGCAATGGGGAAGAAGGCCCACAGGAAACTTGATGTATTTGAATTAGGGTGTTGGCAAGGAAATGCCATGGGCTGCCGAAAGGACATGATGTGTCCTGAATCAAGTACAGCCAGAAGGCTCCTTAGAGACAAGGATGGTGAGACTTGGACTCACAGACTGCACGTGTTAAGGGGCTCAGTCCCTCAACAGAAGATCCTCAAGGAGCTGGACGGGCACCGTGCCTTCAATAATGGGCTCAATAGAACGTGGGTGGGCTGGTGCAGGATCCAGCAGTGTTTTGCTCACAGGGTCACTTGGAGTCGGAACTGCCAGACAGTGCCTAGCAACGACCACAGCAGAAACACTCCCAGGATCCTTCAAATGTGGCCTTGTGTAGCAAAAGGGACCTTGTACATGTAATTCGGTTAAGAATAGGATCTCTGATGGGGCGATGATCCCGGTTTATCATCGGCGGTCCCAAACTCAACCACAAGAGAGAGAAATGCGAGGAGATTTGACACACGCAGAGGAACTGGAGTGGAGAGGGATTTGAAGGCGCTGGTTTTGAAGGCTGGAGTGATGTGGACAGACGCCAAGGAAGGCAGGCAACTACTAGTCGCTGAAAGAGGTGAGGAGCCGTGTCCACACCGTGACTTCCTCCCGAAGGTGAGAGATCGATTCCTGCTGTCCATGTTGCCAGTTGGCATCTCACAGCTCTTTTTGGCTTACAATGATCAGTAATCATAGAGATGCAAAGAAAAACAAAACACTTACTAGCTAGCCATTGAGGTTTCTCCTTCTGGGCATTGCCTATTCATCTGCTTTGCTCGTCTTCCTGTGGGCTCTTTTGCCTGTTGATTTGTGGACTTTTCCTGTATATTTTATCCATTACTTTCTTACTGGTTTCAAGCACAACACATATCCCCTCCTTGTTCCAAAGAATCCTTGCAGACTTGGGCACATCGGCCCCCACTAGAGGGCCTGGGAACATGCATGTCACACTCCTCCCCTGCCCGCCCAGGGGACACTCTGCTGAGAGTGTACATGGAAGTCCTCAAGATCCAGAAACTACTGAGGCTTGTCAATCAGCCAGGAAATAGTGGGAGGAGAAGATAGTGGTCTATCATCACCATCAGCATCACCAAAAGGAGCCTGAGGACCCACGGTGCCACTCTCACCATCTTGACCTAGACCCCCGGATCTGCTGAGCCTCTGATACCCCAGGATGCCCCAGGTGAGGGACTGGTAATTGGAACCAGTGGGAGGGGGAATATGTGAGTGTATGTGTGCAAGAGAGAGACTGTGAGTGAGAGTGTGTGCCCGTGTGTAAAGATGCACATGTAGGAGAGCAGGTGTTTGTGAATGAGAGTGTTTATGAGCATGCAGGGTTGTCTGGGGGTGGGGAGGAATGAGGATGTGTGTGGTGGCGAGAGGGTGCGTGTGTGTGTGTGTGTGTGTGTGTGTGTGTGTGTGTGTGTGTGAGCATGTGTAAGTGTATATGGGTTTGTGTGTGTGCAGGTGATGTATGTGAAGCTATAAGTGTGAGCATATACAGTTGAGGGAGCGGGTGGTTGAGTATGCAATTGTGAGCATACATGGGAGTGTGGATATGTGAAAATTTATATGTGAGCAAAGCGTATGGCACCGTGTGGGTATATGAATGTGTGCATGTGAGACAGTGTGCCATATATGTAGTGGAATGAAATGAGTGCAAGTGTGTGTCTATAGGCATGTGTATGTGTGTGAGAAAAACGGTATGAAAGGAGGTGTGGGAGTTTGAGTGTGTGGGGGTATACGGGTGAGTGACTGTGTGGATGTGTGGATAGGAGTGTGCATAAGATGACATGAATGTGTGTATATGTATAAAACTGTGAGTGTTTCTGAAAGAGGGCGTGGGAGGGGGGAGTATGTGTGTTTGGGCATGGGTCCAGGAGAGGGTGCATGCATGCGTGCACATGGACGCATGTGTCTGTGCATGAGCAGAAGGAGTATAGAGTTAAGACATCCGTTTGTGTGCACGTGATAGTGTAGGCAGGTGCTGGGAGAGAAGGAGGCTGCTATTGCAAAGTGGGTACCCAGGGCATGGATCTCACCCCTGGCTTTCCCCAACATCTACTGGCCTCTGCCTTGGGCCCGGCCAGGGGCCTGGCAGGAAGTGGGGCGAGCTGGGCTGGTGGTAATCACCGCTGGGTCTAGGCTGACGTCCGAGCCGATAATCTAGAGCTGGGTTCTAACCCTAGGCTTGTTCCTGTTGCTCAATGGGACGGCTGTGTGCCTTCCCACGTGGCTTTCTCAGTCCCAACAACAAATCCCACATCCCGCTCTGTGACAGTCTTTTAAGGCACACACTGAATGGCCCAGTGGGCCCCAGGGGCATGCTGCTCCCACAAAGCTGCCCTGAAGGCTGGCCTTAGAGCTGCCTGGTTCTCAGGAAGACTACACGCTGGGGACTTCTGCTGAGCAATCTTGAGGTCAGTGATGTGTCTCCAGGCCACATACCCTTCTCTCTAGAGGATAGACCTGGATGATCCAGAGCGGGTGGGGTAGAGGGCCTTAGGGGCCGGCACCTGGCTGTCGATGGAGGAGGGGATGGGAGGTGGGCAGCCAAGGCATCAACCTGTGCTGCTACCAGGTTGACGTGACCAACCTCGTGGGTGTCAGTCTGCACCACTGCATGGCCACTGGGCCTGCATCATCTCCTGGTCTGGTAGACTTAGGCCAGAGAAGCGACCTGTAGTGAATGGTTCACTGAGCTGCGACCCTCAAGGTCAGCTCATTAAACCCACCACCCCCTCCTTGGGAGAAAGACCAGACCGTCTGCTCCCATAAAGGTTGACAGCATCAAAACCCCACGTGGGCAGTTTCTACTCCATCCCCCAGGAGTCAACTTGATGGCAGCGATTGAGCCTGTCAGCAATAGTTGATTCCAGGCTCACCCCTAGGGCACCCCCTAGAGGAAAACTGGGACCTGCAAATCCACCCTCCGCGGGGTGGAGGGGAGATCATTTGCACCCTGGGCCCAAAGTGAATGTCGGGGATGAGACCTCAAGGTGTGGTTACAACTCTCCAAGAGTGGCAGTGGTGACAAAAGTGGGGGTACAGATGGGTTCTTTTTTTTTTTTAAACAAATCATTTTCTTGGGGACTCTTGCAGCTCTTATACCAATCCATACATCCATTGGGTCAAGCACATTCGTACATATGTTGCCATCATCATTTTCAAAACATTTTCTTTCTACTTGAGCCCTTGGTATCAGCTCCTCTTTTTTGTCCTCATTCCTCTACCCTCTCACCCTCCTGGACCCGATAAATTATAAATTATTTTAATTTTCATATTTTGCACCATCCGCTGTCTCCCTTCACCCACATTTCTGTTGTTCGTCCCTCTGGGAGGAAGAGGGTGATGGAGTTTGTACATTAATCATTGTAATCGGTTCCTCCTTTCTGCCCTTCTCCCCTCACCTTCCCCCTATCCTTCTGGTATCACTACTCCCATTATTGTTCCTGAGAGGTTTATCTGTCCTGGATTCCGTGTGTCAAGAGTTCTTATCTGTACCACTGTACATGCTCTGGTCTAGCCAGATTTGTAAGGTAGAACTGGGGTCATGATACAAGTGGGTAGGGGGAGGAAGCATTGAAGAAAAAGAGGAATGTTGTGTATTTCATCAGTGCTATATTGCATCCTGGATGACTCATCCCTTCCTTGTAACCCTTCTGTGAGGGGATGTCCAATTGTCTACAGATGGGCTTTAGGTCTCCACTCTGATGCCCCTCGCTCTCATCGATATGATTGTTTTGAGACTTCTGCCTGATACCTAATCCTATCGACATCTCATGATCACACAGGCTGGTGTGCTTCTTCCATGTGGACTTTGTTGCTTCTTAGCTAGATGGCTGCTTGTTCAACTTCAAGCCTTTAAGACCCCAGATGCTATATCTTCTGATAGCCGGGCACCATCAGTTTTCTTCATCACATTTGCTTATGCACATTTTGTCTGCAGCAATCGTATCGGAAAGGTGAGCATCACAGAATGCCAAGTTATTAGAACAAAGTGTTCTTGCATTAAGGGAGGACTTGAGTAGAGGCCCAATGTCTGCTTGCTACCTTAATACTTAACCTATATGTAGGTATACTGTATTTATCTGAAACCAAGCCCAATGATGCAGACAGCATACCAACATAAAGAAGGGTAAAAGAGGGGCAGGGGGACAAGGAAAGGGAGAGAGATACCAGACCTCAACCTGGCGTGCCAAGTAAGACTTGAGGGCAACATACTGCCATGAAACAGTGAACTAACAGGGAGGTCCGAAGGGCTAGGCCCTATCCCAGCACTGAAGACATAGCCTGGGGAGTGACACAGGAGCAAACAGAGGAGAGGGAGGGAGGGAGAGAGAGAAAGAGAGAGAGAGAAGACAGCATCCTGGCCCACCAAGCTTCGAGGCCGACATTCCCTCTTAGAGCAGCCAATGCACAGAGAGGACTGTGGGGTCAGCCTCACCACAAGACACGACATCCCTTTACTGACCCACAAAGTGCTATAGGGGCAGCACCAGAAACACAGTGTTGGAATTGTGCCGTCTGACACACACACACACACACACACACACACACAACGTGAAGGGAGGGCAACAGAGCAGCAAGGGAAGCAAAACAACAAAATCCCCGAGGAATTCTGCAAATAGACTTAGGACTCAGGGGGCAGGGCTTGGCACTGCATCAGACCCATTTGGATAACATTCATAAGGGTCAGCAGATAGACCTGAACTATTCATAGGCTATCTTTTGTTTTGTTTTTTTCTTTTCTTTTTTCATGCCCATCTATATAAGATAGGCAGAATAACCAATCTTGAGGAGAAAACAATGGGACCTACAGCTCTGGGGGAACATGGGAGAGGAGGAGGTAGGGAAAAGGAAGTGTGGGGAGCGAACAAACCCAAGGACAAGGGAACAACAAGAGGTCTGAAATAGATGGCGAGGGGAGCATAGAATGCTGGTAGGGTTAAATCAAGCACAATTTACAGAGAACCTAATGAAGGTCAAACATGATGGGGCAGGGGGAAAGTAAAAGGAAATAGAAGAAAGAACTAGGAGGTAAAAGACATTTATAGAAACAGATGGCTTCTGAGACACCATTGATAGACACTGCTCTGATCAGAGTACCAGTTGTACCAGCCGTACCAGCGTGCTCACTGTGCAAATTCATACAGCTGTTGGCTTATGATGTGTGCAGTTTTCTGCATGTCTGCCTTATGGCAACATAATGTATGATGTTACTACAAAAACAACAACTAGGCCAGTCAACCATGGGGTTCCGCAGAATAAAAGAACAAAAGACTGGGTCCGTCACTTAATGCTGCAGAAACACTTGACAATGGTTCATAAAACCTACCGCATGGTCTTACTGTGCTACCCTTCAGCATGGCACAGGAAAGAGTGATACTGTTTCAAAATAAATACAGAACAGCAGAAGCACTATTCCGAGGGCCAGTCCCGCCAGTGTCAGCATTACTGCAAGGTAAGGACCAAACCCTTGGGATCCCGCCTGGCTCCCAGCACCAGCCTCCGCTGCCAGATTGCCCCTCCCCCAGCTGCCTTGGGACCTGGGGGGCAGGCCCTCCCTGCCACCTTCCCTCCAAACCTCCTTCAACTCAATCCATTACCTTCTGTTTACAGCCTCTTCAGACAGTTTTCCTTGGCTCGATTCCAAGTCAATTTGAATTCATTTTCTAAGCATGACCCTGTGAGTCACTATATTAAATGCCTTCCAGAGAGTTCTCCATACTGCACCGCACCACACAGTGCATTTGCCTAGCTGTCTGCACTCATGATGCGCTGCCCTGCCCCATGGAGGACAGGTGCCCTCAGTGCTAGTGCCAGCCCACCCAGGAGGCCGGTGCCCATGGAGGCCAGATGCCCACTACCCCAGGCCTGCCATCTGCCCACGGTTCTTGGAAATTTAAAGAGAAGTGTGAGGTCAGCTACGTGTACTAAAGGAAACTTGCCCAAGGACAGAAGAGCAGATGAATTGGGGGGGGGGGGGGGGGGGGGGCGGGGCGGGCGAGTCATTGCCCTGAAGAGGAGGGTGGCTAGAAAAGGAGATGTTAGAGGGGTCTTCCTTGCTCAGTGGGGACCAGCTTCTCCCCAGAGACCTAGCCTTCCTTGGACCCCTCTTCCACCGCCCCCACCCCCACCCTGTCTTCTCTGAAGGCAAAGCAGGAGAGCTCCCAGCCTAATTCTCAGTAGGAAGCTAGCGGGAGACTAATTTTTATTTGCACACCAGGGAAAGGACTGTGCACATGCACACATTCACACGCACACACACGTTTATGTACATACTCACACACCCAGCATATTCTTACAGAGCCCAAGCGGAGGGGCCTTATCCTGGACCCAGGGGATCCACTCTCTGCCCCATCCCTTCACCAGCCACCCCAGGAGGCCTCAGGTGACATCGTCCACCCAAACTGCCATGTGTGCTGTGAAGCACCACCAAGGGCTCTTCCTGGATGTGCCTCCTGGGATCAGCCCCCTTACTACCTACCGCTCAAGGCAGCCCTGTTCCCTTATGGGAAATTCTCCTCCCCTGGCTCATCAGAGGCTGCAACCTATCTTCCTGTTGCTCTGGTTTCTATGGCTCTGACCTTGGGGAGAGTCTGTCTCCTTGAGAGTGGAGAAGACATTTCAAGACAGACATCAGACGCCCGTGAGCCTTCATTTCTCCGGGATAAGAATATACTCCTCTGACCCCAAAACAAACACACACACACACACACACACACACAAACACACACACACACCCCACACACACACCGCCAGAATTATAAAAGCACTGTGCCCAGTGGAATCACGAGCATTAGTGTCACCCAGTGGTAACTCATGGTGCCACCACCGTGGATGAAGCGGCCCGGACAGCTCTGCTTTTTTCCTCCAGGGACCTGCCACTCCCCACAGCTCCCCTCCCTGCCATCGAGTCCATGCTGACTCCCTGTGGGTTTCTGAGACTGTAATTGTTGACGGGAGTAGAAAACCCAGTCTTTCTGCCCCAGAGTTGCTGGTGGTTTTGAACTGCCGACCATGTAGATTGTAGCTCAATATATAGCCGCTACACCACCAGGGTTCTACCCCACAGCTCCTACTCTCTCAGGCACACACATCAAGACTACTCACCTGTT
>NW_022111376.1:5068619-5095384 GCF_000313985.2 Echinops telfairi
TTGCACGGTGTGATGGTTGACACCAACCTTAGAGACCCTGGGACCATTTTGGTCACTTGAGTTGGTGGCTCTACTTGTACTGCATATACCCTCCCCTTTAATCTTAACCATGACCTGAGGTGAGCATCGTCAGACCCATTTAATTGGTGAGGAAACTGAGGCATGGAAAATTTCATCAACCAGTCTAAAGCACTCAGCTAGTGAGGGGCAGAGTTGAGATTTGACCCAGCCCTCTTGACCTAGGCCCCTCCACATACCCCCTCTTTGCTGCATGAGCAAGGCTTTTATTGAGATATATTTCACACAGCATAAAGTGTACCCCTTTAAACAGTGCAATCCAGGGATTTTTCATATGTTCATGGGCCATGCCATCATTGCCATGGTCAATTAACAAGGTTTTCATCACACTCACAAGAGTCCCCCTTAGCAATCGCTTCCATTCCTTAAGCCCCTGGTAGCCACTGCTTTCTGTCTCTCTGGGTTTTTCTGTTTGGGGTGAAATGAAATTTCTTAACATGGCTCTTCTCACCACTTCTCTGGGACACCCACCAAATGTTTGTGTGTGTGGTAGTCTGGGTAGACTAGAGAACAAATCCATGGACACACATATGTGTATAAGAAAGAGATTTAACTCAAGTGGAAAGTGGGTGTCGTAAGAATGATGAAGTCAACATATGTACTAAAGTGCTGGACACAGATGATGTATGTACAGATTGTGATGAGTTGTATGAGCCCCTAATAAAATGATTATTTAAAAAAAAGAAAGAGATTTAAAAAAAGACCTAAAAAAGTTGATGGAAAGGAATTAAAAATTAATATAAATTTTCCACAAACTTTTTGAAGGCCCCTTATATATGTGAGAGGCATTGGTAAATGGAGAGCAAAAAGCAAAATGGAGACTTTTATTTTGAAAGGGGTTAAACTAAACAGTTCATTGCAAAAGTAACTGTGGCTACTATATTAGCTGAAAGGGCTGTATTTTGGGGGTCCAACCTGATTTGCCTCAGGTCTCAGAATGTGGGTATAAGAAGATGGCAACCAGAAAGTTAGTCTAGTAGAAGTGCCAGTAATAATGATCAATATGGGGGGAAAAAGAGATTTATATATAAGAGGAATTGAACATTGAGAAAAGATCCCAACCCACTCCAGTCCAAGGCCATAAATCCGATACTAGCCCATATGTCTGATGCCAATCTATAAAGTCCTCTTCAGACTCATGAAACACATGCAATGATGCCGAATGCAGGACGATCACAGGACAGTAGGTGGGAAGTCTTGTGGATCCAGTGGCGTTATAAGCATCTCAGTGCTGGCAGGGGTCTCTACGTGGCTTCTCCAGCTTCAGAGTAGGTCCGTGTGGCTTCTCCAACTTAGGTCACTAGTATAGTTCCATGTGTCTTGTCAGCTGCAATGCCTCCCAGGGAGTGGCAGAGAGAGAGAAGTGTCTCCCACCTCCAAGGAGAAAGTCCTTGATTTCCAAGAATTCTCAGGAAAAGGTCACACCCACACAGAAACCTCATTGGCTATGATCTGATTGGCAAGCTAGACTCCACCCCTACACTCTTAATCCAAAAATTGACTAATGCTTATATATTTACCACAGTGTGGGACCATGCAAATCCGGGGTGCGAAGCACTCAGAGAGGGGCTTGGTCAGACTTAGTTCCTGTTCCCCTGTGGATGCGAGCCATCTCAGAAGCAGGAATGGAGAGAATTCCCAGGACCGTCAAGAAAGAAGAGCCCATAGAGAAAATCCTTGGCACGTTGGGAATCCTTATCTGAAGGAGGTGGCACCAGCTGGTATTAGAATAGGGCAAAGAAGGATGGAGGGTGGAGGCTTGTCTGAACTCTGCCTTGAGGTCACTGGTCTTAGAGAGATGTGGCCCCGATTCTCCTTCTCCCTTGTCTATCCAGAGGAGGTCAGATATGGCCTATGATGCCTTTTTCTCCCTCTTCTGCCCATTTTATATCAATGGAATCATATAATATGTGGATTTTTGCCTGGCTCCTTCCACTTAACTTGTTTTCGAGGTCCACTCACGTTGGAGCATGTATCAGTATTTATTTTCTTTTTATGTTGAATAATGTTTTTTAAGACACATCTGTTTGATTTACAAATATTGCTTATTGTTTAAGTTGTATTGCTATATAAATCATGTACCATACACTTCAATACTTCCTATTACAGAGCTGTACAACCATCACCACAAGCAATTTTAGAACATTTTCATCACTTTTTTTATCCATTATTATTGTTTGCAGAATTGAAGTATCATGCAGCCAGTCCCGACTCACAGAGACCCAATGTAAAAAGAAGAAACCACCTCCTGGTCCTGTGCAGCTTCACGACAGTGCTTAGGTTGGAGCCCATAGTGGCAGTCACTGTGTCCATCCATCTCGTCAAGGGCATCCCTCGTTTTCCTTGCCCCTCCACTTTATCAAGCACGATGCACTACTTTTCTAGGGATTGGTCTCCCCTGATAACATGTCCAAAGTCTGAGGTCCCCCTTACCCCCCAATGTCCCCTGCCTTAACTGTAAGAAGCTAGTAATGTGGTGACTGTCTCTTTGGATTACCTTCCCTGGATTTCATATAAAGAAAATCACACCCCCCAAAACCAACAAAAGAAAGCATGGAAAAATCTCAACCCCAAAGAAAGTAGATAATACCAACTATAACAGACTAAAAATGGGTCAAAAGGGAAAACAAAGGACAGTATGTTAAATTTTAACCTAAGTATATCGGTAGTAATTAATTTTGCAATGCACTCTGTCTGAAGGCAAGACTATTCACATCCCTAGTCAATGGTCTGAGGAAATTCAATGGAGACTTCCTCCCCATAGTGACATGCAAATAAAGTTTCGGAGCTGCCTGACATCCTGCATACTGGGTACTCAGAATTTAAGTTCTAATTAAATTGCCTCCTCTAGTCTTAGATTTTGTTATTTACAATCTTTGGAGCACATGGGCTGGTGTGCTCATTCCGTGTGGACTTAGCTGACACCTCACTTAACGGGCTGCTTGTTTTAAAACAAGCCTTTAAGACTCCAGACACTATTCTTTCTGATAGCCAAGCACCTTCCGATTTCTTCACCACACTTTTCTGTAGCACCCATCTCTTTAGTAATCTCTTAATGAGGACAAATATTGAGTAGGGCCACATCATAACAACTAATTATTCTTATATAATATATAATATATAAATTATATTCTTATATATTTATAATTGTGAGTTCAAAATCCATTCATATGTCTATGAATGCAATATATATATACACACACGTATACATAAAGGTCCACTTTAGAGGCAACATTATTTGCAAAATAATATTCTATTGAACAAATATACTGCATTTTGTCTATCCATTTATTGGTTGATGATGGATATTTGAGATGATTTGATTTTTCTTTTTCTATTAAGAATAATGCAAGCCATAGTCTAGCTTAACTAGTAAAAATGTCCACTTTGAACATTAGGCTCTTTTAAGAACTTTCTATATGTGCTTAAATTAACAATAGCAACTTGAAAGATATCATAGCTGGTGTTAGACAGATGTTGGCTGAAAACAGAATACTGGAAAAATTTTACTTGTGTTTTATTAACTATGGGGTGCATTTGAGCGTATGGATCATAACGAACTATGGATAACCTTGAGAAGAATGGAAATTCCAGAATACTTGATTGTGCTCATGTGAAACTTGTACATGGATTAGGAAGCCTTTGTTAGCATACTGCATGGTTTAAAATCAGGGGTCTCTACGTGAGGGTTGTGCCCTCTCACCACACTTGTTCAATCTGTATGCTGGGCAAATACTCAGAGAAGCTGGATTCTATAAAGAAGAATGTGGCATCTGGAGTGAAGGAAGGTTTACTAACAACCTGCAATATACAGATGACACAACCTTGCTTGCTGAAAGTGAGGCGGGCTTGAATCACTTGCTGATGAAAACTAAGAATTGCAGCCTTCAGTATGAATTACAACTCAATGTCAAGAAGACCAAAATCCTCACAACTGGACCGATAGATAAGTAACATCATGATAAACAGAGAAAAGGTTGAAGTTGTCAAGGATTTCTTCTGGCTTGGATCCACAACCAATGCTCAGTCAAGAGATCAAATGGTGTATTGTATTGGGGAAATAGGTTGCATAAGACCTCTGTAAAGTATTGAACAACAGGAATGTCACTTTGAGGACTAAGGTGCCCCTGACCCAAGCTATGATATTTTCAACTGCCTCATGCATTTGTGACAGTTAGGTTTATTGTGCCAACTAGGCCAATAGGAACATGTGGGCAGAGTTTAATCAGTGTGTTAGTCTGGGTAGACTGGGTAGAGAAACAAATCCATGGCACACATATGTGTATAAGAAAGAGATTTATATACAAGAGGAATTGAACATTGAGAAAACATCGCAACCCAGTCCAGTCCAAAGCCATAAGTCTGATACTACCCCATATGTCCAATACCAATCTCTAAAGTCCTCTTCAGACTCCCGAAACACATGCAATGATGCCGAATGCAGGACAATCACAAGCCAGTGGGTAGAAAGTCTTTGGGTCCAGTGGTGTTGTAAGCACCTCAGCACCGGCAGGGGTCTCTCTGTGGCTTCTCCAGCTTCAGAGGTCTGGTTGCATCCATGTGGCTTGTCTCCTGCAATGTCTCCCAGAGAGTGGCAAAGAGAGAGAGGTGTCTTCGGTCTGCAAGGAGGAGGTACCAGATTTCCCAGCATTCTCTGGAGAAGGCCGTGCCAACAGAAATCTCATTGACTATCTCCAGATTGACAGCCTAGACTCCACCCCTACACTCTTAATACGTAAATTGACACCAGATTCAGAGACTACCACAATTAGCTTGATCGGAGGGCAACTGAGATTAATGAAGACTGCCAGCATCCCATATCTCTCTTGCTTCCTGGTGAGCTCAGGGATTGTTAAGGAGCTCTCAGCCCCAATCTCACCTCCTTTCAAATGCAGAAGCTTGACTTTAGACTCTAGAGCAGTGGTTCTTAACCTGTGCGTCACGGCCCCTTTGGGGGTCAAACGACCCTTTCACAGGGTCGCCTGATTCATAACAGTAGCAAAATTACAGTTATGAAGTAGCAACGAAAATAGTTTTATGGTTGGGGGGGGGGTCACCACAACATGAGGAACTGCATTAAAAGGTCACAGCATTAGGAAGGTTGAGAATCACTGCTTTAGAGTCTAGAGGGTAGGTGACTGGCCCAAGGTCACATAGTCAGCAGGTTACAGAGTAGAGCTCGAATTCTTTATTTCCAGACTTCAAATCCTTTGTTTTTCTATTCATAATGGCCACCTCCAGTGAAGTAAATCAGAAGCAGGGAGAAAAGGAAAGGAGATGAATGTACACTAGGCCACCCAATGACGGTCTGCCAGTGGTGAAGAATCGGGTGTAGGGGACTTTCTGTATCTTTGAGGAAAACAGGAGAGGCATGTGTTGCAGTGTGTGCTCCCCAAAAAAGAAGAAACTGCAGAAAGCATTTCTTCATGGAAGAATTGAACAGACTTCAGATGGTCTCACTGGCCCAAAGTAAAGTCAATTAAAGGCTCGTCTCTAATATATGAATGTTCTTTCTGTTTATTCAGAAGTGATAGTACACCTGCCCTGAGAACCAAACAAGAGCAAGTGAAGTGGGCTTTGTCATGCTAGGAGAGCTGGAAATGGGCTGCAAAGAAGAGCTTCTAGCAGGGGAGTTGTTAATTAAGAAAATCCCTCGGTGGTGACCTTGAGACAGCCCATCCACTGGAACCGATTCAGCCAGACCTAGCTAGACCAAGCACTTGTTTCTCGCGGGCAGCCCAGGGCCATGATTACCCAGCATGCCACATCAGGGAATGAAAACCCCCATCCTCAGAGTTATCTCATGGTGCTTCCAAAGGGGAAGATGAGTTCCAGAAGGCACAGGCTAGTGAGGCTTCAAAATTGCCTTCTGCCACTGTTCTCCCCACTGTAAAGAATGCCTCCCCCTTTGAAAATTGTGCTTAAATATATTCAACATACAAGTTTCCATTTTCATCATTTCAAGTGTACACTTGACATTAATTGCATTCACAATAGTGTGTAGCCACTATCCATTTCCAAAGGACTTTCCATCACCTCAAACAGAAACTCAGCAAGAACACCTTACCTCCCTTCATTCCCTGGTCATCCTAATAAATGCTTGTCTCTGTGCACTTGCCTCGTCTACATATTTCATACATGTGAAATCTGTATTAGAGCTTAAATTCTGAGCATTTGGCTCACAAAAGGTTATGTGTGGTAGTGACATAAATTTTATGTCAACTTGATATATAGAAGCATAGGGGTGGAGTCTAGCCTGTCAATCAGGTCACACAGCCTGATGGTACCCCTTGTGGGGGTAGCCTACTCATAAGGAGGATACTGGGTACCTCCTCTCCCCCTCTCTCTCTCTGCCTGCACCTTCCTGTGGCAAACTGCTCTGAGACCTGCCAGAGCCCTGGAGATACGTCTAGGACCATTGGATCCACAAGACTTTTCACCCACTAGCCTGTGATCTTCCTGCATTCTGCATCACTGCATGTGGCTGCCTGAGTTTGAAGAGGGGCTTATGGACTAGTATCAGACATAAGGCCTTGATTTGGACTGGGTTGGGATTATCTACATCCTAGGTGGTGGTGGTTAGGAAACACTGCACAGCCCTGTGCCATCCTCACAATTGTTCCTGTGCCTGAGCCCTCCAATGCAGCCACTTTGTCAATCCATCTTCTTGAAGGCCTTCCTCTTTTTCCCTGCCACTCCACTTTACCAAGCATCATGTCCTTCTCCAGAGACTGGTCTCTCCTTACAATATGTCCAAATGCCTCTTTCAACACCAAAAATACCAGTGGTGACTCTGCATTGGGTCACACTGCATGGAATACAGGGCAATTTAATTGACTGCATCTGTGGAAAGAGACGATGGAGAAGCTCAATAGCATCAGTGTGTTAGACAGGGTTCTCTAGAGAGATAAAACCAAATTGCTGAGAATTTAATATATTTATAAAGATAATTAGATATATAACAAGAAATGAACTGTTAAATCACATACAGATAAATATATAATACAAGAAAGAAACAGTTAAATTATAAAGCACTACAAATGGCTCAATGCAACTCACTCCCGTGAGAGAGTTGTGAGAGACAAGCAGTCCTTCAAGTCTAGTCTGCTGCCAGATCTTCCTCTATTTATAGAGAGAGCTAGGCTATGTCAGCGCAGCAGCCAATCAGAAGGCAGGTCACCAACTGCCAGCCAGGTCACCAACCGCCAGTCCCCAGTTCCAGAGATGTCTTAAAGGGACCTCAACTTACAGCGACACAGTCCACAGGCTAGGTGTCCCACAGGTAGCGTAGCCTTTAAATTGAGGCACAGAACAAGCAAGGCAGCCGCACACTGGTCCAATGATCAAAGAGCGAGAGACAAGAAAGGTGAGACTCACCAAGCCATTTATCTCTCTGCCCTTCAGTTAATCCCACTTGTGTTTATCGGCCAGGCTGGCACAATAAACTATCTTAATCAGTGAAAACAAGTCCGGTTGTCCATGAAGAAAGCACAAAGATCATTTGAAAGACAGGAGAAGAAAAACGATAGATCAAAGTGGATGTCAGAAGAGACTCTGAAACGTGCTCATGATTGGAAAATAGCCAAAGCAAATGGAAGAAATAATGAAGCAAAAAGAGCTGAACAGCAGTCTGATAGGTCCTCAAAAAGTTGTGACATTTTGCATTTCCACCAGCAGTACACAGGGCTCTCCTTTCTTCACACCCTCGCCAATACCTATTAGCTGACTTCTGAATTCTAGTTGTCCTCGTGCAGCGTGGAGAGGGTGTCTCTGGTGCACTGCTAATTGCTTGCTTTGGAGAATCATAATTGACTCATTCCTGAAGTGGGAGCAGAGCTAGGGAAACAAAGCTTGGGGAAGAAAAGAGGTGAATCTTTGGGGATCTGTTGTGGATGATCTGAGATGGAGGGAAGAGACATTCCAGGACTGAGTCCCGGGGCGTGGAGATCCCCACTTCATGGTATAAATCAATGAGTTGGCACCAGTCCTGGCCAAGAAGGTCTGAGATGCTAGCTGTCAGCTCACAACCATATTTCTAAACAAGCAAAGTCCCTAGATTTTTATTTGCAAAGGGCAGGCTAATGGGAAGGGAATCTCCCACCTCCATCTGGAGAGACTTTTACACAATGGCCTTCTATTACCCTCTCCTCCCCTTCTACAACCTTGGCAATGGACCAGCAGACTATGCCAGCAGGGGTGCTCGTTGTCCCAGGGACTCTGTTCAGGAGGGGCAGGAGAGGCCCAAGCTGGCTGGTCACAGGCTCCTCAGGGTGGGCACCCCTGGGTTTTTGCCTTTATGATGGTAGGACTGGGGTTCTGCCTCTGCCTCTACACATGCTGGATAGAACCAGGGAAAGGGAGTTTTTGACGCCAAGACTGAGCCTGCCATTGCTTATGGTTAGTGGAAGGTTACAGGTCTGGAGGTGTTTTGGCATACAGTGGGAGGCTTTGAGCCTGCCATTGCTTATGGTTAGTGGAAGGTTACAGGTCTGGAGGTGTTTTGGCATACAGGGGGAGGCTTTGAGCCATAGTGGACTCTGGAACCAGCCAGCCTCAGCCAGTCACTTGGCCTCTCTGGACCTCAGTGCCCTCATCCATATAATGGACATAACAATAGCACTTGCCCCTGAAGGCCCTTGTGTTGAAGAAGTACATTAACATGTATGTAAAGTACACAGACCAGGGCCTGGCACATAGTAAGTTCTTGGCATCATGTAGCTGCTCAATTGGCTGGTTTGAACCACTGTTATCTTGACTAAGATGATGGGAAGGGGAGAAGGCACAATGGGAAACCATCTGGGTTATAAGAGGGGTCTTCCAAAGGATTATGGGAAAATTAAATGAAAGGAGAATGGAATTTCCCCCTAAACATTTTAAGGCCCCCTCAGACGTGCTTGCGAAATCACAAGGAAAAGATTTTGACATCTTTTAGGCCCATAATCTCCTGGGGAGCTCTGTTCGGCCCTGGAAGGTCAGCCCATATGGCCTGGATGTGGGCCGTAATCTGGGTAGCAGCAGTCTCTCCCAAAGAAACAGGCCGGCTGGGCCTGCTGCAGGGACCAATAATCACGATGCTTAAAGGGTCGCAGGCTTTTCATGTGAGGAGTCATCTTGAGGCCTGTTACGCGAGGGAAGGGTGACTTCAAGGGGGACATAGATGGGGAAAAAGAAAGGGGGTGATACGGGAAATCCTGGAGGGGCCTCTGGGGGACTTCGATCTGTTCTGTGTGGTCTCAACTTGTAGAAATAAGGATAATGGAGACCAGGGGACGATGGGGCGATAGATTCTGGAATTTTCTAGAGAACAACCCTAAGATAGTAGAGCTGCCTCCAGAAGGAGGACGGAGTTCCTATTTCTTGAGTTATCCAGTCCTGCTGCCTGGTTTCTTGGGGTGCTCGAGCCTGTCTCCTGCTCTCTCACATCTTCCCCCAGGTCTGGGCCAGGGTCACATCACAAGACTGGGCTTCCGAACAGCAGAGAACAGCTAAGAGAGGCTCTTTGTCAGTCTGAGCCCAACCTTGAGACATGGTTTTGAGGCTCTGCTATGTTCTCTGGGTGGCTCGGCTCACATTTCCACACCTTCCCTCCCTTGGGAGGCTCTTCTGTGGAAGGTCAGGGAAATCAGGCTTCCCTCGGGAACTTTCCATTATCTGAGAAGTTGAGTGGGCGAGTGGAGCAGGCAGGAATTCTGTAAGTGCTGTGAGGATGCCAGAGAGATCAAGGACAGCATCAAGCTGCGCTACATTGGGGTCCTCCCTCACCGTTCCAGGAACACAGGTTTAAAGAGCCTTTCCCCCTGGACTTCTTCCCAATCCGAAGCTGAAATCCTGCCATTAAAAAGCCATCTTTGCCATTGCTGGCCTCTTCATTCCAAGCTGCTTCATGTGTCAGCAACTTGCCTAAGGAAGGTCACACGTTGAGCTTCCTATGGCTGCTGAATGACTCCCTGGAGGGCGGGCTCTCAGCTCTAAGACTCTATGGCCAATCCAACCCCAACCCAATACTTTCTAACTAGGGACAGGGTTATCACTTGTGAGCGACTCACTGGGAGGCCAGCCACTGACTGTTCTGACAGTGAACTTCACTGTTTTCCCCATAGAGTCCACCATTTGTAGAAGTGGTGATGGTTAGCTTTGGTTTGGTTTGGTTTGGCTTTTCTTTTCCATTTTTGGCTGTCAATGTGTAAATATACAGAACACAATCCAAGAGGCTGGCGTCTCTGTGAGTGAGTGAATGCTTGTCATTGACAAGGGGATGCTGTTTCTCTTATCAAGGGGCCAATTTCCTACAGACTATTTGGCAGTGCTCTTGTTACTAGTACTGACCCTATGGTTATCAGAGGATTTGTGCTGATTTCAAGTTCGCCAACCTAGCTGGTCAGAGACAGAGGTTTCCATGCCAGGCCCATACTGTTACATGTTCCACTTGTGATTTATGAATCCATTGCTATGTGTGGGCACAGAAACCATTTAGCTTGTTTGACATTCTAGAAATCCCACTCCTGCTTTAAATGCACAAGTCAAGGCCCCCCCAAAAAAAGCCAAATATTGTGAAAATAATGATATTGTTGCAGATTGTACACTCACACCACTGGTCCTATAGGGCTCATCCGTCCTGGATTCCCTGTATTTTCAGTTCCTATCTGTACCAGTGTACCTCCTCTGGTCTAGCCAGACTTGCAAGATCAAATTCGAGTCATGGTAGTAGGAGCGGGGAGGAAACATTTAGGAACTAGAGGAAAGTTGTATTTCTCATCATTGTTACATCGCACCCTGACTGTGGCAAAACAGGGAGGGTAAACGGAGAATGGGTAGGAAAGAGGGAACCGATTACATGGAACTGTGTGTGACCTCCTCCCTGGGGGACAGACAACCGAAAATTGGGTGAAGGGAGACATCGGACAGGGCAAGATATGACAAAATACCTATTTATAAACTATCAAGGGCTCATGAAGGAGGGGGGAGTGGGGAGGGAGGGGGAAAAATGAGGACCTAATGTCAGGGGTTTAAGTGGAGAGAAAATGTTTTGAGAAACGATGTACAAATGCGCTTTACACAATTGATGTGTGTATGGATTGGGATAACAGTTGTATGAGCCCCTAATAAAATGCTAAATAAATAAATAAATAAAAAAGAGGGGAAAAAACCAAACATGCAGAAGTTAAAAAAAAAAAGAGTTCAACCGATGTTCAACAGAACCCTGATCTGTCGGTGGCATGTCTTCAAAGGGATTTGCTTGAAGAGATTTTGGTTGAAAAACACTCAGGAATAATAAAACTGCCATAAAACAGAAAATTAAAATAAAAATCAGGTAAAAAATTTTAAACAGTCAACGACTTGGGCATTAAATGTGGGAAGATTCTGACCATATAAAGAGAAGGCGGGGGGGGGGGGCAGCCCCGTCACAGGGCGATTTGAGGCCAACCACTCTGAAGGCAAAGTCTACTCCAGAGTCACAACTTGTCACCCTCTCCCGACTCTTGCCATTTCAAGGCTCAGGTTGTCATGCTGTTGTGAGGTGCTCTTCAGTGGGCTTAGACTCATGGTGATGCTAGCTACAGCAGAATGAAATACTGCCCGGACTGTGCCATCCTTACAAGGAATGGTTGCTATGTTTGAACCCTGGATTACAGCCGCTGTGTCAATCTATCGTGTCACTGGGCTTCTTTTACTCTGCCCCCTCTACTTTACCAAGCATGGTCCTTCTCTCGGGACTAATCCCTCTTGATATAATGTCCAAAATACACGACATGAAATATCACCATACTCTCCTTTCTAAGGGGGTCTTCTAGTGTACTTTTTCCAAGACAGATTTGTTTGCCCTTCTGACAGTGCATGGTATCTTCCGTATTCTTCACTAACACCATAATTCAAATGCATCAATTCTTTTCAGATCTTCTGCATTCAACATCCAACTTTCACAATCATATGAGGTGACTGGAAACACCATGGCTTACCAACAACCTGTAGGGACAGGTCATTGACACAACCTTGCTTGCTGAAAGTAAGGAGGAACTGAAGCAATTGCTGATGGACATCAAGGATTGTGACCTTCCGTATGGATTACAACTTAATGAAAGGAAGGCTCAAATCCACACAACTGGACCAATAGGCAACATCATGACCAATGGAGAGATGGTTGGAATTGTCAAGGATTTCATCTTGCTTGGATCCACAATCAAAGTTCACAGACCAGTAGTCAGATCTCGCAGGGTCCTCAGAAGAAAGGTCTGGCGATTTCCTGCTGGAGCAGAGTTCTGCTCTGCCATGGCTCCACACTAACCAGCTCTAGCTCTGTTACACTCAGTGCAGCATGTTCCAAGGCCAACTATGGGTCCTGAACAGCAGCATCCTATGTCTCTTGTAGCCATGGATCCAGGCTTAAGGTGATTATTGAATCTCTAACACTGTGTCCCCACCTTATCCCCACTTAAAATTCTTGGGGGCTCTGAGTCATCTTTGGCTAGAGTCTAAACATCACCTACGCCACAAACCCTATGTGTCCTAGTGTCCAGCCAGCTCCTACCCCATACCTAGGTCTTCCTTTTCTCACCAGGTCCTTCTTCCCCAACCTCATCTGCCTGCAGAACTCTTACTCCCCCTTATAGTCAACTCTATGCTGATCATCTATCTGGGAATGGAGCCTGCTACTCCCCAATCCAACCCTCCTCTGAGCCCTGCCCCTAACCGCTCCCCATAGAGTGCCAATAGCTGCTCCCACACCTTCCTCTGCTCCCCTCAAGCCAGCCCTCACACCACCCCTCCTTCCCAACCTCATTCACTTTGCCAGCTACAGCCACTTCCTTCTGTCCCCAGGAGAAATGGGAGACACCTGTTCAGGTCATTCAAGGCCCTGCTGGACTTTATGTTAGGATGGAATTTAAGAGAGAAGAGTGCTAAGGTGCTGTGGAGAATTCGGGACAATTTGCTACTACTCAAAAGCTATGAGAGGGGATGTTGTGCGGAAGCCGTGTCCATGCCGCTGTTTATGTGTGGATGTGTCCCAACAATTCCTGGGTATCACCCCCACAAATACACGCACACTGGCTGCCAGGGCTCAGATGTTGCAGATGCAGTTGTTGGGCCCCCAACTTGGGAACTTCCCCCAAAGGGTCCATGGGCGTACACCTCTGTAGTTTGCAAAGTCAGCCCATTAAGGAAAACAGTGTGAACATTTCATAAAATAAAGGACTTCTGTATTCCAAAGAGAATCCTTCCATTTCAGAGTAAAGGACAGCACATGAGCTCTCTGTGCACACATGCGTGTTTGTGTGTGTTGGGAACTTGTCACAACAACCATTTCCTGATTTCACTGGTGACTGGTGAAGATGCGAGTCCGAAGCTCTACAAGTGGGGAGGACTCTCAGGGAAGCGAGAGAGCGAGAGTGTGGCATCCCTGGCCAGGTGAGCTGGTGGTATTCTCATTGTCTCATTGTCTCCTCATTGGTTCTGGGGCAAGGGGTGGGGGTGGGGAGAATGGGCCATAGTATCTGAGCCAGGCTGCTGGGAAGGTTTTCCTGAGAGACTCTGAGCATCAACTGCATGGCTTTGGGTCCCAGGGGACAAAGGCTGACCCTAGTCTGACTTCTTTGGTGTTTTAAGGGTGCTGTGGTGGTGGATACTATAAGCCTGGGCACTGGGCTTCTCCAGGACCTTGGCACCCTGCAACAGGGATGATTTGGGCCATTGGTGAGGCAGGCCCCCTGAGAGGCCTCCCAGAAGTATTTAGCCTGGGGACTTCATGGCAGCTGGGAGCTGGTGACAGCAATGGGACTTCATTTACTTGTACGGGCCACTGAGTCCCTGTAATTCTGAGTTCACAGATGGCTGTTTGGGGATATGGAACATGTCTTCCCAAGGGCAGAGAGCGCAAAGTGACTGGGAATGGAAGATTAGAGACTGGTGGTGGAAACCCACATGGACCCTCAGAAGCCTGCCCAACCCAGGATAGTAGAAGCTGAATGAAGGGCTCCTGGTTTGTGTTCTCAGGACAGGAGTGGGAAGCCAGGCAGGGCAGGGCCCTAGAGGCCACCACAGGCTCGGCAGGGTGGAAGGAAGCTCAGAAAGCCAGTTTGTCCTTAGTGCCATCCTAACCCCAGTTATGCCTTCCTAGCATGGTGGCCGTTCTTGCATGCCACCATTCCTTTGCCTGGAGAGAGAGGGCCATTCAAGGAGAGCAGCTCATCAGGCCAGATGGTTTTCCAATGGGTGGCAATTTTTAGGAAGTAAGAAGTCTAGAGAGGGGGAAGGATAGCAAAAGAGTTAGGCCAGGGGCTGTTGCACAGCTTGATGTCCCAGCATGCATAGCGGCAGTGGGGAATGAGTGTGTGTTGTGTGCACAGCAGGATAATCATGGCAGGTACAAGCAGAGTTTCCTACAAGCCAAGTAACTCCATGTTCAATTGCAATTCAGCAGGATAGCAGCTGCTTGACTTGGAGGCTCACCAAGTTTAGGCCAGTCCTCAGCCTGGCAGGCACAGGGATCCAGTGCTCCCAGAACGCTCAGATACCCACAATTCTACCTTAGAGAAAGCCAGGAGCCACACCTGGCATCAGCTGAGCCATTTATAGAGGTATAAATATAGGCATGCATATATGTAAATACATTAATATATAACGATAGGGATATAGGTATATATATATATATATATAAATTATCAAGGTAGGAGCGGGCATTGGGATTCCACTCAAGTTCTCCCTCGATGCAAGAAATCTTTGTTCTAATAACCTGGCATTCTGTGATGCTCACCTTCCCAACCAAAATGCTGAAGACAAAATGGATGCATAAGCAAATGTGGTGAAGAAAGCTGATGGTACCCAGCTATCAAGAGATATAGCATCTGGGGTCTTAAAGGCTTAAAGTTAAACAAGCAGCTATCTCACTGGGAACCAACACAGAAGAAACACACCAACTTGTGTGATTACAAGGTGTTGACACAATCAGGTATCAGGCATCAAAAAACCCCAAACAAACAATCATATTGATGGGAACAAGGGGAGTTGGCTAGAGACCCAAAGCCTATCTGTAGACATTGGACATCACTTCACAAGAAGGGTTACCGAAAGGGAAAAGCCAGCCAGGGTGCAGTATAGCACTGATGAAACACAGTATTCCTCTAGTTCAGCGGTTCTCAACCTGTGGGTCAAGACCTCTTTGGGGGTTGAATGACCCTTTCACAGGGGTCACCTGATTCATAACCATAGCACAATTACAGTGATGAAGTAGCAACAAAAATAATTTTATGGTTGGTGAGTCACCACAACATGAACTGTATTAAAGGGTTACAGCATTAGGAAGGTTGAGAACCACTGCTCTAGTTCTTTAATGCTATCATGACCACAATTCTACCTTACAAATCCAGCTGGACCAGAGGATGTACACTGGTACAGATGGGAACTGGAAACACAG
This sequence comes from Echinops telfairi, assembly GCF_000313985.2. NCBI lineage: Eukaryota > Metazoa > Chordata > Mammalia > Afrosoricida > Tenrecidae > Echinops > Echinops telfairi. Next base: position 5,084,107 of record NW_022111376.1, read on the forward strand.
GAATCCAGGACAAATGAACCCCTCAGGTCCAGTGGTGAGAGGGGTGATAACTGGAGGGTAGAGGGAAGGTGGGGTAGAAAGGGGGAACTGATTACAAGGACCTACATATAACCTCCTCTCTGGAGGTCGGTCAACAGAAAAATGGGTGAAGGGAGATGTTGGACAGTGTAAGATATGACAAAATAATAATGACCCGTAAATTATCAAGGGTTCATGATGGAGGGGGAAAGGAGAGGGAGGGGGAAATGAGCTGATGTCAGGGGCTCGAGTGGAAATCAGATGTTTTGAGAATGATGATGGCAACAAATGTGCAAATGTGCTCGACACAATGGATGGATGGATGGATTGTGATAAGTGATGTACGAGCCCCCAATAAAATGATTCTAAAAAAGAAAATAGACTTCTGATTCAGGGGACAATGTTTGGCACCTCATCAGATCTGGTTGGAAAACATTCATAAGGGTCAGCAGACAGATCTGGAGCTATTTATCAGCTTTCAGGGATTTTTTTTGCTTCTCCCTCCCCCCCTACACACACCCCTTTTTCTTTCGCTCTATGTCTATCTATATAAGATAGGTAGGATAAACAACCCAGGGAGACTATGGGACCAGTGGTTCAGGGAGGGGGGAAATGGGAGAGGAATGGGTAGGAGGGGGAGCCAACAAACTCTGGGACAAGGGAACAACAGGAGATCTAAAATTGATGATGCAGAGGCATAGAATTCCTGGTAAGGTTTGATCAAGTGCAATGTATTGGAGAGGAATTACTGAAAGCCAAATAGAGGGTGAGTAGTGTGGAGAGGGGTGAAGGGAGAAAAAGGGGGAACTGATCACACGGTTGGATATATACTCAACCCCCCCCCCCCACCAGGGGAACAAATAACAGGAATGTGGATGAAGAGAGATAATGAATGGTGTAAGATATGAAATAACAATAATAATATATAATTGATCAAGGATTCATGAGGATGGGAGGGTAGGGGAGAGGGGGTAAAAATTGGAGCTGAAACAAAGTTCTCAAGTAAAAAAATGTTTTGGAAATGATGATGGCAACATATATACAAGTGTGCCTAACACAACTGAATGATGTATTGCTAAAGATTGTAAGAGCTCCCCAATAATATGATCAATAATAAAAAGATCAGAAATGTAAATTTGCAATAAAAAGAAGAAAACAGGAAGCTGATTTAAATGAATATTTTACATTTCACTTATTAGCAAAATCCCCTACTGGAATTTTTGAATAATAAGGAAGTCACTAAAAATAAATTAAAAATTAATAAAGGAGTCTCCAAACAAGCGAACAAACAAAGACAATCCCTCACAAAACCCAACACACTCAAACCAACATCCAAAGCAAGGAAATAGCACAGGAATAACAACAAAATTAAACACAACACATATGCAAACACACAAATCACATATATATAAAGCCGAATGGCAGTAACAAATACATACCTATCAATAATTTCACTAAATGTTATTGGACTGGATGCATTAGTAAAAGGACAGACAGTAGCATAACGGATAAGAAAACAAAATCCATCTATATGCTACCTACAAGAAATACAGCTTACAAACAAAACATGAACAGATTAAAAATCAGTAGCTGGACAAAAGCATACCTAGCCAACAGCAACCAAAAGAAAGCAAAGGTGGCAATATTAATCTCCAAGAAGATAGATTTCAAGGCAATGTAATAAGAGCTGGAACAGGCACTACATAGTGATAAAGGGAACAAAAGCTCAGGAACTCATAACTATAATAAACATATATATGCACCCCATGAAAGACCCTAGAAATACATCCATCAAATCCTCACAGAATGAAAACCGATATAGTCACATCAACAATAATAACAAGAGAGTTTAATACATCACTCTCAATGAAAGACAGAATGCCAAGAAAAAACTAAAAGGACACAAAAAAGCTCAATAACACAACCAGTAAAAACAACCTCATAGACTTAGACAGAATGCTTCATCCAATAAACAACAATAAACGTTCTTATACAACACACACAGAACATTCTCAAAAGTAAACCACAAACTAGTCCACAAACCATGCCTCAACAAATTCCAAAAAATTAATATCCTAAATCAATTTCTCAGACCACAAAGCCATAAATTTAGAAATCAACGACAACAACAACAAAATCCCAGCAAGAACATGAACAACATAATACTCTAAAACAGTGGTTCTCAACCTTCCTAATGTTGCAACCCTTTAATACAGTTCCTCATGTGGTGGTGACCCCTCCAACCAATGAAAATTATTTTCGTTGCTACTTCATAACTGTAATTTTGCTACTGTTATGAGTTAGGCAACCCGTGAAAGGATTGTTCAATCCCCAAAGGGTCGCAACCCACAAGTTGAGAACCACTGCTCAAATAAAGGAGGAAAATTTAAAATTCCTTGAACCAAATGTGAATGATAGCACAACATGTCAAAATCTTTGGGACACAGCAAAAGCAATAATCAGAGGTCAGCTCATAGCAATCAACACAAACTTACAAAAAGGGAAGCAAATTTACAAAAAGGGGAGAAAGCTAAAATAAAAATTCTAACATAACATCTCCAAAAACTGGAACAAGAACAACAAATGCAATCTGAACAATAAAGTAAGGAAAGCGATCATAAGGATAAAGCAGAAATAAATGATATGGAAAAAAAAGAGAAGAAAAAAACCCCAACAAAACAAGAGGTTGGTCCCTTGAAAAGGTTAACAAAATAGACCACTGGCAAACTTAACAAAGAGGAAAAAAATATGCAAATACCCAGAATAAGAGAGGAAAATGGTGAAATTACAACAGACCCGAGTGAAATCCAAAGAATAATAACACGGTACTAGGAAAACCTGTACTCATACAAATTCGGCAATCTGGAAGAAATGGACAGCTACCTAGAAACACATCACCCACTCAAATTAAAGCAGACAGACATGAAAAAACTCAACAGACCCATAACAAAAGAAGAAATAAACAAACAAACAAACAAAACAAAAGAAGAAATAGAACAGGTCATTAAGAAACTACCAGACCCAAAGAGCCCAGGATCAGATGGTTTCACAGGGGAATTCTACCAAATATTCAAAGACTACACAATACTACACAAATTCTTCCAGAACATAGTAAAAGTCAGCAAGCTTCCAAATTCATTCTATGAATCCAGCATAACACTGATTCCCAAGCCAGGCAAAGACCCCACAAAGAAAGAAAATTATAGACCAATATCCCTCATGAACATTGACACTAAAGTCCTCAACAAAATCCTAGCAAACAGAATAGAGAAGCATTTCGAAAAAAACAATTCACCTGACCAAGTAGGATACATTCCAGGTATGCAGGAATGGTACAACATTCAAAAAGCAAACAACACAATCCCCCACATAAACAAAGTAAGAACAATAAACCACATGGCCATATCAATAGATGCAGAAAGATGTGGGAAACAGATTTCTCCCAAGTCATCTCCCACAAATATATGTTAGATTTAGGACACTGCTTACAGCCAATGGTAAATGATTGTCAAGTTACCTCCCTGAAGGCGGTCAGTTGCCAGATTACTGTCTGGTCCCACCAGAAGAGGGGCCCACTCTCTGCTGTTAAGGACAATGGGTTACTTCTACCTAAAGGCTTGCAGTCATCAGTTTGGTTCCTGTAGGTGTGGTTTACACCCTACTGATAATGGTTTCTGTAGTGAGCCAGAGAACAGGTCAAAGTGGCTCAGTGATATCCAAAATTAAGCTACCTCCCTGAATATAGGATCTGCTCTTGTCACATATATACCCCAATCCCTCCCCTTCCTATTGCGTGTATATCCCTACATTGTCCCCTTCTCATTGCTGCATATAACCTATAGTGCAACCCCTTCCTGTGACGTATGTCTTTACCTGTAATTAGAGGGCTTGCATGTCCCCAAAGAATACAAAAGCCTTGGTTGGCAATAAATCTCTCTATCTCTCCCCATGTAGACCACCAAGTGAGGCTGAGGTGAGCATGCTACCATGAAATGTGTCTGACTCCATTATTTCAATCTCTCTTCTACCTCTCATGTTCTCTAGGACTCGACTATAATCTTTACTTATTATCGCTGTGCAATTGTGCCTACCGGCCCCGTGATAATTTGTTGGGGGCCCTTTCCCCCACATAAAGGCATTTGACAATATTCAATATTCAACACCCATATCTCTTCAAACACTCAACAAAATAGGAATAGAAAATTGAGTAGAGGCCCAATGTCCTTCTGCTACCTTAATACTAAACCTATAAATATAGGCACATAAGTCTATTTCCCCAACCTCATATATAAATGTATTTGCTTATGTACATGTCTTTATCTAGACCTCTATAAATGCCCTTTGCCTCCCAGCTCTTTCCTCTATTTCCCTTAACTTTCCTCCTGTCCCACTATCATGTTCAGTCCCCACCAGGGTTTCAGCAATTCCTCTTTGTTACATTACCCTTGATCATGCCCTACCATGCCTCCCATACAAACCTCACCACCAATTTGTATCACTTGTTGTTCCATTGTCCCTGGGTTTGTTAACACTACTTCCTTTCCTCCCACCTCCCCCTATCCCATGTCCCCCCAGAACTGTCGGTCCTGTTGTTGTTTACTCACTCAATGCAAGAATACTATCTTCTATTAAATTGGCATTCTATGATGCTCACCTTCCTGATACAACTGCTGAAGACAAAGTGGGTGAATAAGCAAATATGGTGAAGAAAGCTGATGGTGCCCGGCTATCAAAAGATATAGCACCTGGGTTCTTAAAAGCTTGAAGGTAAACAAGCGGCCATCTAGCTCAGAAGCAACAAAGCCCACATGGAAGAACACATCAGCCTGTGTGATCACGAGGTGCCAAAGGGATCAGTTATCAGGCGTCAAAGAACAAAAAAATCATATCATTGTGTGCTCACCTCCATGATACAATCGCTGAAGACAAATGGGTGCATAAGCAAATGTGACAAAGAAAGCTGATGGTGCCCGGCTATCAAAAGGTATAGCATCTGGGGTCTTAACGGCTTGAAGGTAACAAGCGGCCATCAAGCTCAGAAGTAACAAACCCCACATGGAAGAAGCACACCAGCCTGTTAGATCTCGAGGTGTTGAAGGGATCAGGTATAAGGCATCATCAGAACAAAAAATCTTACCATAGTGAATGATGGGGGGAGTGTGGAGTGGGAACCCAAAGCCCATTTGTAGGCCACTGGAGATCCCATTGCAGAGGGGTCGTGGGGAGGAGACAAGCCAGACAAGGTGCGATGTAGCAATGATGGAGTCTGGATTCCTACTTAGCTCTCGCCCCAATTGAAGAACAGTTCGTTCTGATAACATGGCCCTGCTCCATATTCACCTTCATGACAGGCCCACTGAAGATAAGGGCGCTACAGCAAAGCGTGGTGAAGAAAGCAGATGATGCCTGGCTATGAATCAGAATAATGTCTGGGGTCTTAAAGGCTTGTATTCAAACAAGAAGCCACCTCCATGAGGAGTCAACTAAATCCACATGGATGAAGCGCACCGGCTTGTGAGATCCAAAGACGACAATCACAAAATATGATTATGGCAAAGGGCAAAGCATCAGAGCTCAAATTAGGAACACCCAATTCGTTGGAGGCTACGGAGGAGAGTGGGAGCCCCAAACCCACCTGCAGAGTTGCTGGTGAGACTGAGCCATTGGCAGATGTGCACTAGCCACGGCCAGGAGCCTCCCACAGCCTGGCTGTCCAGCAGAGACCACTGTCCTCCTTACTGTGCTGAATCGGACATCAGTCTCGGGCACAGGACCTCCCCATTGCCCCAACCTGAGCTGCTTCTTGGTGCAAATATCTCTTCCTTGTTCCATGACAAACATTCTTCTCTGGCTTTTGGAGTGTTTCTGAGGATCTTTTCTTTACTCATTATTTGTATGTTGGCCTTCATATTATTATTATTATTACTTTATCCTTACAACCTTGTTTGGATTCAGCTTTTATGGTTTCTGCTGGGTCTCGCAGTTTGTGACCCACAGGAGGAGGGATGGACTGTGATAATCGCGGACACAGGGGTTGATATGGGGATGCAAGGGTGGAGAGTGGGTGATAGGGAGGGAAAGGGGATTTCAGGCGAGGGAAATGAAGAGGGGTGCGGGGGAGTACTAGAACTGACTGTGGGCAGAGTGGTTTCGTTGTTAGCTCCAGTGGTATTGCTCCTCAGCTCCGTGACTGCGGCTCTCCCTGGGGCAACGGAAGCAAAGCTGTGGTCCCCAAAGCGGCCCCAGACGTTGGTGTGTTTGGTGAATATAAATCCACTGTGGGCAAGGCTCCCCGCAAGCAGCTGGCCACCAAGGCGGCCCGGAAGAGCACCCCCACGATTGGCAGGGTGAAGAAGCCTCACCGTTACAGGCCCGGCATGGTGGCGCTGCGCGAGATCCACCTCTACCAGAAGTCCACCGAGCTGGTGATCCGGAAGCCGCCCTTACAGCGGCTGGTGTGCGCGATCGCGCAGGACTTCAAAAGGACTTGAGGTTGCAGAGCGCGGCCATCGGCGCCCTGCAGGAGGCCAGCGAAGTGTACCTGGTGGGCTTGTTTAAAGACACTAACTTGTGTGTCATCCATGCCTAGAGAGTCACCATTATGCCCAAAGACATCCAGTTGGCTCACCAGATACGGGGGAGCGAGCTTAAGCGAAAAGCCGTTTTTATGGTGTTTTGTAGTAAATTCGGTAAAGTACTTTGGTTTAATTTGTGACTTTTTTGGTAAGAAATTATATATGTTGCATTTGTACCTAAATCATTCCATCTTTCACTCAGGATGAATGCGGAAAGTGACTGCTCACAGCGCTTGGTGCTGTGGGCATTGTTGCTCAGGAGTGTGACCTTGTTGATCAGCAGAAGGGATGGGTGATAACTTCCTGCTTCTCATGATGCATGTGTCTGTATGTTAATTACTTGTTGGGTAGCTATTAAGGTACTAGAATCGATAATGTGTACAGGGTCCTTTTGCAATAAAACTGGTTATGATTTGAAAAAAAAAAAGACCTGACTGCGATTACACTACTCATCTGAAAGGCAATAAGACCATGGGTGGTGGAATGTTCTGAACTTCATATGGTACTGATTACTGATTTATTGAACTCATCGGATCATTGAATTACTGATTGATTTATTGAATTGTATGCTATGGAAGCTATGTGCCAATAAAATTTTTCCCTCATGAATCACGTAAGATTTGCATATGTTCATTTGTATAGTTCAGATCATTTGGTAAATGAAAGCCAAGATAGATAACCCATCAGAAACAGTGTCAGGAATAATGGGTCCCAGAGAGTTCGGGAAGAGAGGAGGGGAAAGGGGGGAAAATGGGGAGCTGATAGTATTAATGACTACAAAGCATCCTTGATCGATTCCAACAACAGATTTGTATATGAATGGATATATTGGATTGTGTAAGGTGTGGCCAAAAATAAAAAATTAAACTATTAGAGAAAAAAGAATAAGGGCTCCCGGAGGGTATGAAGGGGGAGGGAAGAGATAAAGGGAAGCAGTTATCAAGGAGTTCACAAAGAAAGAAGATGTTTTGAATCTGACTGTGGTACAATTATACAACACTGCTTGATGTGATTGAACTATGGAATATTATGATACCTCTAAGAGCTCCCCCCACCCCAAAAATAATTGGAATTGTCAAGGATTTCATCCTGCTTGGATCTACAATCTAAGCTCATGGAAGTTGCAAGAGATCAAATGGCATAGCCATTTGGTAAATCTACTGCCCAAGACCTCTTTAAAGTGTTGAAAAGCAAGAACATTACTTTGAGGACTAAGGTGGGCCTGACTTCAGCAATGGTATTTTCAATCGCCTCTTATACATTGTGGTAGTTTCATAACCTATTGTCAATTTGAGACTTCAGAGTGAAGGGGTGGAGTTTAGCCTGTCAATCAGGTTGCAGCTTGATGACCTCATTTGGAGGCTCTAAGGAGATAAATAGCTCACTGGAGGTGGGACATACGTTACTCCCTGCGAGGTATGCTTGCTGACAAGACACATGGAGCTAACCTAGAGGCCTGGATTTGAAGGAGCCAGGTGGAAACCTCTGGCAGTGCTGAGATGCCTCTGCTGCCACTGGATCCACAAGACTTTCTACTCACTGACCTGTGATCTTCCTGCATTTGGCATCATTGCATGGCTGCATGAGTCTAAAGAGAAATTTATGGATTCGTATCGACATAACGGCTAGTATCGGACTTTTGGACTTGATCTGGACTGGGATGGTTTCTCAATATTCAACTGCTCGTGGATATAAAGCTCTTTCTTATACACATCTGAGTCTTTCTGGATTTGTTTTTCTCTAGCCATCCCAGACAAACACACAAACGTGAAAGTTGGACATTGATTAAAGGTCAAAACTGAATTGATGCCAGTGAAGAATCTGGAACCTACCATGGAGTGACCGAAAGAGCACGCCGACAATTTGTCATGGAGGAATTACCGTCCGACTTCTTCTTAGAGGTAAGGATGATGAGGCCTGTGTCAAGTATCGTATCCGGAGAGGCCAGTACCAGGAAGTGACCTCATGCTTGGTCAAGGAGGGGCAGTGAAAAGAGGAAGGTCCTCAACGATACGGCTGCAACAATGGGCTCGAGCCTAAGAACAGTTGTATGGACGTTGAAGGACCAGGCGGCGTCCCCTCTGGTATTCGCGGGGCGGCTCCAAGTCAGAACCAACGAGGTGACGCCTAACAACCAATCCTCTAAGACTGTCAGCACAGTAATTCATTAATTCATAAGAGTGGTGATAATGGGTAGCACAAGTGAACATTGGGAGGCAGGCACAGTAAGAAGAAGTCAGTTTGGGCCAGATCTTTAGGAATACTAAAAAAAAAAGTGCTCTTTCCTCCTTCACTAATAAGTCAAAGGAATTGCTACTGAAAATAACAGTTTTGGAGACTAAAAGCAGTATTATTCTGATCATATGAAGGCATCATAGTCACATGGCAGAGAGGAGCCCTGCAGGCACAGTGGTTGTGGACTCACATGCCAACAAAAAGGTGAGCCGATCAAACCCACCAGCAGCCCCCCAGGAGGGAGATGTGGCCGTCTGCTTCCATGAAGGTCCGCAAGAGCCACATCCATTGCCATCGAGTCAATTCTGACTCACAGAGGGGCTTTTCGATGCGCGTTCTGAGGATATACATTCGTATGGAAGTCACCTGCTTGCTTCTCCCCCAGAGCAGATGGTGGGTTTGAACCACTGACCTTGAGGTTAGAGGCCCAACACTGAAACCCCACGATGTGGCCAGGGTTCTGGCTCTAAAGATTCTCGTCTTAGAAGCTCGCTGGAACAGCGCTCGGTGTCTCTCCACCCTACAGAGCCGTGGTCCGTTGGACCTGACCTGACAGCAGCAACTTTCAGAACACAGGTTGTTTGCTGTTGTTTTTCTGTTTTTCCTTTTTTAACAGTTTTTATTGGCATGTAATTAACATCTCACACAATTCAATAGTTCAATCACCTTAAAAAGAGTTGTACGATCCTCACCAAAACCAGTTTTATAGCATTTTTTTCTTCGCCCCCCAAAGTCAGTTCCCATTATGACATGATTTTCACAGACCAGAAACTGAAAATGAAAGGAGAAGTAGGGCCCTGTGTGAGGAGCCACAGGCCGGGCTTCTCATGCCCCCTGCTGTGCACGTGAACAGCACACCTGCAAGGTCGGGCTGTGGGTGGAGGGCCTGGAGCCTGCGCTGCCCTGCTTCCCACCCACTCTCTGCCTAGATGGAAAGAGCCCTTTGGGCAAGCAGCACAGGATGCCAACCCACCCCCCACCCCCCAGCTGCCCTGGCAAAGTGCATATTGCCAAGAGACCTGGGCAGGTGGCCCCAATCCAAGTGATGGGGAAGAAGTAGGTACCAAACCATGAGTGGGGAGATTAGCAATGTGGCTGGACAGGCAGGGGATGGTTTCCCCCTTGCTGCTCATCCAAGCCTGACGCCGAGTCCGCTGAGCTGGGGCGCGAAGTGTTGGCTGGTTTCTCTTCCTCCGAGTCCTCGATCGCCGTCTCTTCTGGTCCCGTTTTCTCCTGATGCGCGCTGCTGTCATCACTAGACACAGATTCTTGGCTCTTGAAGCTCTCGCTCAGCTGCCTTGAGGATGACTCAATATGAGCCCCCTCGAGGCGTTGATTTTTTTCTACTGTCTCTTGACTTTCTTCTTCTTCTTGGACTTGTCCCTCTTTAGAAGGCCCTCCCCAACCCCCTTCATATTCTTTCTTGGCTTTCTCATCTCCCCTCCTGGCCTCCTCAGCCCTGTGATCCCACTCCTCTCTCTTCTCCTTGGGCATGCCTTTCCAGATTCCTCCCGCCTTCTTGGAGCGATCGCTGATGCTGATGCCCAGGTGGTACACAGACATGGCTCTTTGGGGGCATTGGGGTTTTTGCCTTTCTTCACTGAGAGGAATTACAAAGAGCCAAATGAAAGTCAAACATGATAGTGGGACTGGAGGAATGTGAAAGGAAACAGAGGAAAGAAGAAGGAGGCAAAAGACATTTATAGAGGTATATATATAGGCATATATATATGTAAACATATTAATACAAACGATAGCCATAGAGGTCTGTGTTAGTCCCAATTGACTAGAGAAACAAATTCATAGACATTCATATGTGTATAAGAAAGAGCTTTATCGGCTATCAAAATACATAGCGTCTGGGGTCTTAAAGGCTTGAAGGTAAACAAGCAGCCATGTAGCTCAGAAGCAACAAAGCCCACATAGAAGACAGACTCCAGCCCAGGGGTTTTCAAACTTTTTAAACAGGGGGCCAGTTCACTGTCCCTAAGACCCGTTGGAGGGCCGGACTATAGTTTAAAAAAAAACTATGAACAAATTCCTATGTACACTGCACATATCTTATTTTGAAGTAAAGCAACAAATGGGGCAAAAACACCCAGAGGGCCAGATGAATGTCCTTTGCGGGCCATATGTGGCCCATGGGCTGTAGTTTGAGGATGCTTGCTCCAGTCTGTGTGACCACAAGGTGTCGAAGAGATCAGATATCAGGCATCAAATAACAAAAAAATCATATCATTCTAAATGAGGGGAAGTGTAAATTGGGGACCCAATCTGTAGGTAACAGGACATCCCCTTACAGAAGGGTCGCAGGGAAAAGGGTCAGGGTGCAGTGTAGCAACCATGAAACATACAACTTTTGTCTAATTCTTAAATGCTTCCCTCCCACCCCCACACACTATATCATGATCCCAATTATACTTTACAAATCTGGCTAGACCAGAGGATAT
>NW_022111376.1:5095804-5111385 GCF_000313985.2 Echinops telfairi
GAGCTTTATGTAAAAGAGCAATTGTACATTGAGAAAACATTCCAGCCCAGTCCAGATCAAGTCTATAAGTCTGATATTAGCCCATATGACCGTATGTGTTAGTCTGGGTTCTTTAGAGAAACAAATCCACAGAAACCTATGTATAAGAGAGAGTTTTGAGGGAGGGGCGGGGGGAGGCAGGGGCCAAAAATGAGGAGCTGATGCCAAGGGCTTAAGTGGAGAGCACATATTTTGAGAACAATGAGGGCAATGAATGTATAGATGTGCTTTACACAATTGATGTATGTATGGATTGTGATAAGAATTGTATGAGCCCCTAATAAAATGATTTTTAAAAAGGAAAAAGAAAAAAAAAGAGAGAGAGTTTTGTATAAAGGTTAAGTGCACATCAAGAAAACATCTCAATCCAGTGCTGCCCAAGCCCACAAGTCCAACATTAACCCATATGTTCGACAACAATCCACAAAGTCCTCCTCCATCTCACAAAACACACACTATGATGCTGAGTGCAGGAGGAAAGCTGAATCAGTGAGTGTAAGCATCTCAGCGCTGGCAGGGGTCTCCACAAGGCTGCTCCAACACCCAGGGCTGCATCAGGGTAGGTCCATGCAGCTTCTCCTTGGGGATGTCTTGTAGGAAGTGCGCCTTGCCAGCTGGAGCAGGGAACTGGCTAAGGCAGCTGCACCCTGGTCCAACCATCACAAAGCAAGAGACCGGAGAAATCGAAAGGCAAAGCTCGCTGAGCCATTGATCCCTCCGCCCTTCAATTAACCCCACATGTGTTTATCGGCCAGGTTGGCACAATAGACTTTAACTGTATCACTGTACCATTCTATAACTTGTTCTTCAGACTCACGCAACACATGCAATGACGCCAAATGCAGGAAGATCACAGGCCAGTGACTGGAAGTCTTAGTGAATCCAATGGCAGTGGAAGCATCTCAGTGCTGATGTGGGTCTCCACATGGCTCCTCCATGTCCAGGGCTCTGCCTCCATCAGCATAGCTCCATGTGGCTTGTTAACAGGATTTTTCTCTGGCATGGAGACAGAGAGTATGGGCCTGGCCTCCATTGAACTATTTATTTCCTTATTACGTCTAAATGAGGTCATTGAGCTGTGACCTGATTGACAGACTAAACTCCACCCTATTCACTCTTAATAGTCTCAAGTTGACACCAGTTTATGTAACTACTACAGCCCACCCTTTCTCAACTTGACACTTTCATACAACTCTTTAGCCATATTTAATTTTCAAATAAACAATAATAAAATCATATCTGTAGCTAACAGGATAAAACTTAAATGCATACAATTCAAAATGCGCCACCCTCATTTAAACAAAACATTCTATTAGTGAACAAAAAAAAAAATTCAATGCTTAACAACTGCAGTTAAGTAACACCTACACCATAATCCTATGAAAATATTCTTCCACTTATGAAAGCTTGTAAGCCAGACACTTCATGCTTCTATCCCCCCCATTTGGGGTATCCAATTTCTATACTGCCCACTTACATCAACCCAGTGCTCGGAGGAGACAATCATAATCTTTGACATGAAAAATCTTCATTCCAGTTGGAACCTTGTGAAATTGGCATCCATAAGCAAAGTCAAATCAAGACAGGCCATCCACAAAGCCAGCAGTATGCACCAGTTCACAGGCTGAAAAATCTTCTCTTCATCTGGTCGTGTTCTGGTCAACTCAATGTGGGCTGCCTCACACAGCCTCTACAGGGTGCCCATTGGTTGCCTCGCCTTTAGATGATCAATGTCATAGATTATTAACAAGCCTAGTCCCCTTGTGCTAGGTCATGAACGTCAGACCAGCCAACCTGCTCTTGTCTTTTCCTCTAGTCCCTGTAAACCAGGTCCATGGGTATCAGTAGACAGACTCAACCCACCTCTTCATTGCTGCATTTCTCCCACTTCCACTCAACAAGTGGATCCAGGTGGTCACTTAGAAAGTATTTCAGCCTGCCCACAGTCTCCTTTTAATGCTCAGCCCTAGAGAGGAGTTTCTTCAGGGTTCCAGATTTTTTCCAGCTTCGGGCACAAACCACTAGTTCAAAATTCAAAAAGCCAAAGTTCCTTTTTGCTCAGTCTCTCAAAAGCCCTGCAGTCAAGTCCTTTCACCTTCAAATGTTCTGAGCACTCAAGATACTTGGTGGGGATTGTCCTTTTAGAGCCATCTTTGAAGGCATGTCCTAACCCATTTAAATTCCAATTTAATGGCTGAAAGCAAGCAGTCTTGCAAACTTGATTACTTCCCAATAATCATGTCTATCAATCATTGTATCAATAACAGCAGGCAGAAGAAAACAGTATAAACCTAGTAGAGCCAGATCCTAAACTCAATTTTTAAACAGTCAAGTTCTATCCTTATCTAAACTTATCTTAATCTTTATCTAAACTATTCTATTGATACAAAATATGGCCTTAGGCTTGACTGCATCAAGCCAGGGTAGGGCCTTCTGTCAGGCAGTTTGACCTTCTGTCAGCCATTTTCACTAAGCAACTCTGAGAAATTCAAGGGGCGATTTAGTCCCCTGAGCTCAAAATATACACTAATCACATTCATTTTCCTCAATTCAAACAGGAATGACCAAAGACAACAACCAAACAAAAGAATCAAAACTTTCCAGGAAACAATTGAGTAATCTGCATGTCCATATCTGACCTCTGGCTAGCCAAAGAAGAAACACTACCATGGGGGAGAGGTCAAAGAAACATCCACTCTCCGTCTTTATGATTTGTTTCTCTAGTACCCCATTCCCAAGGTACCATAATGTGTTAGTCTGAGTTGACTAGAGAAACAAATCCAGAGATACTCATATGTGTATAATAGAGAACTTTATATCAAAGAGTAATTGTATATTAAAAAACAGTCCAGTCCAGTCCAGATCAAGTCCATAAGTCTGATATTAGCCCATATGTCCTGTACCAATCTATAAATTCCTCTTCAGACTCACGCCACACATACAATGACACCAAATGCAGGAAGATCACAGGCCAGTAGGTGGAAAGTCTTATGGATCCAATGGCAGGGGAAAGCATCTCAGTGCTGGCATGGGTCTCCACATGGCTCCTCCATCTCCAGGGCATTGGCTCCATCAGTGTAGCTCCATGTAATTGTCAACAGGATCCTGTCACAGGGAGACAAAGCAGAGTGTGGGTCTGGCCTCCATTGAGTTATTTATCTCTGTAGGGCCTCAAATGAGGTCATCAAGTGGTGACCTGATTGACAGGCTAGACTCCACCCCTTCACTCTTAATAGTCTTAAGTTGAAACCAGATAATGTAACTACCACAAGGTCTTTGTACATATATTTATATGGGAAGTATCAAGGTAGCAGATGCACATTGGGCTTCTTCTGAAGTCCTCCCTCAACACAAGAACACTGTTCTAACAACTTGGCATTCTGTAATGCTCACTCTCCCAGCACGATTGCTGAAGACAAAATGGGTGTATAAGCAAATGTAATAAAGAAAGCTGATGGTGCCTGGCTATCAAACGATATAATGTCTGGGGTCTTAAAGGATTGTAGATAAACAAGCAGCCGTCTAGCTGAGAAGCAACAAAGCCCACATGGAGGAAGCACACCAGCCTGTAGGATCATGAGGTGTTGATGGGATCAGGTATCAGGCATCAGAGACGAGAACAAAAAATCATATTAACATGAATGAGGGGGAGCGTGGAGTAGAGACCCAAAGCCCTTCTGTAGACAATTGGACATAACCTTAGAAAAGAGTCACAAGGAAGAGACGAGCCAGTCTGGTGCAGTATAGCACCGACGAAACATACAACTTTCCTCTAGTTCTTTAATGCTTCCCCCCTCCCCCACTATCATGAATCCAATTCTACCTTACAAATCTGGCTACACCACAGCATGTACACTGGTACAGATAAGAGCTTGAGACACAGGGAATCCAGGACAGATACCCCCCTCAGGACCAATAATGAGAGTAGCAATACGAGGAGGGGAAGGGGAAGGTAGGGAGAGAAAAGGGGAACTGGTCACAATGATCTACATATAACTCCCTCCCAAGGGGTTCAGACAAGAGAAAAGTGGGTGAAGGGAGACTGCGCTCAGTGTAAGACATGAAAAAAAATTATAAATTATCAAGGGTTCATGAGAGAGGGAGAGCAGGGGAGGGGGGGGATGAGCTGGTACCAAGGGGTCAAGTAGAAAGAAAATATTTTGAGAATGACGATGGCAACAAATGTACAAATGGGCTTGACACAATGGATGGATCTATGGATTGTGATAAGAGCTGCACGAGCCTCTAATAAAATGATTTATAAAAAAGTAAACAAAAAATTACAAGAGGCACAGGACTGCAAGGGAAGCTGATGAGTGTTTAAAGAGCTTAGTGGGTCCACCCAGAAATCACTACCAGGTATAACACTTTTTAAATGGACAGACATGTTTCTAATTCCAAAGAATCAAATAAAATTAAACTTTGATAAAAAACAAAACAAGGCCAAAATGAATACCAACAAAATCAAGCCAACAAAAATAAATAAAAGACTCCTGTGCCTTTACTAGTTAGAGCTCCAGAGAGAGCCTCAAGTGTGTCGTCGAATGGCTTCTGACTCTGCGTGGGCCAGTGGGACAGAGTAACACTGCCGCACTGGGGTTCCCAGCCTGCCATCTTGAGAGAAGCAGATGGTCAGATCTTCGCTTCCATGGAGCTGCTCACTTTTGGGTTAGCAGTTGCTTGAGCGACCATTGTGCCACCAGGGCTCCTTGGTGTGAAAGGTGTGTGTGTGTGTGTGACATGTCAGGCTCCCCTGGTCAGAGACTGGCAGGTTCTCAGGGAACATAGGGCCCAATGCCCAGGTGGTACATGGTACACACAAGGAAGATGAGGAGTAGGTCCAGGGCACCTCCAGTTAGTGTGATGTTGGGAACCTAGATGATGCAGGAACACCTCAACCTTGATGGCCATTTTTTTATGCTTACTATTTTAAAAAATCATTTTATTGGAGGCTCTTAGAGCTCTTGTAACATTCCACACATCAATTGTATCAAGCATATTTGTACATATGTTGCCATCATCGTTTTCTAAACATTTACTTTCTATTTGAGCCCTTGGTTATGTTTACTATTTCTATTGCTCTTACGGGATAGCAGTTCATTCCTAGCATAACCCTACCCTACTGAGCAGTGTCAGCTCCAAACTAGTTACCATTGAGTGCCTTGGGATTGGTCTCTCTCCTTGACACTGTGTGATCAGATCTGGTGGATGCCCCAACCTTGGGGAACCCCAATTGCACTTTCTCTTCCTTCATTGTACAGATGCTTGCAGTGCAGGGAATGACTTAATACAGCCCCTCTAGCCATTGTCCAGGAGCCCTGGTGGTGTAGTGGATTACTCATTGGTCAGCCAAGTGCCATGCCAGGTCAGCAGTTTGAAACCACCCTCTGCTCCTTGGGAGAAAGAAGAGGCTTTTTACTCCCATAGAGATTGACCTCCTTGGAAACCCAGAGGGACAGTTCTCCTCCTTCCTATAGGGCCACTATGAGTCAAATCGACTGATGGCAATGAGTTTGAATTTGATTTGGCCATTGTCTTGGTAATTGCCACCAAATGACTGGGTGGAACTAATGCAAATAGGGGACTTGTGGTATCAGGGATTGGCCAGTTCATTGATGTTGTGAGGTGAGAGCAAGTGGGTTCTGACCTATAACGACCTTGTCCACAAAAGTAGGAAACACTGCCTGGTCTTGTGCCACCCTCAGAACTGTCCCGATGCTTGATCCCATTGTTGCAGTCACTGTGTCAATCCACATTATCAAGGGTCTTCCTCTTTTGTTGCTTCTCTACTTTACCAAGCATGATAAGCATGATGTCCTCCTCCAGACATGCTGACAACATGTCCAAAGTACATGAGACAAAGTCTCATCACCTTTGCTCCTAAGGAGCATTCTGGCTGTACTTCTTCCAAAACAGATTTATTTGGTCTTTTGGCAGTCTTTGGTCTTCCAGTACTCTTGGTCAGCACCATAATTTTCCAGCACTACAATATGTGTGTGGAAGTTGGACATTGAATTAGGAAGAACAAAGAAGAATTGCCATGAGTCCTGTTGGTGTAGTGGTTGCATGTTGACCTTCAATCCTCAAGACCTGAAGTTCAAAGCCATCAGTGGCTCTGAGGGAAGAAGACAGGGCTTTCACTCCTGTAAACTGTTACAGTCTGGGCAATGCACAAGGGCCGGTCTACCTTGTCCTATAGGTCCCTATGAGTTGGCATTGACTGGATGGCAGTGAAGAATTGATGCATTTGAATGTCGGTGCTGGTGAATATGCAAATAAGGTATTTGTGACCCCAGAGATTGAAACTGCTGGCTATAGGTACAAAAAGGGTACATGGCATTCTTGTGGGGGTGGGTCCATACAAAGAAGGTGTGTAGAACCCTTGAGTGTGGATTGGTCAGTTTTCCCAACGTTTAGGCTTAAAGGGAGACAGGAACAGAGACCTGAGCATATAAACCAGTGGGAGGTGGTGGGTGGCAGTAGCAAGAGTGACAGTGGTGTGGCATGAGACAGCAGGAACCAGGAGACCTGCCTGTCATGGGCCTTGCCAACTCACAGATTCCAGAAGGCCCTACACAAGGCCCAGCAGCAGAAACACAGTAGCAGCTTTCCTGCTTGAACACTGTATTCTGAGTTGTCCCCATAACTTTTAAATGGACCCTGAGCCCCATAACTGTGAGTGAGCGCTGAGTTGCCATTGCAGCAGCTCCTGAAACCCAGCAGAGAATTAGAGAGCACCATGGGAGGGGGCAGTTGATGTCAGAATTGGCTGATATTGATGTTGATTTTCTCAGTGTATATCATGAACTTAACAAAAAAACACCACAAAACCAAACCCACTGCCATCAAGCCAACGCCAGTCATTACAAATCTCCATAGGGTTTCTGAGGTTATACATCTTTGCAGGAGGATAGCCTATGCTTTCTTCTGCAGTTGCTGGGTTTGGACCCCTGACCTTGCATATATGGCAGCCATCAGAGAACAGTCTCTGCTAAACCATTTGGACAATGCTACAGTGTCCCTGAAGAACAGAAGGTACAAGGATAATGCCGGACTATGCCATGTGCGGTACTTGTCCACTAACTGGGAGAAGTGTTGACTTCCCAGCGAGCTGGCAGTGCCCTGCCTTGGCTTTTGCAGCCCCAGGGTTAGGGCTCAAGGATGAAGTCACAGGAGAATGATTTCCGTTTCATTGCCAGGTGTCCTGCTAGGGCTGGGAGCAGGGATGGGGCAGGAGCCAGTTGGGGGCTCCCTGGCGGGTCTCTGAGTGTTGATCACCAGAAGGCAAATGAGGGGGCATTGGGGGGACATGGCAGGCGGTGCCGCATAATGGTGGCCCGGCTCCGCCACTCTGGAGGGCAGAGGTGCTCCCTTTGTCTTCAAAAGCTGTAGCAGGGCCCTTTCTAGGCACGTCCTCGCCGGCTGCTGCGGCAGGTTCGGCTTGGCATCTGGGGAAGCCCTCCTCTAGCGGGCTTTCTGGTGAAGGGACTTCGCCTCAGTCACGCATTTAAAGTGCTTTGCGCTCAGCAAACGCCACCTTGTGTTCTGGACGCTCCCCTCTTGGCCAGCAGACGTGGGGGTGGCTGTCCCTAGCCAGCCTGGATGCCCTCTGCCGCCGCGCGACGGCTTCCTGTCTCAGAGACTAACCTTAGACCGGATCCCCATTCACTTAGTCCAAGGTCACGGCTGGCCAGGCAGCTGGGCAGGGCCTGCTCAGCCGCTTGCAGGGCGCTACAGCCCCGCCGGATTCCCAGGGCGCGGCCAAGCCCAGCCACTAGCCTATTTCTTCGCATTGGCCAGGGATCTCCCAGACCGCCCACTCTGTCCGCAGACTGCCATCCTGCCCCGCCCCGCCCTGCCAGATGGTCGCCCCGCCCCTGAGACCACCTGCCCCGCCCAGGACTCTGCGGCTCGCCCCGCCCCTCGTGGCCTCGCCCCCAATTGGTGCAGCCCTGGTGGCCAACAGCGGAGCACGCTGTGCGCAAGGCCGGGGCTGCAAGGCTCCGCCCCGGCTCCTCCCTGACCCGGCCTCCCGGGTGCCCCGCGCTCACTGCCACCGGGGTCCTCCGCCCGCTCCCAGCCATGGCGGCCTGCCGCTCGGCGTTCCTGGTGGGCCTCGCTTTCTCCTTGGCCACCCTGGCCCAGAGAGGTAAGGCGAAGGGCACAGGGACCCGCCGGGCGTGAGCTGCCTGCCCACGGCCACAGCCTGCAGCCAAGCGATGGTGGGCGAGGTGGCTGAGGGCAGCGGCCCGGCCCGACCCCCGGGGACCCCGCCGCATTGACCTCGCTGCGGCCTGAGATGGCCAGAGCAGGCACGGGCCCTAGAAGCAGCAGGATGATTTTTCCCCCTCCCCAAAAGATCTTGAGTTAGCTGGTTGCGCCGAGACCACAGCTGACCCGGGAGAGTCCAGAAGTCTAGGGGCGCACCCTTCCCCCTAAAGATCGAGGCGGCTGGGGCTCCGGTGGTGCCCATGTAGGGTTCTGAGCCACGGAGAAGGGCAACGATTCCCCTGAATCAAGTGGCTCAACCCTGGCAACTCCAGGTGCGGACCTGGACCAGTCGCCAGGAGGGCGTTTCAGGGAGCTGGTTAGCTAGCAGCATCCGGGCCCCACCTTGAACCAGACAGATTCTGCACTGTGCAGGCCTCTCCTGGGAAGCGGCTGCTGCCTTCAATGTAGAGAAGCCTTTTCTTAGAAGAAAGGCAGCCTGCACTTAAAAATAGGATCTTAAAAGGGTACCAACGGAAGCTTCTTGACACTTATTTATATCCCATCTGCACAGCAGCAAAAGGTCTTAAAGAAAACATTGCCATTGAGCCCAGAATTGTGCTCTCAGCTTCCTGGCAACCAGGGCAAGCACAGCTGGAGACAAAATAGGCCCTCAGCAAAAAACAAACAAACAAACAACCACCACCACCAAACAAACCCCTTGTCCTAGCCCTGAGTACCAGCAAGGGTCTGCTCATCATCAGTTGTTCCGATGATGCCGAGATGCTTTTCAGGAGGTCAGCTCTGAAGTTGCCCTGCCGCTGTCATGATAGATGTCCTGTGTCGTCAGGGCCTGAGGAGAAGGAAAGCAAGCGGAGGGGGACAAAGAGTTGTTGAATTTTCTCCCTTTCCTGGTTGGGGCTTTATTGCCATTTGATTGTGACGCCTCTATGGGAAAGCTCTAAGTCATTTGGTTGACTTGCATCTGACACACGGGAACATTGGCAAGTTCGAACAAAGGTACTCCTTCCAGGCTACCTTCTGCGTTTCTTCAA
Organism: Echinops telfairi; assembly: GCF_000313985.2. Classification (NCBI taxonomy): domain Eukaryota; kingdom Metazoa; phylum Chordata; class Mammalia; order Afrosoricida; family Tenrecidae; genus Echinops; species Echinops telfairi. Next base: position 5,105,107 of record NW_022111376.1, read on the forward strand.
GATGGGGTGCCTGCTCAGGAGGTCTCAGGTTGCTTCCTGTCACATGTTACACTAGTTGATTTGGGGGAGTGCGTCCAGAGTCAGGGCAGCCATTTGAGGGAGGCGTGCTGAAGCATTTCTGAGAAAGTGAGTCGTGTGAACAGCTCGTTGTTGTCTCGTGCCAAAGAAAGCACAAAGGTCTCCTGAGGGGACCAGGTATGTGCCACACTGGAGTCTGCAGCCCTGCCATCATTTTCCGCCTGCCGAGGTGCCTTTGCGCCCATTCTTCCCCAGGCCCCCGTCGATACTGCGATACCGCAGGGTAGGCCTTAGCCCGCATTATGGCTTAGAGGCTGTGGTCACAGGGCTAGGGAGAGGTAGCAGTGGGGTGCCACCCCCGTCAAGTATTCTGTGTTTGCTGTTTTCATGAAGAAAGCTGAACCCAGGGTCTTTGGACCAAGAGGAGATCATGCCAAATCTGCTTTTTGCCTTAGTGGTCTCCATGGGGGGCTCGAACAGTGGCGCGCTCAGAGTTGCTGTGTTGAAATGAACAAACAGGGCATACGGGTCCCTGGGGTGGTGGCTTGGGAGGGGACAGCTTAGGGTATGAAGGAGGACATCAAAGGAAGCATGCTGTTCGAGAGACAAGCTACAAGCTACTGGCTCCCTGGAGCTTCCAGGGCAGTTAACGAGTCCTTCCTGTTCTAATTAGGAGTGGGGTTCTAGCCTACAGAGGAGCCCTAGTGGCATAGTGGTTAGGCATTGGGCTGCATTTCACCAATGTCCGCAGTTCGAAACTCTGAGCTGCTCCTCGGGAGAAAGACAGGGCTTTCTAGTCCCAGAAAGAGTTACAGTCTCAGAAACTGACTGGGGAAGGTCTGCCCTGTCCTATAGGGTTGCTAGGAGTCGACATCCACTCGATGGCAGTAAGTTTGGCATTTTGGTTCTAGACTACAGGACCCCTAGTGACTTAGTGCCCTATGCGTTGGGCCACTAACAGCAAGTTCAACAGGTTCTACCCAGCAGCCTCTTTGTGGGAAAAAGGTGGGGCTTTCTACTCCTGTAAAGAGGTAGAGACTCCGAAGTCCATAGGAGCAGTTGTACCCAGTCCTATAGAGCTGTTGTGAGCTGGAATTCACTTGAGAGCAGTGGTTTTGGGTTTTCGCACACCTGTGTATTCTCCGCAGCCTGCCTGCATCCAGGGAAATGGAAGCCGTTCTTTTGAGCAGCAGCAGGAATCTTGCTGGTGTGGGTGGTAACCCACAACTCAGGTGACAACAGAGGAAGCCCAGAGAGCTTTGGTAACTTGCCTGAGTTCACATGCCGTCTGTAGCAGAACTGGATTTAAACTCAGGTAGTTGTGCCCAGCTGAAACAAAGATCAAACACACAGACACCTACGGGGACTGGGCAAGTCTCAGCTAGAGACACTGCATAGGGAGACACTGCCTGCTCCTTTCAAGAGAGGATGCAGCCCATAGAAAGGCGGACAGGTGTAGGGGCAAGCCTGCCCAAGGCTGCTGTGGTCCCAGCAAGCCAGATAATAAATCTGTGCATCAGTTTCCTCACCTGGAAAATGGGGACAAGCACATAGCCACCTTATAGGCTTGTCATTAGCATTAAATGAGGACAAAAGTGGCAGGCTCTCTTTTCCAATTGATGATTCATAGCACCAAAGACATTCTAAGTTATGCTTACAACATTATAAAAGAGAAGCTAGGTACCAAAGCTCGCTTGTTGTCTAAGCCCTTGATGTGAACTGCCGGAAAGAGGCCAGCCCCCAGTGTTGGAAAGCAGGGACGCAGTTGCCAGGGCAGGGCTTCAGTCTTTGAGCCATCAGGAAAGACCCCTCCAGATTCATTCACTTGACCTGGGTCTTCCTTGTCCTGCTTGGTGCCCTCTCTTTCGCTGTGCTTGCTTCTTGGCGGGACGTGGCACACCCTGATCTACTCAGAGGCCCCGCTGCCTAGCAAATCCTGCTTGGCATCTAAAAGCTTAAAGTCAACCTAAACACGTGTCAGGAATGCCCGAAACACTTTTGGAGGATGGGAAGCTGTTGCCACACACCCCAGCTCCTCCCCTGGAACCTGTGAATATGTTACTGCCTTTGGCCAAAAGGAATTCAGATAGAATTAGAGTTGCTAACCAGTTGACTTTGAGATGAGGGTCTGGACAAGTGGCAGGGAGGCAGAAGATGCTGGCTTTGAAGGTAGAGGAAGGGCCCACGAGCCAGGGAATGCAGGCATGCTCTAACCATTGCGGTAGGGTTCATCCGACTCCTAGAGGCCAGGACAGAGTAAAACTACCCCATGTGGGGGTTTCCGACACTGTCATCTTTAAGGAAGCTGTTTGCCACATCTTTTTGCCTCAGGGCAGCTGGCTCAAACTAAGATCTCAAAGCTAGCCACCCAACACTTCAGTCATTGTGCCACCAGGACATCAACAGCTGGAAGGGACATGATTTCACGCTGGAGCCTGCAGCAGGGACCCACTACACTTATCACCCCGTGAGACCAACCTCAGACCTCTGCCCACTGGGGTTGTAACTTACCAGCCGATGGTATGTTCCAGCTGCAAAGTCTGTGACTCATGACAGCCCCGGGAGACAAAGGTAGAAGCCAGGGGTTGGGTTTGCCGTGCTGGCCACCTGATTCGTTCGCAAAAGCTAGTGTGTGACTTTCCTTCACACAGTTTCCACGTCTTCGCTGGAAATCCATCTCCTGCCTTCTCCAAGGTCAGGGTTCGAGTTGTGTAGGCAGCTGATTCTCCAAGCTGCCGGCTAGGTGCGGCAGTCTCAGCAGCAGATGAGGTTCGCAGCAGCCCGAGGGCCTTGGAGGTGGGGAAGGACAGCTGGCTTTCTGTTGCTCGGGTTTCATGAAACAACCTGACAAGGAAATTGGAGCCCGTGCTGCTGTCTTTGGTGAAGGGCTAGTAGCTAGGGGGTGGCCAGGAGCTGCATGCCCAAGCCCGATGGCCAGGCTTGGAGGACTTTGGATTCGTCTGTCACAAGTGCCCGTTCTCCCACCCTCAACTGTGCGCCGGCTTCCGTTAACTGTGCCTGTGAACTGATGGGAGGGCAGGTGGTCCTCATAAGAATGGTGGGCCTGGAACCCTACTCAGCCTTAACCAGTTCCCGCCTCTGTTTTCACCAGAGCCCCTTCCTGCGTGGAACCAAAGGGGCAACGCTCGGTCCTAGTTGAAAGGTTGGTGGTTAGACTGTGTTGGCACGGACTCGATGGCATTGAGAACAAGCAGTCGTGGCATAAGGTAGTCGAAGCAAAAGGCCAGTCCTTTGAGGCCATATGCCACTCTCTGGGACAAAGATGAGACAAGGCGCTGCCATGAAGCTGATACCCAGTCCTCCAGTGGTAATAGTAGCACTCAACATCTGCAGATGGATCCATCAGTAGACAAGCACGCTGAACAGGGCTGGGAAGGCCAGTAAGTCCACTCCCGAGTAGACATACCCAAACTTCGAGTCAGTGCCAACTCGTAGCCACCCTATAGAAAAGGGTAGGACCATCCCTGTGGGTTTCTGAGACTGTCACTCTTTACGGAAGCAGAAATCTTCGTCTTGCTCCCAGTGAGCAACTGGTGGTTTCAAACTGCTGACTTTGAGGTTACTAGCCCAATGCAAAAATGCCACCAAGGCTTCCTTGCGTGTATATAGGCTTAATAAAGTGTATTTCCTCACATGTATTTGCATGTGCTGCAGAAATATCCAAGAATCTAGTAGAGCATGCAGAGGGCCTCATCTACATGTGAAAGTTGGACAATGAATAAGGGAAACCAGAGAACAGATTCATTTGAGTGACAATGCTGTTAAAGAATAGTGGAAGTATGGTGGACTACCTTGAGAACAAGCCCACCTGTCTTGGAAGTGCAGGCAGAATGCTCCCTAGAGGTAAGGATGGCAAGAGTTCATCTCACGTACTTCGGCTATATTGTCAGGAGAGACCAGTCTTTGGAGAAAGACATCATGCTTGCGAAAGGAAAGGGTCCGCAAACAAGAGGAAAGCACTCAACAGGATGGATTGACACAATGGGCTGCAACACAAGTGAGGGAAATGGTGCAGGTGCAGGAGCAGGCGGTGGGGGTGGGGGTGGGGTAGCTATGAGTGGGGAGTCTATTGCATTTCCCCTACTGCCACCGGGGAAAACGTTTGTGAACTTCTTAACCCTAACCCAACACCCTCAGGGACCAAGTGACTGGCTTGAGGGCTTAGAACAGTTGTCTCAGGACAATTGGCATAGCATATCCACAAAGACTGACTGTTCTTTGGCCTACTTGTGTGCATAATGACTGGAGTCTTCAAAGCTTGGGAGTGGCCAGCTCAGGTGCCACGATTGGTCTATCACTGGCCAGGTAAAAGAAGGATTAAAAAAAAAAAAAGATTCAGGACACACTGGTCCAAAAGACCACACCCTCCTTGAAGCACTTTCTCCCCTGAGCGCATCACGCAGTTAACAATACCCATGGTTTCTTCCCAAGCTCCTTTGCACTATTCCTCCCCCATGTTTAGCACTGTGGGAGAGCCTGGTCCTTGGACTACTCTACCGACATGTGTTTCCCAGGTGCTTTCAACCAGTCTTGGGGCTGCAAAGCCCATCGGCATACTTACGTCTCCTCCATTTATAGCCCCAACCCTGATCTTGCCCTTGAACCCCAGGCTCCTCCATGGAACTGCCTCCTCAACACTTTCATGTGCTTCTCTGATGCTCTAATGGTAGTTATGACACCAGTTGCCATCCAGTCAACGCCCATCCCATAGGACAAGGGAGAACCGCTCGCTTCCAAGGCTGTAAATCTTTCCGAACGCAGACTGCCACACCTTTCTCCCACGGAGCAGCTGGGGGTGTGAAGGGCCAAGTGGTGAAGCACTACACTACCAAGACTGCATCGGTGGTAGTGGTGGTGGTGAAAGGTCCCATCTAAGTAGCTGTTTGTTAGCAATCCGCTGTACAACAGAGCGAAATCTTGCTTGATCTTGTGCCACATTCACAGCCATTGCTGGATTTGAGCTCATCGCTGTAGCTACTGTGTCAGTCCATCTCATTGAGGGCTGTCCTCGTTTTTTGCTGGCCCATTCCCAAGCATTGAGAGAAAGACTCGGCTTTCTACTCCTGTAAACAGTTACAGTCTCCGAAACCCAACAGGGGCTCAGTCACTGTGAGTCAGCATTGACTGGATTGCAGTGAGTTTTTACCTAACATATTATCTTTCTCCAGGACTAGTCTCTCCTGAAAATACGTCCAAATTACACGAGAAAGAAGATGACGACTTCTCACCATCCTCCCTTTGAAGGAGCATTCTGTCCATGTACTTTCAATACTTTTCACGAACACCATCATTCAAATGCATCCATTCTTTGGTCACCCTTATTCATTGCCCAGCTTCCACATTCATAGGAGATGATTGAAAATACCACAGCTTGAGCCAGGTGTACCTTAGTCCTCAGAGTAACCTCCTTACTTTTCAATACTTTAAAGAGGTCTCGTGCAGATGTGTCCACTGCAATACTTCCTTTGATCTCTTGACTACTGCTTCCATGGACATAGAATTATGGACCCTTGACAGCTCTGGTATTTTGTCTTTTTATCAAGATGTTGTTTATCGATGCAGGTGTGAAGATCTTTGTTTTATGCTGAGGTGCAATCCACACTGAAGGCAGTGGGCTTGGATGTTCATTAATAAGTACTTCAAGTCTTCTTTACTCTCAGCAGGCAAGGTTGTGTCATCTGCATGTTGCAAGTTGTCAATAAGCCTTCCTCCAATTCTTTCTTGCCCCTCCCCTCCACTTCTGATGCTGCATTTTTTCTTCATACATTCCTGCTTCTCTGATGCTGTGTTCAGCATACAGGTGAAGTATGATGAAGGCATGCAACCCTGACACACACCTTACCACTCAGGATCCCCTTGTTCTCCTCTGCCTTGTGAGACATGTACAAGTTCTGCATGGGCACAATGAAGTGGTCTGAAATTCCCGTTCTTCTCATTGCTATCTTATGCCTTTGCACAATCAAACACAACGAACATCTTTCTGGTATTGCTGCTTTTGGCCAAGATCCATCTGGCGCCTCCAACAATATTCCTTATTCCGCTTCTGAATCTGGCTTGAATTTCTGGCAGCTCCCTGTCCAAGCACTGCTACTGCCCATCGTTGAATGATATGCAGAAAAAATTTTACTTGCATGTGATTTCAATGATTTTATTCGGTAACTTGCATGTTCTGTTGGGTCTCCTTTTCTGTGAAGGGGCACAAGTGTGGATTCTTTGAATCAATTGGCCAGGGAGCACTCT
>NW_022111376.1:5111513-5117613 GCF_000313985.2 Echinops telfairi
GTGGGGGGGTGTTTCTAGTGCCACATGAGCTTGCTGGAACATCTCAATTGGCATTCCATCAATTCCTGGGACCTGCTTTTCACCAGTGCCCTCAGTTTAGCTTGGACTTCTTCCCTCAGTATCATCCATTCTTAATTATATGCTCCCTCTCGGAATGGTTGTTGGTCAACCAAGTCTTTTTGGTACAGTGATGCTGTGTATGTCCTCCATTTCCTTTAGTTGCTTCCTGTGCTGTTCAATATTTTGTCCTCTGTTTCAGTTGTTCCCCTCCCATACATACCCCCAACTGGATCCTAGTCCTCTCCAGGTCCTCGTACCTCCCCCCACCCCCTGAGTCCAGTAACCAAAGTGTTAACTCCTTGCCCATTAAAAGAGACAAGAAAGAAGAAAAACATTGCATGGAGTGGACTCCACTCAGAGTGGCCCAGTAGGAAAGGGTAGAATGGCCTCCTAGGGTGGGTCTGAGCCATTGACCTTTCAGTTAAAGGCTGGGCTTGCTAAACCCCTGCACCGTCAGGGCTCTACACAACCTATGGAACATCTGGACTCTGATCCCTGCGACTAGGCCTCTCTGGCTCCTGTTTTCTCCACTTGCCACTCCTCTATGCCTCCCCCCCTCCCCCTTAGGCCCAACATGGCACCTTGCATGCGACCACCATGACTATCATCAAATCCATCTGGACTCTGGACTCTGCTCAAACCTTCCCTGGCTGCCTCCCATTCCTGAGCCTTGGGCCCCCAGCAGTGATCTTCAGCTGGAGCCCTATGCGCTCCCTCAGTTTCCCCCACTGGCCAGCCTCCGCACAGCTGTCCCTGCCCCTCCTCTGCACAGAACCCTCCAGCTGCCTCCATTCCAATTGTAATGAAAATAAAGCTTGCCCACCCTACTGTTTCCTCGGCGCTGACCAACTGCCCCTGCCCTGTTTCACTGGCCTCCTTCCTAGTCCTGGAATAGGTTGAGCGCTCCCCACCTCCGAGCCTTTCCATTTGCCCGTCCCTCTCTGACTACAAGCTTGTGTTAGTCTGGGTAGACTAGAGAAACAAATTCATAGACATTCATATGTATATAAGAAAGAGCTTTGTATAAAAAAAGGAATTGTATTGAGAAAACAGTCCAGTCCAGATCAAGTCCATAAGTCCAATATTAGCCCATATGTGCAATACCAGTCTATAAATTCCTCTTCAGACTCATGCAGCACATGCAACAAGGCCGAATGCAGGAAGATCACAGGCCAGTGGGTGGAAAGTCTTGTGGATCCAATAGTAGTGGAAGCATCTCAGTGCTGGCGTAGGTCTCTACATGGCTCCTCCAGCTCCAGGGCTCTGCCTCCCATCAGTGTAGCTCCATCTGGCTTGTCAACAGGAATGTCAAGCAGAGAAAGTGTGTCTCCCGCCTCTAGGGAGGAAGACAGGAGAGCTCCCAGATTCCTCAGGAGAAGGCCATGCCCACATAGAAGCACCATTGGCTATGACCCAATTGACAGGTTAGACTCCACCCCTTCATTCAAATTGACAGGAGTCTATTATGTAACTGCCACAAAGCTCCTTACCACTGAGGGGCCTTGGCCCTTGGCCTCCCTTCTTGTCCTCTCTAAGCACATGGTCCTCCCTTGGAGAGGCCTTCCGGACCACCATACCTTAAGTAGTATCCCTTTCCCCCATCCCTCACTCTTCCCCACTCCTGAACTGCCTGGCTCCATTTCTGACTTTTTTCCCCCCTTTCAAGCATTTGCCCCCCTAATGGTCTGAGTTTCCCCGTTCATTCCATCCCTATTTGCCACTAGACTCTGAATGACTGAGCGGAGACAGTCTGCTTTATCACCAATATCTACAACTGTGGGGCCCTGGATGGTGCTAATTGACGAGAGTCCACCAGAGGTACCTCCGAGGAAAGGCCCTGGCAAATTATTTCTCCAAAACCCTCTGGAGCACAGCAGTTCTGCTCTGACACACATGGGGTCATCACGAATCACAACCGGCAACTGCTTTAGTGCCGGACTGAGCCTGTGACGCGGTATTGTGGCTGAAGCAGAATCAAATAAAACATCTACCCTTCCCTGGAGTAGCCTACGGTCCAGACAGACGTAGAAGAGACCACCCGCTCTAATGGCCATACGAGTTACCAGAGAGCCTCAAGGAGCCCATTGTTCATGCAGGACTCTGCCCATGAGACCTCCGCCCACCAGAGAGCCACAAGGATCCCATTGTTCATGCAGGATTCACTCCCCACGAGACTTCTGACCTGTGTTCAAAGCTGTAATGAACCACTGCAGATTCGGCCCGGGGGCAAGTATTTTCTTGTAGCCATCGATTCTGTGGGAGTCCGAAGGTCCCCTTCTCCCTTAATAGAGTCCTTCTAGCCTTGTAATTCCCACCAAATGACTGGGTGGGACTATGCAAATGAGGTGTTTCTGGCCCACCAACAGGACTGGATCATTTGCTAATGATGCAAATAAAGGTGCATGGCACCCTGGTGAGGATGGCACCATGCCAATAATGTGCATGGCAACCTAATGAGGGGATTGGATAGATTTGCCATCCTGCTGGGCTTCAAGGGGGACAGAGAGAGAGGGAGGGGGGAGAGGGAGGAGCTGCCCTCGTAAAGAAACTATCTCGAGTTGTTCCTCTGCCTTCGAGCTGATCCGCATCCCTTCTTGGACCTTGTCACTCTCCAAACCCACGGTGGCTCATGAGTTCTGGGAGATGTTGCCACAAATTAAAAACCAAAAGGAGGGAAGACGGGGGCTGGGAGGCGGGCCAGGGCATTGATGTTTGAGACGGAGTGGTCCAGCAGTTAGGAGAAGCGGGACCTTTGGAACATCTTTAGCCTCTGCCTCCTAGGAACCTGCTTTGTGCCGATCCTTATTGACTAGAGCAGCGGTCCTCACACTTTTTAAACGGGGCCAGTTCACTGTCCCTCACACCCGTTGGAGGGCTGGCCTATAGTTTAAAAAAAAACTATGAACAAATTCCTATGCACACTGCACGTATCTTATTTTGAAGTAAAAAACAAAACGGGGCAAAACGCCCGGCAGGCCGGATAAATGTCCTCAGTGGGCTGCAGGTGGCCCGCGGGCTGTAGTTTGAGGACGCCTAGACTAGAGGGTTCATTGAACAGCTGCATCACATCCAATACATTCACAATATTAGGTAACCATCACCAAAATCTAGTTCCACAGCGGCAGCCCATACCCACTGGAAGTCCCTCCCTCATTTCCTGGTGACCGCTTATCTTGCTGTCAGTATGAATTTCCCAATTCTAGGTTTGCCATATATATTTATGGAATCTGTGACCTTACGTGTCTGGCTTCTTTAACTGGAGATAAGTCATGCCCAAAGGTTCAACAGCCCAACTCTTTAAACGTCAGACCAGCCAGCTTTCCCTCTCCCCTCTCATCTAGTGTGCCGCTGCAACATGTCCAAATGCAGCCAGTGCCCTCCCTGCTGTCTTCCTTCAACGTCTCAGCAAGTGGTCCCCGGTGGTTCCTGTCACAAGCATCTGTCTGCTTGCTGCCGTCCTATGCCTTTAAGTCCTTCAGGTTTTCTTTGGTCACAGACCTTCCAGCATCAGTGCAGCCAATAGCAAACTGCTTGCTCACTAGTTTAAAAGCCAGGTTTTTTGTTTTTCCTTTGTTCTTCAGGGTTGTCCTTCAAATGTACATCTGTTCTCTCAGTTCTGGGTGGGACTCAGGTTTCCACCTAAGCCCCCAACTCTACATAGATTTATGGCTTAAAGCTTGTTCCTTTTGAGAAATTCCTAACTCACCTTTTAGCAAATCCAATGAACTGTAGGCCGAAGGCCAGTTTACAGGCCCTTTGGACACTCTCAGCGAGTAGAAACACTCCTTATCCATTAAGCCAACCAAACAAAAAACCATTGCCATCGAGCATAGGGAGATCCTATAGGACGGGGTCGGATGTAACTGTTTCTACCTGCTGACATTGCGGATTCTATCCCAATGCAGAACCACTATGCCACCAAGGCTCCATAGTGCTGTCCAAAAACATATAATCCTTTTCATAATACAGCTAATCTTCTCCACCCCTGCAATGTGAATCCATTTATGTGTATATGGCCTTGGGCTATGGCAAGGTGGATCCAGGAGGCCCTGGCCCTGTATCAGTCCTCTTAACTAGCCCCACTTTTGCTCCAGGTCATTCCGAAGGCACCTTTTCTCCCCTCCTCTGCAGTGTATCGTTTCCTCCATCCCATCCAGCCATTACAGGTAACCAGAACTCAAGGAGCTATACAGGAGCCTGGGCCCATTGAAGTGAACCCCACACCGCTCAGCCCAATGGTCTCCCATGGCACTCTGCTCGTACTGCTCGGTTTCCCACAGCTAGCGTCTGCTTTCAACACTCTACTTCTATCGTCCAGGGAGGCTTTCCCCTTCATTGCAATGGCCACACAGATTATGGGGTTTATTAGCGAAGCAAACAGATGAGAAATGCTCAGGGTACAATTGTTCTGGCAGGTGAGCTCCTTCTCTGCTGTGCCCACAGGCAGACCTCTCTCTGATCCTCAGCATCTTTTAGGGCTGCCAGTAAATATCCAAATGGCACGCCATTTCACCATAAGCCTCACCTTGAAAACATTCAGCTCCAACTTGGTGGATAAGCTAACCAAACTCCTCCAATTAGGTGCCCAGAGGCGCCCCATTCCACATGCCAGTCTCCTGCCTCCAAATGTTCTCAGCTTTACTGCTTCGTCCCATGCTCTGGCTCCTGGTTCTGCTGCTGCTCCTCTGCTTCCCCTCCGGTGTCACAGCTGTCTCCTGGATCAAGGAGGTTCAATGTAGAGATCCAAAGGACACGCTCCACTCCTTTGCCTTCTCTAGTGCTGGTAATAAATTCCCCCACTTCCTGACGCTGAGCTGGCTGATTTTATACCCAGAAGGATGGCAATCACAATAAACCCTGTTAACAACCACTCACAGCTGAACCCTATACTCCTATTAATAGCTTCTCCCACCTTCTTACACCCGACCCATCAGGAAAATGAAAGCCATGAGATGGGAGTAGCAAAGGCTATGGCTAGAAGAACACATTAAATAATTCACTGCACTCACTGCAGTCTTAATGCATACCCAAATAGCACACTGGGACTCCTTAAAGTTAGTAGTTTGTTAATGTAGTCATCATTGGCTTTAATGGTTGGTGTGTATATTTGAATCACAGTTGTATGCACCGGATTTCCATGTATTTGCATAGATATTATCCGGTCACAGACAGCAGCACACTTCACTATGGATCTTGGAATGTTCTTTTGACAATAAATGTGATGCCATTGCTCTAAATTTGTCATTCCCACTGTAGTAAACCATACAGCTGTCTGATTCAAAGTGGCCAATACCAGTCCATTTCAGTTCACCGATGCATAGCATATTGATCTTGATGCATTCAGTTTCTTTTTCTTTAATTAAAAGATCATGTTATCGGGAGCTCTTACAGCTCTTCTAACAGTCCATGCATCAATTGTATCAAGCATATTTGTATATATGTTACCATCATTGTTTTTGAAACACTTACTTTCTATTTGAGCTCATGGTATCAGCCCCTCTTTTTACCCTCCCTCCCCCCTCTGCCGCAGTTTCCCAGTAGGGAAAATGAACAAAGAACCAAACAGACACAGGCACAAACACACACACACACACACACACACAGACAATACAGGACTGCAGCACAAAATAGACACAGAGACGGTACAAAACTGCAGCCTTCAAGGACCACAGTGCTTTATTTTCATCTACTAAATACTGGCATTGTTCCCAGATAAGTTTGCTATTCCCGTGCTTGAATCTCATAGCCTTGACAGAGTTCCGTGTCTAAGCCCGTACTGCGCTGTTTACTGCTCTCAGGGAACACTGTATGCAGCTGTTGCCCAAATTCTGTACTGTTTGCAGTAAGGAAGCAGTTTATGAGAACCAGCTAGGACAGATGTTTGCGCACTGTCCTAGACAGATACATGACATGAGACATGGCCCTCCTTACATGGCTCCTTCACCCTTCATCCACTTTTCGGTTGTCTGTCCCCCAGGTAGGAGGTCACACACAGTTCCATGTAATCGGTTCCCTCTTTCCTACCCATTCTCCCTTTACC
>NW_022111376.1:5118272-5130816 GCF_000313985.2 Echinops telfairi
CTATATCTTTTGATAGCCGGGCACCATCAGCTTTCTTCACCACATTTGCTTATTCACCCGATTTGTCATCAGCGGTTGTGTTGGGAAGGTGAAGGCTCCTCCTCTTTTCGCCTGTCTTTCTACTTTGCTAAACACAGTATCCTTCGCCTGGCAACGTGTCCAACATATGTAAGACGAAGTCTTACTATCCTCGCCTTTAAGGAGCACTCTGTCCGTATTTCTTCCAAGACAGATCTGGTCGTCCTTCTGACAGTCCATGATGCTTTCAGCATTCTCCTCCAGCACCACAATTCATATGCGTCGAATCTGCTTCGGTCTTATTCAATGTCCAACTTTCAATGCATATGAAGAATACCATGGGTCGGGTCAGGTGTGCCGTGTAACAAAGTAACCAAGTCACGTCCTTCCTTTTGAATCATTTTAAAGAGGTCTTTTGCAGCAGATTGACCAAAAGCCATGGTAGAGGGGCTGATTCAGTCATGGCTGGCACTGCAATGAAGGAAGAGAAAGGAGCGCAATTGGGGTTCCTTGAGGTTGGGGCATTCACCAGATCTGATCACACGGTGGCAAGAGGGGAGGCCAATCCCAAAGCAAATCCGGAGATGACAGGGCTCACGTCTCTCCTGCTGGGCCTGGCTAGTTTGCATTTTTGATGGCGACCTTGTCCTTTCCAGTTTGTTCTCTGATTTTCTGATGAGAAGAGTGCTATGTGCTCCTTGTAGTCGATGTGGATGGATGGTGGGCCAAGAAAGCCATGCTCCCCAGCTAGGGAGAGCTGGTGCTGGGGCCGGTATTGCATTCACGGTTCCTAATCATGTCTGGAGCGTTTTCAAGGTGGGCATCCCGCAGGCTACCAAGCATTGCCTGTCTTGTGAGATGCGGGAAGGCGTGAGAGACCTAGATGTGTACGTGGGAAGGCGTGAGAGGCCTAGATGCCCAGTGCGAGGAAGACGGAGAGAGCAGATAGAGTGAAAACCATGTGCAGGTGTAGTCATTGATGTCTAATGGTCTGCTCAAAAAAAAAATAGAACATCAACAACACCTGAGCCCATGGTATGTGCCGTCTTGGTCACAGCCCCACCTCCTCTCCCTTGAGACAGCACCATCATCCTGACTTTGGGAACAGTCATTATTATGTTTTACTTTAAGCCATATGTTTTTAAACTGATTTGACCCTGCCCGTTTCAGAAAAAAAAAGTAACAAAAGAGTTGGCACTCCCCTGACAATGGAAAACATCTTGCTGCCACCCATTATCCAGGATAAAGTGTAGGCATCTGCTTTGCAGCCCTGCCAGGATGACTCTCAGAGGGTGGCATCACCCACTTGGGGAAGCACTGTTTTCGACGTGGACCACCTATGTGTGTAGCTTGAAGTAATGCTGTTTGGACTGATGCTGAACCTTGCGGCCATTGGACGCACTCTGTCACCGCGCAGTTAGGAGCCCTTTGGATAGGCCTTGTTTCAGCCTTTCAGCTCTGTGGACCTTTGGGTTCAGGCTGAGCAGATGTGCGGACGCTTCTCTAAGCAGTGGTCCTCAGGCTGCAGCTGGGGACCCTTTTCAGTTGGCCTCAGAAGGTTGCCAAGACCAAAGTTGGTCCAGGTTGGCATGTGGGTCTCCTGCCACACTTGGCTATTGCATCCACTACCTTGTCAGCCGTCCAACTCTCCTAAGGGGATCTCTTAGAAATCAGCCGATTTAGTTAATCCTGATCCCAATAACCTTACTAGGCACACAAATCAGCATCTGTCCTGAGCTGTGTAATTCATATTGGTTTGAAAATGTGCAGGGCTCTGCTGTCAGCCATTTTGCTTCAGTAAATATGTGTTCAGAAATGTTTGCCAGAAGATCTAGTGGCAGGGTCGCTGGGAGAGAGGAGCTTGATTCTGGTATCCTTAGAGGACAGGGTAGAACTGCCTTGTGTGTTTCTGAGACTGTAACTCTTTATAGGAACAGAAAGTCTCATCTCTCTCCCACAGAGAAGCTGGTGGTTTTGAACTACTGACAATGCTGTTAGCAGCCCAAAGCACAGGGCTCTCTGTCTGATTACCATGAGATATTCTCTCTCTCTCTCTCTCCCATGAGATATTCTCTCTCTCTCTCTCTCTCTCTCTCTCTCTCTCTCTCACACACACACACACACACACACACAGCACCAAGGGGCATGTGGCACCAGGACGTGCCTGGTGGCTTCTGTCTTTTTTGTGAAGGAGGGCATGAGATCTCCTGGTGAGAGTGCTGGCAGCCAGGTAGGGAGTCATGATAGCCTGGCACCACGGCCGAGGCCAGTGGCTGACTGATTGTGCCAGCTCACCGCCTCCCTCCCTCTCCAAAGAGCACCCTGATTTGGCCTGGGTCAACAGAATGAACTCAGGCACTGGCCCTACTTCAAGGCGGGGTGGAGGGGAGAATGGGGCCTCCACTGGAGCTTGAGGGTGGAAGGAGGACCAGAGTATGGTGCCCCGGGTGCTGGTGCTGGCTAAATTCTGTACTGACCAAGCTGGGGCACTGCCAGGTGGGGCTGGAGGAGCTGGTAGTCAAGACCGGGAGAAGGAGCAGATGGCCTAGGGCTTCCAGGCAGGTTCTGCAGGGTTGGTAGAGCTGGAGGGCGGCGGAGGATTGAGACGAAAGGACTAAGCCATCGAGTGGGACTTCTTTGGGGAGGGGGCAGTTCCCTGTCCATTGTCAGCCAGGGCCGGGGGGCAGACAGACACAGGTTTGGAATGGTCTCCAGCCAAGTGAGGTGACTGGAGCGTGCAAGTCCCTCCTGTAAAGTGTACATACAGTCTGTTCACAACATCACCCATTCAGAACAGTGTCAGCACAATTCCCCTAACAAAGAACAGCCCCTTCCCATTGCCGTCCCCCAACCCCCCCCCACTCACTCAGCTTCCTGTCTCAATGCATTTGCCTGTTGTGTAGTCTGGAATTGTGCAGGGTGTGAGTTTGCAGGCGCTGCTTTCTCAGGCATCGTGCTTCCAAAGTTTGTCCACACTGTGGCATGGATCCCCACTCCATTCCTTTCAGCGGCTGGGTCAGGTTCTCATCTCGATCCATCTGATGGCACAGCGGTTAGGGTGTGGTTCAGCCCCACCAGCCTGTCTGCAGGAGCAGGACGTGGCCATCTGCCCCGCCGAGCAGTTCAACTCTGCCCTTCAGGGTGCCTGCAGCGGGACGCGACTCAGGGGCACACACGAAGAAGGACACTACCAGTCATTGGTTGATGGACACTAGGGCCGCTTCCCCTTTGAGGCTATCCTGAATGTGAACTCTGGTGGACAGGTATCTGTTGGAGTCTCTACGTTGACGTCTCTTGGATGAATTCTCAGAAGTGGGATAGGTGGGTCAGAGGAGAACGCTGTTGATCACGCCCTCTACCTGACCTGCCAGTCTGGTGTCCCCAGTGGCTGTACCATGCTGCATTCCCATCAGCATTGCAGAAATGAGGGGTCCAATTTATCCACATTCTCGACAGCGCCTGCTATTTTCTTTTTCTCCAAATCATACTCATCCTAGTGGACACACAGTGCTGTCTCATTGTGCTTTGGCCTTTCCTTGGTGCCTAGTGATGCTGAGCCTTGTGTAAAAACAGAATCAGTGAGGCAGCTGGTTCATACGTGCTGAAGTTTCAAAAAAATGTACTTCGATGTGGCCGTAATAAGCTAAAAACGTGAAAATATGATAGATCGGGCCTTCTTTAGATTCGTCTCCTTTTGTTGAACTTTCCTCTTTTCCCAGGTTTGTTTAATTTATTATTATTTTATCATATCTTACCCCATCCCACGTCTCCCTCACCCACTTCTCCGCTGTCCGTCCCCCAGGGGGGAGGCCACATGTAGACCTTGTCCTCTGTTCCCCCTTTCTCCCTCTCCTTCCCTCCACCCTCCCGCCACCGCCACTCTCTCCACTGGTCCTGGGGGGTTCATCTGTCCTGGGTTCCCTGTATTTCCAGTTCCTATCTGTGCCAGTGCACCTCCTCCTGTCCAGCCGGATATGTAAGGTAGAATTGGGATCATGGTAGTGGGGCGGAGAAAGCATTTAAGTATCAGAGGAAAATTGCATATTTCATCGTTACTACACTGCATTCCGATTTGCTCCTCTCCTCCCCGCAGCCCTTCTGCAAGGGGATGTCCAATTTCCCCAGTATGGGCCCTGGGTCCCCACTCTGCACTCCCCCTCATTCACAATGCTATGATATTTTTTGACCCAATTTTTCTTTTTGCTGCCTTTTCACTGGAGTCTCTCGGCCCTTGTGGCAATGCCATCACCTGCAAAGCGTGATGACTTCACCCTCTCTTCTCCACAGGCCTTTGGGGGGAGGTTTTTCTCCTCTGGTAGTCATCTCTTAGCCGGCTCGGTTGTGTGATTAACATACTCAGACCCACCCCGGAAGCACGGCCATTGAGTCTATCTTGTCTCCACTCGTCTCCACCTTATAGGACACAGTAGAATGGTCCTTTTGGGTTTCCGAGGCTGTCAACCCTTAAGGGACCACAGAACCTCACCGTGCTCCTTTGGAGCTGCTATTGGGTTCAAATTGCTGATGTGAATAAGCAGTGATGCTAGCGGGCTTCTTAGTTCACTCCTGACTTTTGTTTCTAAGATCTGGTCTTAAGTGCGTCCGAGGTCTGCACCAGGACTTGAGGATTTGGCTTTTTAGAAAATCCGCAGGAGAGTCCGAATGCTCTCAAGTGACTTCAGCACTTCTCAGAGTATGCCTGCTCCCCCTGGGTCCATTTGAAGGATGTCAACAGAGTGCCTGGGTGACCCTGGGGAAGCCCCCATGGGTTGGAAGTAGTTTGTATTTTTATTGATCATTTTGTTGGGGCTCGGACAGATAGGATGACAGTCCATAAGTCAGTGACATCGGACGAATGCTTACAGAGGCCGCCCTCTTCATTTTCATGGCATTTTCTCGGCATTTTCTCCTTGAGCCCCTTGCAGGTGTAGTTTTAAAATTACATATGTCTGTGGCTGTATACAGAAGAGGACTCCAAAAAATCAGTGGGAAAATGGAATTAGAAGATGATAGAATGTTTCCCATAACTTTTTTTCCAGTTGGTTTTTTTGTTTTTTAATCATTTTATTGGGGGCTCGTACAACTCTTGCCATAATCCATGCATACCTCCATTGTGTCAAGCACATTTGTACATTTGTTGCCCTCATCATTCTCAGAACATTTGCTTGCTACTTGAGCCCTTGGTATCAGCTCCTCATTTTCCCCTCTTCCTCCTCCCTCCCCTCCCTCATGATCCCTTGATAATTTATAAATTATTGTTATTTTGTCATATCTTATACTGTCCGGCGTCTCCCTTCACCCACTTTTCTGCTGTCCATCCCCCAGGGAGGAGGTTATATGTAGATCCTTGTAATCGGTTTCCCCTTTCTTCCCGTAACTTTTTAACTTCCTTGTACACTTGTGTTTTTGTTGTTGACAATAGAAACAACAGAACAGACAACAAACAGTTCAACTGTTCATGTGCACAGTTCAGTGCCCGGCGGGCATTCTTGGAGCTGGGCAGCCATTGGCACTGTGCACCAGAAACTCACGGTCCCTTACACTTCCCATTGAACCTTTCTATTGGCTCTTGTCCATTCAATGCCAAATAGAGTTCCTGAAGAACCCACGATGGAATTCTAGTTGCTTGTGTCTCCTGTAGGATCTTGATGATCAGCATTTACCCGTGAGGTCCGTCTCCAGTTGCCTTTTTCTCTGCTGCCTTTGCCTGGTCTCACTTCATGAGAAGAAATGGACAGCTTCTCACTTCTCAGCTCTGGGAAATCCGAGTAGAAAACTCATGTCTTTTGAGGATTGAAATAATAAAAGCAGCCAAGTAAGAGGCGAGTCAAAGGACTGACAGCAGAAGGGGACCGTTAGAGGAGGGGAGCAGCAGCAAGTGCGGGGACTTGGATTTGGAGGGCCGAGAGGGCAGTGAAAGCTCGGAATCTGGGGAGCGCCAACATTTCAGAGGTTGAGCTAGCTCAGCAAAGGAGACGGAGAAGGAGGCTTGCGGGCGATGGCATAGAGCTAGGTACTGGAAGACAGTGTGCTTTCAAGAAGAGGGCTCTGCGGAGGGTCCTTGGGATGAGACCTTAGTGTGCCCTGCGCAAACCCAGACCTGGCGTTTCTGCCCCCAGCCGGCCCCTCTGCTGTTCATCCAGGTTGATGGTGAATCCAACATCTCTCATATGCCATGACACTCACATCCCTGCAGCCCCTCTGAACTAGCCACACTACCCCTACGTTCTTCCTCAGCTGCCTTCCTCTTCTTCTCTGGCCAGTTCCTGGCCCTCATCCCCCACCTCTGCCCCAGCCCTCCCGATTTCTCCCACGTCTCTGATCTCTCCCTGTTCTTTGAGAAGACTGGGCTCCTGGACTCTGGAGGCTTCCTTTGTCCCCAGAGAATACCCCCATTTCCAAGGGACAGTGCTGTGACTGCTCAGCTCAGGAGCATCTGAGATGGGCTCTTTTTAGGGTCTCCATCAGTAGATTGAGGGCAAGACCTGGCTTTTTCTCATCTCTGTGGCTCTGCCATGCCAGCTCCATGGCAGATGGTCACTGTGCAGTGACTAACTAGGCCTGTGCCAACTTTCCAGCTCCATCATCCTATGATGGTCACAAAAAATGGGGTCAGAGGTGCAGACATTTGAACCCCAAGGAGCAGAGTCAGAACACTTGTGCCATCCTCAAGTACACCCTGTCCTGGGGTTGGGGTGGCCCCTGGTTAGAGGCCAGGGATATTTACAGCGAGCAGGACATCTGACCTCGAGCTCCTGCGCCTCATGCTCAAACACCCCTTGGCTCCCCTCCACATCCTGGCCAGCAGGCAAGTCCTGGGCTCCATTGCCTTTCTGTGGCCTCCTGGTAGCCTGGGCTTTTGAAATGCATGTTGCCTTTTGAAACTCACATAGTGTACCATTCACCCTTCTCAGGGGTGGTTCTTAGTCTCTTTGGCAGGTGGTGCAGATGGCACCACTGTCTACTTCCAGAACATTTGCAGGCAGTCAGTTCTTCTGCCCGCAAGCCCTGTTTGGGGAAAATGCTAATGTGCTTTAGTCTCTCTCCCCACGTTCCTGTGCAGGGCATTTCACAGGCGTGGGATCACGCCCTGAGTTTGTGGCTTAGTTCACATCGCCCAATATTTTCAAGGTCTCGTAGGAATTCACTTCTGTTTATGGCTGATGAGCATTCCATTACAGGGATGGACCACATTGTGGCCGCCCATTATCTCCTGAGGGATGTTTGGGTGGTTTCCACCTTGGGATACGGTGCTGAGTTAGTTAATTGTGCCAATCTGGCCAATAATCACATGTGGGGCTAATTGAAAAGCAGAGGGATAAATGGGTGGTGAGCCTCACCTTTCTAGTTCTTGGGTGTCTTGCTTTGTGATGGTCGCACCAGGGTGCAGCTGCCATAGCAGTTTCCTGCTTTAGCTTGCAAGATTGACTTCCTATAAGACACTCCCAAGGAGAAGCCACATGGACCTATCCCGATGCAGCCCTGGGTGCTGGAGCATCCATGTGGAGACCCCTGCTAGTGCTGAGATGCTTATTTGTTCACTGACTCAGTTTTCCTCCTGCAGTCGGCATCATTGCCTCTGTTTTGTGAGGTGGAGGACTTTATGGACTGGTGTTGGGTTAATGAGTTAATGTTGGACTTGTGGGCTTGGGCAGCATTGGGTTGGGATGTTTTCGTGACACACACTTTCTTTACGTAAAACTCTTCTATATGAGTTGCTGTGGATTTGTTTCTCTAAAGTACCTAAACTATAACAGGTGCGCAGTGCTACTAGGAACATTTGTCTGCGAGGCACTGGGTGGACATCTGTCTTCATTTCTCCTGGATGCCTTGACCTCAGGCTCCTTACCTCCAGAAGAGAGCTTGGAGATTCCAGACTCCACTGTCTATAAGGCAAAACTGGAGGACAGCTGGTCCTTTGGTCAGAGACCTCCACACTCGATAGCTAACACACGAGTGTTTCCTGACTTCCCACTCAAGACGATGGACCAAGCACTCACATTTAAACCCCCATCTCTGGCCAAAGGAGCCTGGTGGCACAGTGGTAACACACTCAGCTACTAACCCAAAGCACATTGGTTCAAACCTACTAGCCACCGTGAGGAAGACAGAGGGGGCAGTCTGTGCACATACACATTCCAGTCCTGGAAACCCTAGTGCCCCTCTGTCCTCTAGGGTCACTGTGAGTCTGAATTATCTTGACAGTAGCAATTTGCTTTGGTTTGGGGCTTCTTGAAACTCTTGAGAAATATCGGGGGCAGGAGGAGTGGAATACATAAGCGAGTATATCCATTAAAGTGCTAACAACAAAACGGGTAAGGGGAGGGCTGCAGCAATCCAGAAATGCAGTTGGTCTTCCAGAAGAATGGAGAGAAATGAGATGATAATAACAGACCAGTTTTAGAGGTACTGAACTCCGCTGTCAAGTATTGGAGAAGATATGGAGGAACCGGAATGCTCAAGGACAACTGGTCATGGTAGAGACCGGGAAGGGGGTGGGGGTGGGGAGGGGCGTATTCCTCCCATGCCTGCACAGGCCCCCTATAGGAGGTTGGGAAGGAAATCAGGCGATCATTAGCCACCCATGAAGACCTTAACTGGGCATGCTCCAATTCAGACCCCCGAGCCAGGTGGGCGTTCCACCTCGGTGACTGAAACTAGGTCCAGGTGGGCTTAATTCAGCCAATGGGGTCAACCAATACCTTCATCCATGCCTCTCCAGACAGAGGTTTGAAATACCTTGACGACGGGATGGCCAGCCCTTCTCTCCCTTGATCCTGCTCCTGTGCTCGCTTGGGCCGTGCTGTCCTCTCGCTGGCCGCAGTTCACCACCCGTGGGTACTCAGTTCGTTGACCTCGTGTTCAGTTGTGGGCTGCAGCGCGGCTTCCAAGCAGTTTGGCTTGCTTTCCTGAAATAGTGCGTACTCTTTTGAGACTGTAAAACCCCAAACTTCTCCCGACCTTCATAAAAACTCACTTGGATTACAAACCAGGCTGTGGTGTGAATTCTTTCTCGTGCAGAGCCAAGAACCAAGGTATTACCCACTCGAGACGCCTCACAGTCGGAGTGGAAAATGGAACTACTTAGGAATCTGCTAGTAGTCTCTTTTAAAATGGTGGCCATATCTTCTCTGTGAGTCAGCACGACCTCTTCTAAGTCTTCATCGAGGAGAAATGAAGCCAGCTGTCCACCCAGTGCCTCCCTCTCAAATATGCCTACCAGCGCTATGCACAGTATCTCAAGGTTGGAAGCCACCCAAACACTTGCTGGCACCTTGACTTCTGACTCCAGATCTACAACAAGACATTGTTGATCTTCTAAGCTGCCCGAGGAAAGGAATGTGCCCTCAGAAAAAGGAATCTTACTTTTCAACCTCACCCTTAGGGCACATCCAAGAATGACTTATCCCGAAAGAAATGGGGCTGTGGATGTTGGAAATGTTTGGAAATGTAAAAGAGCTTTTCGCGGTGGGAGAACCGTTGGAAAACCTCCCATGAAGCTGGTGCCAGGAATAAGGACGCCCTCCACCCGTCTCAGACCATCTTGAGAGTGACCATGTGTAAGAGTCCTGCTTGTGACAACTCCTGGACATGAATTGCTCGATGCCCTTCCTTCATTCCCAGACCAGGGCGGGTATCTGCACAGGGTCAGGGCTCTCAGGCTGGTGGGAGAGGGGTGGGGCGGGTGGAGCAGGGACTCTGGGAAGGGAAGGATGTGGGACAACGAGCCTGGTGAGTTTGTACGGTATAGGGACTTAGGGTGTGGTCACAGGTGGAAATATGCCTTGTACGGAGACGCCACCAGCGCCCTGTCCCCACAGGGTTCACTGCAGCACCGTTGACAGTCACCCAGAGGTGGCACCACCACATTTCCCTTTGTAGGCGAATGCTAGTGCATCGTATTTGTGACTAGATAGGCCAAGTGTGGCACATACACTTGCCAATAAAGGGAAACGAGGCTCGTGACACACACAAACCTAGCAACCCTGGTGCCCAGTGCAACCAGTCTGACAGGCAAGGACATGTACTGTGTGCGGCCATTCAGATGCAAGGCCAGAACAGGCACATCTAGAGACCAGGAAGGGCTGGCGGTGGGGGTCCGGGTGGGGGTGTCTTGGGAATGGGAGTGTCCCCAATGCTGCAGAACACACTTGAGGGTGCTTTCCCCATCCGTCGGCCACTTGGATGCATTTGCACTTTGATACAGAAAACAAATGGGAGAACAAAGGAGCCAAACCCCGTGGGACAGAGGAGAAGGGGCCCCGTGGGTGTCCGAGGCGGCACTCTTCCCAGGAGCAGCGTTCTCTGGAGTCTTTCTCCTGAGCCTCGGCTGAGGGTTTCCCACCTCTGACCACAAAGCCACGGGCGCTCCCACTTGGAGAAATGGGCCAAGGCTGGAGCAGCCAGCCCAGCCCGAGCCTGTTGTCCCTGGAAGGCAGTGCGACCTTTGCCTTCCTGCACTGTCAGGCACCCCGTCCCCCTCCTTCCATGGCTGCCCATCAGCGGTGTGTGGTGCAAACCCGGGCACTCCGCCGGGAAAAGACTTCCATCCCAGGCTTCTTGTCCTTGCAGCAAAATTTCTTCGAGCCAGAGAAGCCAAGCTGGCCGGGTGGGGGTTGGGAGGGGGGGAGGGGAGGGGGAGGGCGTGGAGGGGGGAGTGGGGAAAGGAACCTAATTATGCAAATTTTGATCTTAAAGCTTTATTCCCGTGTTTCCTGGCAGGGCTGTTCTTTAATCTCAAGAGCAAGATTGCTCTGAATTACCATATATTCTAGTTAATTGCATTAAAACTATAGCAAAGGTTGTTTTTGCTATAATCAAGAGTGATTTTGATTAATACTTAGGAAATCAAATGCCTTGCCAGCAGCCACAGTGCAGACCACCTTCCCAGTCAGCAGCCTCCTCTCCCCAAAGCCAAAGAAGCAAACACATTTGAAAAGGTTTCCCCGCCCCCGCATCTACTTGCTTAGAAAGATCATCTTATATTTTTTATTTATTTAAATGCAGGCGTCATCATATTGTTCACTGGTTCGAAACACAGAAATTCAGCAATTAGGGTGCTATTATTAGTAGGTGTCAAATAATATTTTGTTGTGTTGGTGAGTTGACACAGCAAATTAAGCTCCCGTGTAGCAATCTCGACACGCCTTGTTCAGTGAGGTTTGGTGGGTCCCTTTCCGATACTCTAGTCTCCCCGGCACCTCTCCTTCTCTCGTAGACCTTTTGGTCTCATACAGATGGGTTATTTTATTTTATTTTATTGGGGCCTCTTCCAGCTCTTATCCTATTCCGTACCTATATGCATCGTGTCAAACACATCTGTACAGATGTTGTCATCATCTTTTTCAGAACATTTTCTTTCTACTTGAGCCACTGGCTTCAGCTCCTCATTTTTTCACCTCCCTCCCAATATAGATGGGTTTTTAAAAAAATGGGGCTCCATACTCGTGGCTAATGTGACCACTGCATAATCAGAAGTCTGGGTGGTATAGTGGGTCACACACTGAACTAACTACAAGGTCAGAAGTTTGAACCCCACCACTCCATGGGAGAAAGCTGAGGCTGTCACAGAAACCCAAACGGGAAATTCTCTTCTGTCCTACAGGGTTGCTAAGAGACAACATCAACTCAATGGCAGTGGCAGATTCAGGGAAGCGTTTCAGTTCCAGGTTTATAAAGTATTTCAGGGCCACAGTCAGGGGAGCTCCCCCCGCCCCACCCCCACCCGTCTCAAGCAATCCAGTAAATCTGTACCACGTGTTTCTCCTATTCGGTCAGAACAGACCATGTAAAAGCAAATTTCTCAGAACACAAGTCTGATGGGTTTCTCTTTAGTGTTTTAGTATTTGCTGCCCAAATACCCCTCTCTGCCATCGACTCGATGCTGCCCCCTATAGGACAGGGTAGAACTGCCCCCGTGGGTTTTTGAGACTGACTGTTTACAGGAGTAGAAAGTCCCCATCTTTCTCCTGCAGAGCAACTGGTGATTTTGCATGAACTCACTATGCCACCAGGGTGCTCGTTCTTTTTTTTTTTAAATCATTTTATTGGGGCTCATACAACTGTTATCACAATCCACACATGCATCAATTGTGTAAAGCACAGTTATACATTCGTTGCCCTCATCATTCTCAAAACTCTCTTTTTGCTTGGGTTCCTAGAATCAGCTCCTCATTTTCCTTCCCCCCCCTTCCCCGCTCCCCCCTCCCTTGTGAACCCTTGATAATTTATAAATTATTATTTGATCTTATCTTACACTGCCTGGCATCTCCCTTCACCCACCCTTCTGTCGCCCATCCCCCAGAAAGGAGGTTATATGAGATCCTTGTGATTGGTTCCCTCTTTCTACCCCGCCTTCCTTCCTGGTATCGCCACTCTCACCACTGGTCCTGAGAGGTTCATCTGTCCTGGATTCCCTGTGTTTCCAGTTCCCATCTGTACCGCTGTGCATCCTCTGGTCTAACCAGGTTTGCAAGGTAGAATTGGGATCATGATAGTTTGGGGGAGGAAGCGTTTAAGAACTAGA
>NW_022111376.1:5131292-5139228 GCF_000313985.2 Echinops telfairi
TTCTTCTCTGTGGGGTTTGTTGCTTCCGAGCTAGATGGCCGCTTGTTTGCCTTCAAGCCTTTAAGACCCCAGATGCTATATCTTTTGATAGCCAGGCACTATCAGCTTTCTTCACCACGTTTGCTTATGCACATGTTTTGAACCACTCGTTCCCTTTTCCCTGGGTTGGCCAACACCACCTCCCTTCCCCTACCTCCCACACTCTCATGTCCCTCTGGGACCGTTGGTCCCATTATTTTCTTCTCACATTGTTTGTCCAGCCTCTCTTATCTAGGTGGACCTGCAGAGATAATAATATGTGCATAAAGTTGCGGATGGCTTTGACAGCACCAAAGTGAGGGTGCCTGTTCTTTAGTGCAAAGGTTATAAAATAGGTCTTAGTTGAGCATGCGCATTGGCAGGTGTAAGGCTGTTCTAAAAGGTGGTTTCTAGCAATTGGATCCATAGAGCATTTTGGGCGGACCAGAGGAAATCTGCTGCAGAAACATATAAGGACAAGCTATGCGACTAGAAGCTGTGTGGGGAGGCCCTCGAGATGGGTTGACTGAGGCCTAGGAGCAATGGTGAGATGACTCAGGGCCGGTAACATTTGTTCTGTCGGAACTGACTCGATGGCAGCTAACAACAACAACACAAGACTTAGTTCTAGAGCAGCAGTTCTCAACTTGTGGGTCACGACCCCTTTGGGGGTCAAACGACGCTTTCACAAAGGTTGCCCAATTCATAACAGTAGCAAAATTACAGTTATGAAGTAGCAACGAAAATAATTTTGTTGTTGGGGGGTCACCACCACACGAGCAACTGTCTCCAAGGGTCGCGGCATTAGGAAGGTTGAGAACCACTGTTTTGGAGAGAAGAGATAAAAAGAGCCTGGAAATTAACGATCCACCAGGTGCTTAGCCAGTGGGGTAATTTGATGTGATGGGCAGCGTTCACTGTGGAAGACGTTGACACTGGAAATAATCTCTTGTCAGGAATCTTGGCATCCTGAACACGCATGGCAATTGTGTCACTCGGGATGGACTACGGAATGCTGTGGTGACAAACAATCACACACATCCCAGTGGTTTAAGCACAACCAAGCTTTCGTCCCCACCCGTGCTCCGTGTCAGACCACCTGGTACGGGGTCTGCGACTCCTAGTCACTAGGCTTCAGGGAAGGGAACCTAAATAGTTGTGCTCAGCTTGTTTGCTCCAGCCTAGAAGAGATGCGGGTCAGTTCTGCTCAAATTCCATTGCCCATAGTAAGCCACGTGGCCATGCAAACTTCACAGCAGAGGAGCATGCTGGGGGTTACAGAGTGTAATCCTGCCACAGTTGCCAGAAGGAGGAGAACCAACATATTTGTGAACAGCATGGAACATTAAAACAATTCTGTGTAGCTTTCCAGAGTGCTTTCAGGACACATGGCAGGCTGGAAGGCACAGGTTCCCAAAGAGATCTGGCCTATGTGGTAGGCCTGGTTGGCTAGAGAAACAAATCCAGTGGCACTCATGTGTATGTGAGAGTTTTATCTCAAGGAGTCATCATATATCAAGCAAACCTCCCAGCTCAGTCCAGATCAAGTCCATAAGTCCGATACCAGTTCATGAGTCCCCTTTCAGACTCACACAGCCACGAGCAATGATGCAACATGCAGGAAGATCCCAGACCAGGGAGGAGAAGTCTTGCGGATCCAATGGTGGTGGAAGCCTCACGGGGCTGGTGTATGTGTCAGCGTGGCTCCTCAACAGGAAGGTGAAGGCAGGGAGGTGGGGAGAGGCCCCTGGACCCTCCTTATGAGCAGGAAACACACACAGGGAGGCACCATCTTCAAGTTGACACAAAATTATGTAACTACCACAGCCTAACTGCCCCTTTTTAGGGAAAAAATTGACGCAGTGCCCCCCTGGCAATGCACAGTTTTTGTTCTATAGCCCATTATCCTGGATAAACTTTAAGGATCTACTTTTGCAGCCCCTCTGGATGATTCCATTACTGGACACCGCCCCCCCACCCCCCCAGGCGATATTATTGCCCACTTCGGGAAACATTGCTGTGCTGCATCCAGGTGAAAACATATTTTACAGCCATTCAAGGTGTCTGCCAAAGTTGTGTTAGTGATCCAGGAACTGGATTTCAACATCAAGTTGAGTTCAAAGGCAGGCTCTACCTGGAGGTGCCCTGGGTTCTGCCTTGATGACTCAGTGACGAGTTGGTGGTTCAACCCCACCGGCTGATCCATGGGAGAGAGATGTGCAGGTAACAACCCTAGGGGGCAGCTCTCCTCTGTCTGAGCGGCTCACTAGGAGTTGGAATCGACTCAACCAAACTGGGTTTGGTGTGGGGCCCTGCTCATCTCTCCTGGGGCTTTGTTGTGCTTGACCGCTAACTTGAAGGTTTGCCATTTGAGCCCATCCACGGATAGTGCAGAAGAAAGCGGTGGCTATGTGCTCCCATTGAAGAGGTCGATTGACTCAGCGACAGCTGGCAGCAACTGCTGTGATCATGTGGTACACCAGTGTGCCAAGCAGATGGGATCAATGTGCCACATCTCAGGGCTGGCCACGGGGCTCTGTGCAAACATGTGTGGGTGACTCCCCGTCTCCTGGCCTGAGAGAGGCTCTGTGTTCTGGTCAAGAGAAAATATGCCACTTGCCTCTTGTCCTCCTTCTTCACCAAGCCATGATCTCCCTGTTTCTTGAACCTTCTCTCAAGCTCACCACGTCCAGGAAGCCTTAGGGAATTAACCACACCCCCCACTTGCCTCTGGATTCTTCCAGAACACTTGGGTGTAGGGTGTGCTGCCGGCAGACCCTATGCAGGCCTTGGTTCGTGCTGGGCGGGCTTTGATAGACAGCTTCGTGCCTTCTCATCCAAAAAGGGGAGGGGGGTGAAGCTGCTTTTTCACGAGTATTGCAGTCATTCACAAGATGAGCAAATGAAGCTCCTTTCGGATCATTAGAGTTGACCCCCCCCCCCTCCCAGAAGTCCCTTTCCAGGCTTTGGGTGGAGGTGACTGACGCAAGTGTTTTCTCAGCTAAATAAGGGACTCTAGTAGTCGGGCCGCTGTCAGCACCACGCACCACGTTCAGATGTCCTGCAAGTCCCATAATTGGCGGAAACTGCACAAATGACAGAGCCGTCGTGTACTATTCACAAATGCCAAGTTGTAGGGAAGGCCTACTAACACACTGGGTGCGAATTATGGGCTCTAATTAAGGCCTTTGTCAGTCATATTACCCAATTAGATCATACATAATTGTAAGTAGGAACCTTTTTTTTTTTTTAAAGAATGGTAGTTGAAAGTGTGACATTACAAGCTTATCAAAATAGACTCGAGAAAGGATTCCAAGTGTACACTGCCAACTTTCTGGGAACAAAGGGGCCACTTGGATTCTCCAACACATGCCAGCTCTACTGGCTACTTCTCCAGACGGTGGTCGGATTCCCAGGACCAGTCGGGGGTGGGGAGTGTCCCCATCTGGCACCAGTGAGGGCCTTAGCTAAGGAACAGACGCTGAGGAGACGGAGGCAGAGATTGGAGCCCTGCTGCCACAGCCAAGGACCGCCTGGGGTCTGCCCTGATCAGAGAGCTCAGTCCTGCTTACCCTCTGGGCGGGGACTTCTGGCCTTTGGTACTGGAAAAGAAAGCACTTCTGTGGCTTTGAGGCACCCCCTTTGTGGCCCGTTGCTGTCGAAGCCACAGGAACTATATCCCGCCAAAAAAAAAAGGACAAAACCAAAAAGCAAACTGGTGGCCATGGAAGGGGTTTCAGCCCCTAGTGATCCTGTAGGTTTGAACTGCTGGCCTTTCCGTTACACCCTCCCCATGAATTCCTGAAAGCCGCTGTTGGTGGCCGTGGGGGGCGGGGGTGAGTGGTGGCCTCCTTCAGGGCCACTGCAGGGGTGTTGAGCATGGTGGCCGTTCTGAGCTGCTGGCACTGTGTCGCTGTCCTCGCTGAGAGCTCAGGTGACGATCAGTGAGAGGAGAGGCGTGTGCATGTGCTCTCGCGATGCTGCCATGGTCGGCTCGAAGGCAAATGGATTCGAACCGAGATTGAGGCAACCCAGCTCCAGGGGTCCTCTCGGCGGCCAGGGGGCTCCCCGGGTGTCTGCTGAGAAAAGTCTGCTGACACTGGGAGACGCTTGGCCAGTTGGCCAAGCAGGCAATTCTTGGAGGTCCCCTGCTCCCCAGCTCGGTGTTCTAAACTGCAGCTTTCCAGTCGGGGTAACCCCTGCGTTGCCCAGGCCCTGGGGGCCACAGCCGGTGAGGTCACAATGTGATCATGGTGGTGGAGCAGCCTTTTTACATGGCGGCCGCCCATCAGCCAGCTCAATTTATTGAGGCTGCTCTTAGTCTTATTTCCGGACGCCCAAGTGACCAAGGGTTTCCTGATGTGAGCCCTCCATCTCTGAAGTCGATTCTGGGGGCCTGCTTCGTGGTCTCTGAACTGCCACCAGTGTGTCATTGTCCTCACTGAGAGGGCTGGCAGACGGGGCAGTGGCACCTCGCCTTTCTCGGATGCATTTATGTCACCGCGGCTGGAACCATCCAATGGAAAACACTGCCACCCCGTGTTTGGAGTGAAAGATGGCTCTGTGTCATATGTTGGCAGTGGTTGTGCTTGAATCATGCTAAAAACATGTGGAGCCCAGCCAGGGCCCTTTCACCATTGTCACAGGTGACACAAGCACAGTGACACGAGTGACTTGCATCCCTGTGTCCTTCTTTGGCCACTGAAGAGGTCAACATGTCAACATTTAGAAACCAGAGCAGCTGGGATATGCATTCATCCCAGAAGACCAGAAAGCCGCTGACGGGTGCAGAGCACCACAATGCAAGGCAAGAGGTGGACAAGAGGCCACCCAGGTGGGGACCGCTCGGGGACACATGCTCGTACTGCTTCCCAGGACTGTGGCCGCCAGGGCCCAGCCTCGGCCCCCATAGGGAGTAGGCACTTCCTTTTCAGAGCTGACTTTGTTCTTGGCATGAAACTCAAGCAGGGGTCTGTCACAAAGTGATATCGGTACACTGTCCTACTTCTGTGGACACTGAGCAGAGCCGTTTCTGTGTGGGGACACAGTTTGGCTCATCCAAGCAAACAGACCTAAGAGGAGGGCCCCTGTCTGCCAGGCCTGTGTAGCACCGGCCTGGAGGTGCCCTCCCGAGGAACTCTAGGATGATGAGAGGGTTCCTGCCCTGCCCGGTCCAACACATTTCCCGCCAACCATCTAGGGTGATCAAGCACCTGACATGTGGCAAGAGCGACTTTAAAATCGATGTAAGGCTTTTTCATGGAAATGGCCATCTGGGGCTGGTGGCCTGAGTTGGACAGAGGAGGGGAGAGATACACCCACCGGACTGGGCGGCACTCAGGAGGAGCTGAGGGCAGCGGGCTGGCAGCCGAGGAGGGTGGGCTTGATCACCGAATCAAATTCAACCCAAGAGTTACTTAGGGGCTGTCCTGAGGAAACGACTCAATTGAGGCGCTGGCAGATGCTGGCCGGCAGCCAGCCCGTGATGGCATTCTCTAACAAGGGCCTTTGGCCACCCGCCACTAGAATAGGCCCTTAGCTTGTGGCGCCAGTAGGTGACGCTGGCGTTCCCTCTCCGGACAGAACCCATCTGTACAGATGCCAGGGGCGGGCTGTGTCTGTGCCTGAACTAGCATTTTCCTTCCTGTACGGACTTCTTCAAGGAGCTGCTCAGGCCATTGAGCAATGGGTAGGCTTCCCCACGCCACTGCTTTTGCAATGAAAAGGCATTCTTGGTGGCCCCTCTGCAGCTGCCACTCACCACCACGCTATAGACCAGGGCAGAGTGCCCCTGTAAGTTTCCAACTTTTTATGGGAGTCAAAGCCTCATCTTTTTCCTGAGGAGCAGCCAGCGGTGTTACACGGCTGACCATGGGAGCAAGTGGCAAGTAAAGATGCCAGCCTGGGATTGGGCTTTGTAGCCCACTGGAAGGGTGGGGCCATGCATAAGAGTGCCTGTTTCTATTTGGATCACAGCCGCCAGGCTTTGGTGTAGTTTGTAGCTCTGAACCTTGATGGAGATTGGGGGCGTTTGCCCAGAGATGGGTTGGGTCTGTTGACTCCCAAGATCAAGGATGGTGCTGACAAGTGCTTTACTAGATGGTATGCAGCAGTGAACAGCAAGGGGGGATGGCTGCCTCTCGCACGTCTTAAGACTTGTGTAGCATGTTATTTGCAGGAAGCTACTCTGGCCATTCTTGGAGGAGAAAGTAGGGAGGGAGTTGGAAGGAAGCCCCATGAGGCTTATGGTTTTGGACTTGTTTATATCGAGTTTTAAAAATTAATGTTATTTTTCTTTGGACCCTGGTGTTCCCTGAGAGTATGGCCCTGAAACCCCAGGCCCAGCAGCTCAGTCCTTGAAGATGTTTGCTTATGACTAAGAAGTTTCCCTAACTTTCCTGCAGCATGCCCTATTCTAAAAACCACTGCTATTGAGTTGATGCCAACTTACAGCGACACTACAGGACAGGGTAGACTTGCCTGAGACTATAACTCTTTACAGGAGTAGGAAGCTCAGTCTCTGTCTCTCAGAGTGGCTGGTGGTTTCGAACCTACCGACCTTGTGATTCGCAGCCCAACATGTAACCCCCACAACACCAGGGCTCCTTTACGTTCCCCTGCACACGGATATTTATGTGCCTAGGTAAGTACACATGTCGGAATATCTTCTGCCACATCTCTGTCTGTCTTCATTGTCAGCATCATCACTACTACATGGAAAATATGTACGCACGATTGAAAGCAAAAATGGCAGGGAAGAGTTTAAAATAATAGGAACATACTGCTTTTCCATTCCCCTGACCTCTATTCCTATTCCCTAATCCTAACTACTCTTAACAGTTTCTTTGTACAAGCTTTTAAAATTTTATATGAATATAGATAGAATTACACACATACACACACACCCCTCTGTCCCTTTCTTTGTGCAAGCTTTAAAAATTTTATATGAATATAGATAGAATTACACACACACACACACACACACACACACACACACACACCCTCTGTCCCTTGCGTTAATTTGTTTAGTATGGTTCCCGACAGCTCGTTCCCAAGACACAGTCTGTTCACCTTCCTTTCTTTGTGCTTCTGTCAGCGGTGCTGCCCGGGCCACCCTTGTGGAGCCCCCGTTAGGCCCAGGTGCAGGCATTGTTCTGTACCTGGTACCTAGAACTGGACTTGCGCCTCTGAAAACTCTGCATCCATCAACGACTTTAATTGGTAAACTGGTGAAACTGTTCAAGTTTGGGAGGAAATGGCAAGCACAACAAGGAACTTTTTTTAGCAAGATTGATCCTAGACTGGGCCCCATGAGCAGCCCTGCTGGAGTACTGGTTCCCCATTGGGCTACTAAGTGCAAGGTCAGCAGTTGGAAACCACCAGGTGCTTCACAGGAGAAAGCACCTTTCTAACCCATAGGGACAGGCCTGCCCTGTCCTAATGGGTCCCCAGGAGTTGGGATCCACTCGATGGCAATGAGTTTGAATTCTTGCTCCCAATGAGGTGGAGATGAATGATGGCCCAGAATGCTATGCTACTCCTCCCCTTAGTGTGGTCCCTCGTGGCCCAGGGTTCCAAAGTTCACTACAACATCTCGTAGAACTCATGAGACTACGCAAGACAGACAAACGCAAGACACAATACACTGTGATCAATCCATTCTGATTCATGGCGACTTTTTAGGGTAGGGTCGAACTGCCCCTGTGGGGTTCCAAGACAGGAACTCTTTACGGGAGTCGCAAGCCCCGTCTTCCTCCTGAGGAGCCGCTGGTGGTTCTGAATGGCTCATCTTTCAGTTAGCAGCCCAGTGTGTAACGACCACACCAGGTTGAGACTAGAATTTACAGTACACCGCCGAAAGGCCAGGTTGAGACTAGAATTTACAGTACACCGCCGAAAGGCCAGGTTGAGACTAGAA
>NW_022111376.1:5139328-5175406 GCF_000313985.2 Echinops telfairi
AGTACACCGCCGAAAGGCCAGGTTGAGACTAGAATTTACAGTACACCGCCGAAAGGCCAGGTTGAGACTAGAATTTACAGTACACCGCCGAAAGGAGTACTGGGGTAGACGGGCTAGTTAAGACAGTAACTACATTACCGAAATTAACAAGGACATCCTCCTACATGTCCACACTGCAATCCTCAGAATCTCACAGCCTGTCGCCATCTATTATGACTCCATTCAAGTTTGGCCCAGTACCGTGAGGTCTGACTGTCTCCAAATTTTCTCCCTGGAATGATTTCAGAATCAACTGCAGGCAAGATGCCCATGATCTTTGATACTTCCGGGTACATTTTCTCAACACAAGGGCACTGCCCTCTCGGACTGTGTACATCCAATCACAGTCAGGATGGATTAACAGCTGGTCCACAGACCCAACTCAAATGTCACCGATTGTCCCAGTAATGCCCGTGAGAGGTTGAGGATCCAATCCAGGGTGACCCGCTGGCTTTAGCTAGTGTGATGTCCTTTTCGCAGATGCCTCTCAGGACACCTCTGTTTTGTCCATTATCTGACATCAGATAGTGACTCCATCGTAGCGAGAAGCAGAGGCAACGGGGGAATTGTGGAAGCTCGGCTCTTCAGTGCCACCACTTTGATTTTCTTTATTCTCACGAAATCTTGCCTTTTTCCTGTTGAGAGCTTTCTGTCTTTGATTTTGTTTTGCTTGATATTAATATTGTCACGTCTACCTCGTCTTTCTCCTGCGGAGCAGCTGGTGCCCATGTCTCGCTGACCTAGCAGTGAGCAAGCCCAGTGAGTAGCCGCTCCGCCATCAGGGCAGTGAGGTTCCAGGGTTAACACCTTATCATTTCTCTCCCTTTTGTCTCATTTTAAATGTGTCTGCTTTCTTTTCGATTGAGGTCTTTCTATGTTTTAGTTCGTTATCATTGTGAGATACGTTGTGTTTGATATTTCTCCCCACTGTCCATTGCCTGATACACCTCTCCCCCTTCTCTTATTTGCAACCTCTTGGTGTTGGTCCTTTGGCTGTAGACGTATGCTTTGCCAATAGCGTGTCGTTAGGTCTCCGAGACACCCCATTTGTCTCTGCACAGGGAATGGAACTGATGTCCACGCTTCTTGGGGGCTGTTGTTGCTGACGGAGTGTCTCTGTTCCTGACGCAGTGAGCGGTCGTGGTTTCTGTCACCTATGCTGTCTTGGGTCCCCCCTTTGGGGGTTGGTGGGGGTGGTGCGCTTCCTTTGTTTTGTTTTCTTTTTCCTTCCTTGAATGGTTTGGAACAGGGGTCCTCAAATTTTTTAAACAGGGGGCCAGTTCACTGTCCCTCAGACCCGTTGGAGGGCTGGACTATAGTTTTTTTTAAAAAAATCTATGAACAAATTCCTATACACACTGCACATATCTTATTTTGAAGTAAACAAACAAAACGGGGCAAAAACACCCGGGGGGCTGGATAAACGTCCTGGGCGGGCCGTAGTAGTGTGAGAATGCCTGGTTTAGAGGTTTGATGAGGGGGCTTCAAAAAGTTCACGGAAAATTAGTATGAAAAGAGAGTGGAGTTTTTTTATGAACTTTTAAAATCTCCTTTTTAAAAAACTTTTAAAACTCCTGGGACTGAGAAAATGGGCTGAGAGAACGTGACCTATCTTTAGCGCCTCTTCGGGCTCTTACACTCCCTCTTGCATAAGTCACATGGTAGAGAAGGTGATTTACCAGACGGTCCTCCATGTTCCAACCAGCCGAGTCCTCACCCTTCCAGTCGCTGCGGATGCTTTTTGTTTTGTGTTGATTGCGTGGAGAGACGCTGTAGTTTGGGCCACTTCAGGTGATTTCCTTCTGGAGCAGAAGTGTCTGCGGAGGAGGCGAGAGCCATTTCAAGAGCAGACTTTAGCGGACTTCCATCTCACGCAAAGATAGTGAAATCTAAGCCTCGTGGTTTTATGTTGCAGTCTCAGAGAGGATTTCAATTTGGAAGAGGCGTGGAAAGAATCCTCCTCAGTAAAGCATGAGTAGTAAGTCCAAGAAGACGGGAGTAACCAAGCAGCAGTAATTAATATGCACACTGCCTGCAAACCGTGCCAACAAACCCAAACTCACTGCCATCGAGTCACTGCTGATCCCTGGCGACTGCTCTCTGGGTTTCTGAGACTGTCGCTGTTGACGGGAGCAGAAAGCACAGCTGCTAGGGGTTTTGAACTGCAGATCATGCAGATTGCCACCCAACGCGTAACCACTACTCCACCAGGGCTTCTTATGAAAATAATGGAGACTCTGCATTTTCCATGATCAGATCAAATGTGGTTATGCCGCACAGTCCCACCAAGACTGTTAGAAGATGACCTGTTTTCCAAGATGTGCAGTGACACCAGATTTGACCAATCAATGCATTTGTGTCCATTTGTATTTTCTTCTCTGATGGATCATCTGTGCCCATATCCTTACCTTGTCGTTCTCTTTGGCTGCTAGTCTTTTTGTATGGGCTTATGGGACCTCTCCCTGTATTCTGGATCAAGAAAGACATGGTCTCTGGTGCTAGACTGCCTAGATTTGAACCCTAGGTTTGCTATCTATTATCTGTTACCTTAGGTGAGTCACCTCACTTCTCTGCACCTCAGCTCCATCATCTGTTAACAGGCAGATCATAATAAGTTTTATCACTTAGGGTTGAGGAGCCTTGGCAGTGTAGTGGTTATGCATTGGGCTGCTAATCACAAGGTCAGCAGTTTGAAACTATCTGCCACTCCATGAGAGAAAGATGAAGCTTTCTACTCCCATAAAGAATTCCAGTCGGTTGGACTTCTCTCTCAGACTCTGACCTCCCTGACTCTTCCCCCTCTCCCCTGTTCCCTTTCCCTCCTTCACTTCCCCCTCTCTCCACGTGGACCACCAAGCTGGGCTGAGGCAAAGGAAATAGGTGGATTTCTCTACAGCCAGCAAGGCCCAGAAGAAAAGAGGGATGCCCATGCTGTGACGTGACCCTGTCCTGTTATTGAAGTTACCCAAAACATGGAGAAGACCTCGCAGATTCCTGAGAATGGAGATCGCTGACTGCAGAGATATTTCTTTCATTACGGATGCTGTCTAAGGGACACTCTGGGACTCTATCAAAGCTGACCATTTTATACAATAATAACTGGACTATTACTACAGACTGCTGCTTTGCTGAAAGATCAAGATTTTGGAAACTGCTCGTAGTGCCACTTGCCATAATCGTGAATTGTTCACTTGCATTAACCATGCTATGCTTATAAACCTTTCAAAAGATAGCATCCTCATCCTAAAAGGCAGGATGGGGGTGTGGATCCCGGTGGAGATGAAACGCAGATGGGAGAGCAGTCCTGAATCATCCTTCGTGATACAAGTGATGTCAGAGATGCTGAAAAGACCTCGCCGATTCGTGGGAATTTCGTGCAGAAGTGGCAAGTGACTCATAGCCATTGCCACCACTGCTGCCTATGCTGTAATGTGATTGAAATGTAACTATTTTCTGTGTAACTCCTTACCTGTATAATGTAACATTGCATGAGTGGGATTTGATTAAGAAACATTTGCAAGGGTTTAAAGGAAACATTTCATTAGATGTTAATCAGCTCAAAAAGGATATTTTCTATACATTCAAAGACAAAAAAAAAAAAAAAGAATTCCAGTCTCAGAAATGCAAGGGGGAAGTTCTAGCCCAAGCTAGAAGGTTACTATGAGTTGGAATCAACTTGATGGCAGTGACCTTGGTTTTAGAGAGTTTGGATCTCCTAGGATTACTGTAAGAATTAGACTAGCTGACCTGTGTAAAGTGCTTAGCACAGTTACCTGGTATAAGGCAAGTGCTCAGTAAGTGTTGGACATTATTGTTATTATTTAACTGATTTTATTAGACAGACTGCCTGTCTCTGGCATATGAGTCAAGACTCCAGGAGTGCACACTTAAATGGGTTGACAGACTCGAGGACATTCCTGTCCAATCCCAGATGACTGTTTTGCAGAAATAGACAAGCTGATCCTTAAATTCATATGGAAAGTCAGAGAATGCAGAACAGTCAAAACAACCTTGAAAAAGAATAAAGTCTGAGGAGTCACACCTGTCAATATTAGAATTGACTATACAGCTAGTCAAGATAGTGTGTTGATATAAGGGATAAGGCATCCTGGTGGTGTTGACGGTTATGCATTGAACTGCCAACTATGAAGTCAGAAGTTCAAACCCACCTGTCCACCAGTAGCTCCGTGGAAGAAATGTGAGGCACTATGCTTCAGTCAAGATTGAAAATTTTAGAATCCTAGAGGAACAGTTCTACCTTGTCCAATAAGGATGCTATGAGTCAGGATCAACTCAACGGCCGTGGGTTAGTTAGCTAGTGGAATATGGAGAGAAATGTGGACTAATAGAATAGACTCGAGAGTCTGAAAATAACGCCACACAACTAGGATGAACTGATTTTCAACCAGGATGCCATTTCCATTCAGTGAGGACAGAATCGTATCTTCAACCATGTTGGGATAACTGAATTTGAACATAAAAAAGAATGAAGTTGGACCTCACGCCATACACAGACTTGACCCAAACTGGATCATAGACCTAATACTATAAAACTCTTAGAAGTAAAATGTTATTTATGGTAGGAGGGTATTCACAGGTCTTTCTAAAGCATATGCCTAGCCCTATATATGTAAGTGGCCATCCAGATCCCTAGAAATAAGGGACAGTGATGTGCAGCTCTTTTTTCATGCCCTGTCTTTGGTTTGGGTAGCAGGGTCATGTTGGCCTCCTAGAATGAGTAAGGAAACGTTACCTTCGATGCTAGCCCTTGGAAGAATTTGACAAGGATCAGCATCAATTCTCCGGGAAATGTTCAGTGAAGCTCTCTGTGCTCCTGGACATTTCTGTATTGGACGATTTTTGACTCCTAACTCGACGGCTTTACTTGTTAGAAGTATATCCAGAGTTTCTGCTCCTTCTTGAAACAGTGGCCGTAGGGTGTGTCTTCCTAGGCATGCATTGGCGTCCTCTGAGTGGTGTCAGTTGTTGGCATCTACTTCGCCACTGCCTTGCCCTAGCTTCCGTTTCCTCTCTGCAAAGCCATTAGTAAAGTGCTGACCTTCGTTGTTGACTTTCGTCACTGGGGGGCTTTCTTTTCTTGCTGAGGATTCTAAAGGTTTGTCCATCCTGGTGATCTTTTCTACGAATCAGCTTTTGGTTTTGTTGGTCTTCTCTATTGCTTTTCTGATCCTGTTTTATTGTTCTCTGCTCTAACATTTGCTACTTCCTTGCTTCTGCGTGTGTGTGTGTGTGTGTGTGTGTGTGTGTGTGTGTGTTTTCATTCGTTGTTGTTGTTGTTACTGTTTTTTTGATTTCTGAAGGTGGGAGTCCCTGTGGATATTGACTAGAGATATTTCTTCTTTTTCACTAAACAATGGCAGTGGGTTTAGGCTGGCGACTCAGCGCCTTTCATGAGCTGACTACTGTCTACACTCTCTTTGCAGACGATCCAAGTGTGCATTTCTTTGATAGCAAGACAACACCAAGGACCTATCCGAGAAAGACAGGTAATGCCTTATAAATGGCTAGGGACAATTTGGGGAATCCCCTTATCGTTTCTTGCTTGCTGCATGCAACGCTCAGCCTGACCCAACTCCTTTAATGCACTCTCTTGCCGCTACCTCTGATGGTAGGCACAGTCACAACACAGACTTGATGCTCAGAACACAGCCATTGGAGAGCCGCAGTGTGCTGTCTGGCTCTGCACGAAGGCCTGCTGTTCACGACAGCAGCCATACCTTTAGGGACCATTCTGTGTTGGGCAGTGGTGGTGGGGTTTCATTGTGACACTGTTGATTTTCTAGCCAACTCCTTGCGCCACTGAGAGCTCCAGTACATCCCCTGGCAGTGTTCCTCGGTCACAGTTCCTGGCTGGTAATGGAGGACACCAGGCTGCCAGCTCTCCGGGGCCTTGCCCGACCTCTGGTCTTCCCTGGTCACATGGTCATCCCCCAGCTCCCCTGCTCCAGGTCTTAGCACCACCACCTCCCACCCCCCCAAAGGGAACTGAACCTGTCTGCTGGAACCTTCTACATCCTTCTTTGCTATCCTGCCCCAAGGGATGCTTTGGCGGGGCCATTCCAGAGCCCTGCAGGAACAGACTCCTGGGAGCTGCCCCAGTGGTGGTGTGGCTTGTTACCTCCTGTGTTCCCTTTGTCCTTCCTCGCTTTTAGACCGATGGAACCCTTTGACCACCACCACGACCAGGGCGCCTGCAGCCACCAAAGCTCCCGCCAACCTTCCAGGTAACCGGCTGCCCCGTGGAGTGGAGGGCAGGACGGGAGGGCCGGGTGCTCCCTCGGCAGGGGTAGGGGGGTGAGCTGTGTGCAGTTTTACCAATCACCTGTCTCCTTTATGTGTAGAAGACTTTAACTTGGAGGATGCTCTGGATGATCGCAATGACCTAGATGATGGGCACAGGAGGCCGAGTGTTGGAGAAGGAGGTCAGTGACAACCACCAGTGGCTCTCGGTCCACGTCCCTGGGGCCCTAAGACAGACTTTTTGTTTTTTGTTTTTGTTTATTAAATACTTTGATGGGGGCTCTTACACCTCTTATCACAATCCGTACATTCATCCAGTGTGTCAAGCACATTTGCACCTATGCCGCCATCATTATTTTCAAAGCATTCTCTTCCCACTTGAGCCCCTGAGATCAGCTCCCCCTTTCTCCCCCCATCCTCCCCCACCCACCCTCCCTCACGAACCCTTGATAAGTTATAGATTATTTTTTTCATATCTTACATTATCCTGCGTCACCCCTCACCCACTTTTCCATTGTTCGTCCCCCTGAGAGGGGGGGTTATAGGTTGAGCCTTGTGATCAATTCCCCCTTTCTCCCCCAACCTTCCCCTAATCCTCCTGGTATCTCTACTCTCACTGTTAGCCCTGGGGGGGCTTATCTATCATGGATTCCCTGTTGCAGGTCACACGATTCGATTTATACTTAGAATAATAGAACTTATAACAGAAAATCCTGACATATCCATGAATTCATTTTACATCATCAACAACAAATCTATACATATACATATTCGCATAGATAACACGTTATGGGAAGACAACAGCACATTTAGTGAGCGGCATGGTTTTGTTGTACATCTTTGTCAATGTCAGTCATGTCTATCTTCGGGGAAAAGCTGGGTTCTCACATCTGCCCCTGCTGTCAATCCGTGGGCTATGTTGTTCTGGGCTTACATAAGCAGGTGGCCGAGAGGAAGCTGTTCTAAAAGGTCTTCCCAGTCCGTGGGGACCTTCATGTCAGATAGGCCTCCAGACTCAACAGTGACACACAGCGTGGAATGGGACACCATGTGAGTGCCTTTTCTGTACTCGGTTCCACTAAACCCATTGGACTCTCTGGCCCTTTGAAGAGACCCTATGCTCATTCTTGACTTTGGACCATCTTGCACTGGACATCTGGAAAATATGGGCAGCCTGAAGTGTGTTGAGTTTCTAAAAGTCCTATTGGTTTATGTTCATTTGCTGTTCTTGTTGAGATTTGCCAGCAAAACGTATACCAATGTGATAGGTTTTGTAATATAGATGCTATTTGTTGAGTTGTATGGCTGTTCGCACCCTCCTTTTCTGAATTCTCTCTCCTCCATGAACAGAAACCAGGGCTCCTACTGATTCGAATTGGTTCCGTCTTGGCCGATGGAATGTACTTGCAGTGTTCGAGTGGTTCAAGTTTTGAGTGAAGCAGAACAAATTTCAGTTGAAGCCTTGGAATGGGCGATGTGCAAGAAGGTGGAGTTGTCTAGAATTTGAAGTTCTGTTCAACATCCGCCCTTCTCCCCCCTTTTGATCAGGAATCTGCTCCAGAATCGGTGATAGAAATAATCAAGCATAGGAGCCTGGTACAATCCAGTTCTGAGGTCGACAACTCACAGTGGTTAATATCTTCACTGAAAGATGTATGGGGCCAGATACACGTTGTTCAGCGTTCACAGTGTCCATTGTTTCATTGTTCTTCCAGTGACGGGCTCACGGCATTCCTTTGAAAGAGAAAACCTACCTGATTTTCAAAACCGCATAGCTATTATTTTTCTGTAATACTGGTCTGCTTTTGTAGCACTCTAATGATAATAATCATAATAACAAATAAGAGTTGCTGTTGACTCCAACTCCTGGCAGCCCCACGGTTCATTGTTATTATTGGGTATTTTTGAAGTGGCAGGTCTTTCTTCTTATGCTGTCCAGTTAGCACAGAATGTCCAGAGCTATGCACTCAAGGGTAAAGCTATCATGAAATTCATTTGTTCTGCCTTTCTGTGTAGGCCTCCTGTTGCTGCATAACACATCACTGCACCCCTGGCCCACTAGCCCTCTTAGCCCTTTCTTGGGTCGGCAGATGGGGGATGCTGAGCTGGGGGCTCTGCTCAATGTCTCCGAGGCCAGGGCTAGGGTTTCATCAGAAGGTCGGGGTGTTCTTCACAAACTCACTTGGTTGCGCCTGTAGAACCTTTGGCCGCCAGCTTCTTCAAGACTAGCACAGTGGCAGCAAGAGGGTTTAGGGAAATTAAGAAGGAGAAGGGAAGGAGTACCCCTACTTTTAAATGACTCACCTAGTGAGGGCAGGCCTACCCAAGATAATCTCTCTTTGGATGGACTCAAAGGCAACCTGATTTGGCACTTGCATTGTGGTTGTTGTTAAGTAACACTGAGTCATTTCTAACCCGTAGCAACCTTATGCACAGCAGAACAGAACACTGCACTGTCCTGTGTCATCCTCACAGTTGTTCCTATGCTTGGGTTCATTGTTGCAGCCACAGTGTCAATCAATCCATCTCCTTGAAGGCCTTCCTTTCTTTTGCTGCCCCTCCACCTTAACGAGCATGATGCCCTTCTCCAGGGACTGCTATCTCCTGACAACATGTCTAAATCATGGAAGAAGTCATCTCGCCATCCTTGCCTGTAAGGAGCATTTGTTTTTTCACTTCAAAATAAGACATGTGCAGTGTGCATAGGAATTTGTTCATAGTTTTTTTTTTAAACTATAGTCCGGCCCTCCAACGAGTCTGAGGGACAGTGAACTAGCCCCCTATTTAAAAAAGTTTGAGGACCCCCTGGTCCACACAGTCGAATGCCTTGGCATAGTCAATGAAACACAATAGCTTTCTGGTATTCTCTGCTTTGAGCCAAGACCCATCTGACATCAGCATTAATATGCCTTGTTCCACATCCCTTTCTGAACCTGGCCTGAACCTCTGGCAGCTCCCTGTCAGTGTACTGCTGCCACCACTGTTGGATGGGCTTCAACAAAATTGTACTTGCCTGTTATATCAATGATATTGTTCTAAGATTTGAGCATTCTGTTGGGTCACCTTTCTTTGGAATGGTTACAAATATGGATCTCTTCCTGTCAGTTGGCCAAGTAGCTGTCTTCCAAATGTCCTGGTGTAGATTAGTAAGTACTTCCAGTACTTCATCAGTTTGTTGAAACATTTCAATTGCTATT
This sequence comes from Echinops telfairi, assembly GCF_000313985.2. Taxonomy (NCBI): domain Eukaryota; kingdom Metazoa; phylum Chordata; class Mammalia; order Afrosoricida; family Tenrecidae; genus Echinops; species Echinops telfairi. The sequence goes on from NW_022111376.1 coordinate 5,148,826, forward strand.
CCATCAGTTCCTGGAGCCTTGGTTTTGGTTAAGGCTTTCAGTGTTGCTTGAACATCTATCTTCCTTAGGCATCATGGGTTCTTGCTCATATGCTCTCTCCTGAAATGGTAGCATGTTGACCAGTTCTTTTTTGGTACAATGACTGTGCATTCTTTCCGCCTTCTTTTGGGGTTTGTGGCATTGTTCAGTATTTTACCCGTATAATCTTTCAATAATTCAACTCAAGGCTTGGATTTTCTCTTGAGTTCTTTCCGTTTCTGATATACTGCACGTATCCTTTCCTTTTTGGTTTTCTGATTCTAGGTCTTTGCAGATTTCATCATATTGGACCTCGTTTTCTCATCCTGCCCTTTGAAAGTCTCTGCAGCTCCTTGGCTTCATCCTTCTTCTATTTGCCTACTCTCTACCATTACGAGCAAGTTTCAGGGTCTCTTCTGACATCCACTTTTATCTTTTCTTTTTCCCTTTAAAATAATGCCCTTTTGCTTTCTTCATGAATGATGTTCTTGATGTCTTCCCAGAGCTCATCAGCTCTTCTGTGAGTCATGTTCAATGCGTCAAATTGGTTCTGGAGATATTCTTGAAATGTAGGTGGGATAGAGTCAAGGTCAAACTTTGGCTCTCATGGACTTGTTTTAACTTTCTACAGGTTCGACCTGTACTTATATGTACAATTGATGGGTTCTACAGTCAGATCTTGGTGTGGTTTTAGCTGCTGATATTGAGCTTCTCCATCGTCTCTTTCCACAGTTGTAGTTGATTTGATTTTTGTGGATTCCATCTGGAGATGTCCATGTGTACAGCCAGTCTTTAGTTTGGTAAAAAGATGTATTTCAACGAACAAGTCATTGGTATTGCAAAATTCTATCGTACTATCTCTAGCTTCATTTCTAACACTGAGACCTTATATTCCAGTTACTATGCCTTCCTCTTTCTTTCCAACATTTGGATTCCAATCGCCAAAAATTATCAGTGCATCCTTATTGCATGTTTGATCCATTTCAATCTGAAGACGGTGGTTCAATTCTTGAATTTCTTCATCACTAGCTTTTGTGGTTGGTGCCTACATTTAAGTAATAGTTGCATTGATCGGTTTTCCTTGAAGGTGGATAGATGCAATCCTATCACAGATGGCATTGTACTTCAAGATGGATTTTGGAATGTCCTTTTTGACAATGCCATGCCATTCCTCTTGATTGTGCCGTTCCTGGCATCGTAAATCGTGTGATTTTCTGATTCACAAATGGCCAATACCGTGCTCGCTTCGGCGGCACACATACTAAAATTGGAACGATACAGAGAAGATTAGCATGGCCCCTGCGCAAGGATGACACGCAAATTTGTGAAGCGTTCCATATTTTTAAAAAAATGGCCAATACCAGTCCATTTCAGTTTAATATGCCTAGGATATCAATTTTTATGCGTTCCATTTCACTTTTGATGACTTCCAATGTTCCTAGGTTCATACTTCGCACATTTCAACTTCTGATCGTTAGCTGATTTTTGCAGCTGTTTCTGCTTACCTTGAGTTGCGCCCCTTCAGCAAATGAAGAGGCTGAAGGCTCTACCCTGCTCACATCAGTGTGGCGACTCCACTCCCAGAGCAGCTCCTGCTCCGGCACTTCTTCAGAGCCCTCTGATCCGAGGGGCCCATCCTCTGCACCGTCTCTGGCAAAGTGCTGCTTCCATTCCAGGTCTTGGTGTCCGACAATGTTTCAAAGCTTCCCATACGGTTTTCAGAAGCTGTTTCCTCTGAAGTCGGCAATGGAATCCTTCTCCTTTACATCTGCACCATCCTTTACACCTTTGATATCTAATAGAGATACAAACTGGTTCTTTCTAGTTTGACCTCCTGCGGAGAAATTACCTTTCCACCCCAGGTAGACCCAAGCAACCTCTAAGAGTCATACAGAAGATTCACCTGGGAGAGAGGCAAATTCTCAGCAGGGGAACAAACCAGAACGAACCAATTTGAAGTTCTGGAAAACCGGCCTAATCATCAGGGGGCAGGACTCTTGGGGACCCTCTTACAATTCTGCCCACTGCGTTCTTCAAGGACATTTTCCCATAAAGCTGACAGTTACTTTTTGGAGCAACAGTAACACAATAGCCTTGTTCTTGTTCAATGTTACTTTTTTTTTTTTGGTAAGTGAATTGTAGATCGTTGGCCCCTGAAAACCACAGGTTCGAACTCCATGGGCCCACTTGCAAGAGGACTTTTTTAACTGGGGCTCTTGCGGTCAGCTCCAGGGTAGCGAGTCTCCGCTTCAAACGCTGGGACATTCAGCACCAGCACCTCCGGGTGGACACTGCCTCGAGAGCCGGGGTGGGGAACCCTTCACGGGCCACACAGAATGCCCACTTAAAAACTAGATGGCTACATTAAGTCAAACAGTTAATTAACTCACCCCTAATGTGATGGCTAGGAGCCCCGGTGGCACAGTGATTACACGTTGAGTTGCTAACCAGAAAGTCAGCAGTTTGAAACCACCAGCTGCTCCATGGGAGGCACCGGGCTTTCCCTTCCTGCAGAGTGTGTGAGTCTCAGAAACCCACGGGGCCGTTCCACCCGGTTCTGTACAGTCGCCAGGCATCGGAACTGACTCGCTAGCAGTGAGTTTGGGCTTGGGTTCAATGTCATGGTTGGAACTAGCTGCTCTAGAAGTGCGAGTCGTCGTGCTTGAGCTCACCACTGCACGCAAGTTGGCCCATGCAGTTCAAACGGGAGTTGCTCGAGGGCCAGCTGTAAATCACACGTGGATGCTGACTGCACCAGAAGTTGGCATGCCAATCCCCTGACTTGTTCAAGGGTCAACTGCGTTTTTGTTTTCTGTAGGTTTTTCTGACAAGGAACTGGAAGAGGTGCTAGGTGGTGGTGACTACAAACCTGACCGTAATAAAGGTAGGTGGGCCTGTGACTGCCTCCCAACAGAGCCCTCACCCTGGGCAAAAGGGGCAGCGGGGCAGCTGCAGTCAGTCCCCTGGGGGCAGGGAGCTGTTCCGCTCAGCCTTTGGGAAGCGGGAATGTCTGCAGCATTCCAGCTTGTACTTGGAGCCAGGCAATTCCAGGTGCCGAGGCAGTGCCAAGGTTTGGTTACTGAGGAGCCTGGAGACTCGCTGGGAGTCGCACCCACGTCTTAGTTCCTGTGGCTGAAGTCATGAAATACATCTGCTGGGCTTTCTTGAGAGGCTCTTTCCCCACACAGCTCATGTGCTGGCATCAGGGCAGAGACTTGCGTAGCTAAGTGCAACCGAGGGCCGCTCATTGGTGCCACGCTGCTGGGTTGAGAGATGACTGAATGAATGAGGCAGCGTGTTAGGCAGGGTTGATTAGGGAAACAAATGTAGCGACCGTCATATATGTATAAGAAACAGCTATAGCTCAAGAAGTAATGATGTTATCGAGAAAACAGCCCAGCCCAGCCAGACTCAAGTCCATAATCCAATACTAATAGGTCCCTCTTCAGACTCACTGCAGCCACATGCACTAATGCAGAATGCAGGAAGACCGTAGGCTGGTGGGTGCAGACGTGCAGACCAGTGTGCTGGCAGCTCTTGGGATGGCCAGCAAGCAGGAAAGTGAAGGCAGAGAGAGAGGCTCTCCAGGTCCTCCTCATGAGAGGGCCGTGCCCACCAGGAAGCCCCATCAGGCCGTGATCTGATTGACAGGGTGGATCCCACCCCTACACTATTATATACCTTCAAGTTGACATGAAATGATGTAACTACCACAGGTGGGGGTGGTTGGGGACACATTTTGGCTCTTTGGGCTTCTGTACAGCAAGGTCAGGCTATTGCGTTACCCTATGCTTCCGAACATTTCACGAAATAAAATCAATTTACTAAGATTCACATTTTTTGCCAGGCTCCACTCCACCTACTCTGTCACCAGAGAGTCCATAATATTCATGATGTTGACCGAAGTCCACCAGCCCCGATGGAAACGTTTAAAGACACAATGCTTCAGCATGCATTCTGTGGGGATTCCATTCCATTGGAATTCAAAATCTGACCAAAATAATTCGGTCATGAATTAAAGAAGAGAAATATATTGTCTTCCAGGTCTGGAGGCTGGCAGTCAGGATTTCAGTCTTGGCCATGCCAGCTACTTCTATGCCAGGCCTCACTTGTAGATTCTAGCAGCTGCCAGCAGTCCTTGGCCTTCACTGGCTGCTTCTAGATGAGTTCTCACAGGGCGTGTAAGACATCACTGAAGTAGACTTCGGATCAAGCTACTCTTGTCCGACTCGATTTTCAAATAAGGGTCCCTTTACTTTCTAGGGGACAGTTTCATCCATAACCCAAGTTGCTTCTTTTTGAAAATACCCTTTTATTATCAAGGAGCCCTGGTGGTGCTGGGGAGTAAGCGTTGAACTACTAACTACAAGGTCAGTGGTTAAAGTGTAACAGCTGCTCTGTGGGAGAAAGGTGGGGAAGCCTGCCCGCCCCCCCCATCTACTCTGTCCTAGAGGGTCCCTTGGAACGGGGATGAATCCAATGGCAGTGGGTGGGTTTTATTTGAAATACAGGAAGTTCCAACTTATGAACAACTCGTTCTTGCCCTTTCATGTTACGCAAATGTACGTCATGTTAGGCACTCTGATTAAGGAGCCCTGGTGCTGCAGTAGTTACGCTTTGGCTTGCTCACTGCAAGGTCAGCAATTCGAAACCACCAGCCGTTTTGCATGAGAAAGACGAGGCTTTCTTCCCATAAAGAGCTCCAGCCTCGGAAACCCATGGGGCAGTTGCACCCTGTCCTATAGGGTTGCTACGCGTCAGAAGTGACTCGATGCCAGTGAGTGACTTGAAATGACCGAGCCAGCTCTTGCTCCTCCAAAGCCGTTGTCTTCGTCCCCTCTACCTGCTGCACTTGCACTGACCCCAGACCCAAACCCAACCCACGGTCCTGTAACTGACTTCGATGTATAGCCCTGCTCCATGGGGTCGCCAAGGCCGTGGGTTTTTACGCGAGCAGACTGCTTTAGCTGTCTCCTGAGGAGGGCTTTGACTCCTGAGCCCCAGGACTCTTCTTGCACGAAGCACAAACCCCACTGCTGTCAAGCCCCCTTGGGCTCCAGAGGCTGCAGTCTATATGTAGATGGACAGCCACATCTTGCGCACGTGGAGCAGCAGGTAGGTTTCACACTTTAACCACTGCGCCACCAGGGCTCCTTGCACTACTGACCAGTGCTGATGTTTTAGAAAGCCTGTGTTGGGTTTCTGAGATGGAAAAGTTTTACAGGAGCAGACACCCTTGCCTTTCTCAGAGAAGCTGGTGGCCTTGAACCAGTTCAGTACTTATCTGGCAGCACCACCAGGGCTCCCTGCCCAACCCCAACCCTAACCCTAACGCTAATCCTTACCCTTACCCTAACCCTAACCTTAACACTAACAACATTAACACTAACACTGAAGCTAATGAAATATAGTGTGCACCTGTTCTGACTTGCCTACACATTCTTAAAGACACAGTTGGCCCCTGATCTCATTCATAGCCCATGGAGCATCGTTTGACTCCTCTAAGAAGTTGGAGGGGTTGTTTATGAGAGCTCCTGGGTCCCCTTCTCTCTTAGCCATGGTAAGTGGTCCTCACTCAAAGCCTGGCATTGGGCCACTCCTGTTAGGTCAGGTGCAAACTGTAGTCCCATTTCTTCAGATTCCACGTGCTCTCTGGTTGTGTGTGCTCGAGAGAGCGAGAGCGAGAGAGAGAGCAAGAGCGAGAGAGATTTATAGAATTGCTCCAGCACCACGCAGAACCCCAACAGCCCACCCCTTTGCAGCCTGTCCCTACCAGCCACACACGCTTCAAGACACGACTGTTTTTTAAAATGCGAACAGGTCATTTTTAGTCTACAAACAATGGGGACTCTGCAGGTTATTAAAATCACATTTTTTCATTACAAACTTTTAAAATAGGTGCATTCCAGAAAACTGAAGAATGAGAAGCAAGAAGGACAAACTCTTGCTTACTGCCATCAAGTCAGAGCGACCCTATAGGACCGGGTAGAACGACCCCTGTGGGGTTTCTGAGACTGCAACTCTACAGGAGTCGACAGCCTCACCCTTCTCCCAAGGAGTGGCTGGTGGTTTCAAATTGCTCACCTTGTGGTTAGCGGTCCCACATGCAACCGTTATGCCACCAGGTGCGTGCAGAATCCCCACCCCCGTTGTGAATACTTACCAAGGCAAAGTCCCCAGCCAGGAGGATCTTAGCAACCAAGAACAATCTATACTGATTCAATCGGGAGACAAACAACATTCTGACTTTCTTGGTGAGAAAAATTTCTTAAAAGACCCAAATGACTCCCAACGCCGCTTCTGAAAGAATTCATGATCCGATCTGTGACTCCTAACGATTACCAAAGTGTGTGCTCGGCGTCAGGGAGGGCCAGTGCAAAGCCTTCCTCACCAAATGTAATGGTTTCTAGTCCTGAGGGGCAGGGAATGTCAGCCTGATCCTTCTGATGTGACCAAAGGAGTTACGCTTGTCCCTGACCGTGGTGGTGATTTGTGGTCTGTGTAGCTTCTGGCTGTGACTTGCTTCGATTCGGACTGACACATGTGTCCTGGGATGAGTGAGCCGCGGGGATCTGGGGCTGCCTCACGGAGCAGTGTTTACTCTGGCCCAGGATGCTCCGGCACCCATCCCTTTGCAGGCAGCGTCAGGTGCCAGGAGAAGGAGTTGCTAAAGGGCAAACCCAGCAGATTCCCAATTATTCCTGCATGACAAATGCTACTTCCAAATGGTGAGGCCCTCGAGGCGGGCCTGAGCAACACGGCCAGCTCTTCCTTATTAAAGGTCCGCGTTTCAGCAAGGACATGCCCTAATGAGGCTGGGATTGCACCTGCTCGTGTCAGTTCCGTTACACCCACTGTCATCAGAGGTGTCTGTAGCAGAGGGTCCCTGCCCCAAATACTGAGTGGATGTGAGCAGCACATTGGAGTGTTCAGGCCTTGTCTTACACACACACACACACACACACACACACACACGTGCCCCCAGCAAAGGACACATCACATTAAAACAAATGATGAGCTTCAAGCAGAGAGAGAATCCAGGTGAATGGAATAGATACAGAGACTCAGTAATGGGCCAGGAATAGATCCCGTTTCTGAAGAAAACGTTTCCGCCGGCCTTGTTGGAACCCCATTGTGAAGAATATCAAATTTCAAATACATAAGCCCCTTGTTTTAAAAACCTCCATAAGGTGACCAGATTGTAACCTTGGTAAAGCGGGACAAAAGCGGGACACCATTGATAAAATTCATATCCTGGCGAAATAGCCCCATGGCAGCCGAAAACCGTATACCCTAGCTTGTCGTGGATTCTTTCCAAAAGTCGGGACTTTTTAAAACGCCGCGGGACGCGGGACAAATTGTTAAGAATCGGGACTGCCCCACCAAAAGCAGGACGTCTGGTCACCTTATCCTAGTAAGGTATAAACATATATGTTAGGTAGCTAAGGCGAAACTGGCTTTTAATTTACCTGATATGTATGTTCATGTCTGACTCTTGAGTTTTTCCAAGACAAGGGTGTTTATGTATTTGACACGGCATGTTTATGACACTCACTCCTTGGGTATAGGTGACAGTGATGGTCTCTCATCAGTGGCAATAAGCCCCCACCCCAGTCCTCATCCCCTTCCTGCCTGGCCCTGTTTTCCAGAAACTCCGTTTGTCCCTGGCTTTCCTTGTGGAACTTAAGGCCAACATGTTTCAACTCCCCATGGCTCTCCCTGGGGCTGGCACCCCAGAATTGGTCTGTGGCCCCCAGGGCGCCTCTCTTTTACCCTGGGCCAGTCCCCTGGCACATCTGCTGTTAATGATCACCTTGCCTCGTGGGCCCACTCTGGCTCTCCTTTCCACTCTTGGTCTTATTCCAGGCTCCTCCCCAGACCCAGTTGCTTGCTGGCTCTGGTTCCTTGGATTCTAATTCCGTTTGCCACTCCTCCTCACCCTCACTGCGCTGACCCCTAGGCCGACAGTGACTCTGAGGTTGACCCTGTGGCTAGCCTTGGTTCCCATTCACGTGACTTAACTAGCAGGATTTTGATTTGTCAGCTGCTGTTTAACCTTCACAGCTCACAGGATGGCGTTCTGCGTGTGCATACATACATATACATACACACACACACATATACACATATACATATATACATATATATACATATACATACATACATACATACATACATACATATATATATATATCCCTGAAGGGAGGGGGCGGTTTCCCCACATTTGCTGTCTTTGGGAAATGCAGAAGGTCAGAGGGTCTAGAATCCCTTGAAGTTTCCCTCCTGGAGCTGTTGAGTCTGTTTGATGTTGGTGCGCCCCCGCCTGGGAGTCTTCAATGCACTACAAGCTCAGCTTTGCTCCACCTGGAGGTGGGAGGAAGAATAGGTTCAATTACTCAGAGCCCACTTTCTGGGACTGTGGTGATGTGCGACAATGTCACCACGGTGATGCACGTGATGGGTGACTCCTGCCCACCTTTCTGAGCTGCTCACCATGGGCTGAGGTTGTCAGGCAACAACCCTTCTGGTTTTGTAAGTCGCCACGCAAATCCTATCATCATTGATCAGCCTCCGTCAGACGTGCTTTGTGTAAGCACAATCCCACCTTGGCTCGAGCTAACTGCAGCCCCAGGGCTCAGCGATCCACTTACTAAACCCTGCTAGTACTCTTGGGGCTAGAATTGGTCAGTTTTTAGAAAACTCAAAGAAACTCACTCCTATTGAGTCGATCCCTTCTCAAGTAACCCTATAGGACAGGGTAGAACTGCCCCTGTCGCGTTTCAAGATTGTAACTTTTTATGGGAGTAGAAAGCCACCCCAGTGGGAGTGCCCTGGATCTAAATATCTATGAGGGGGTACCCCTACCCCCACAAAACCAGAATTGCGCTGGGCGGAGCTGTGCTTTTGTAGTATGCATTTCCCCCCCTAGGCGAGTGTCATGAAACTTGCTCTGAGTTAGTGCACCCAGTGGCATAGCCTGGGTTCTCTGGTCACAGTGAATTTTTTCATGAAAGCATTTTTGCTCAAACTTTGTTTTTTGTGATGGCTGATTTAAGAGAACAGTGTGCAGCTGTGAAATTTTGTTTCCTGCTTTGGAAAAATGCTGCAGACACTGTTGTGATATTGAACACAGCTTACGAGGACAGCGCTATGGGGAGAACTGAAATGTATGAGTGGTGTTCTCATTTCAAAAAAGATAAACTGTCAATTGATGACAAACCTCATTCTGGACTTCTGTGAACTTCCTGAAGGGATGAAAATGTCAACTTATAGTGCATTTGGATTTCGTTCCACCCGGTCAGACTGTTAATCAAGCTTTCTATGTAGCAGTTCTGAAAAGATTGCATAACAGTGTGCGACCAAAAAGGCCTGATTTGTGGCTGACAGGGGACTGGTTTTGCCACCATGACAATGTACCTGTTCACGCAGCCATCTCAGTGCACCAGTGTTTGGCAAAAAACCCAGCATGCCTCTCTTGCCCCACGCACTTGACTCACTTGACCTCACTCTGTGAGACTTCTTTTTGTTTCTGTGAATGAAGAGAGACATGTAAGGACAGTAATTTGATGACGTAGAAGAGGTGAAGAAAAAAATGAGGGAGGTGCTGTCAGCCATCCAAACAGATGAGTTGGAAAATTTTTTCCAAGGATGGAATCGCAGATTTGACAACTGTGTTAGGCATAATGGAGAGTACTTTGAAGGTGATAACGTTGTTTTGTAAAAAAAAAAAATTTAAACTACATGGCTTTGAAAAAAAACTACGTGTTTTTTAGGGAGGGGTGCCCCCCTCATACTCTAGTGGCAGTGGGTTTGCTGTGGGACCCGCTATGTACCAGTACTGATTTTTAAAAATCATTTTATTAGGGGCTCATACAACTCTTATCACAATCCATACATACATACATCAATAATGTAAAGCACATTTGTACATTCATTGCCCTCATCATTCTCAAAACATTTGCTCTCCACCTAAGGCCCTGGCATCACCTCCTCATTGTTTCCCTTCCCTCCCTGCTCCCCTTCCCTCATGAACCCTTAATAATTTATAAATTATTATTTTGTCATATCTTGCACTGTCAGATGTCCCCCTTCACCCACTTTTATGTTGTCCGTCCCCCAGGGAGGAGGTTATATGTAGATCCTTGTAGTCAGTTCCCCCTTGCCAACCCACCCTCCCTCCATCCTCCCAGTATCGCCACTCACACCACTGCTCCTGAATTCACTGTTTCCAGTTCCTATCTGTACCAGTGTACATCCTCTGGTCTAGCCAGATTTTTAAGGTAGAATTGGGATCATGATAGGGGGGGGAGCATTTAGGAACTAGAGGAAAGTTGTATGTTTCATCGTTGCTACATCGCACCCTGACTGGCTGTCTCCTCCCAGAGACCCTTCCATAAGGGGATCTCCAATGGCCTACAAATGGGCTTTGGGTCTCCACTCCGCACTCCCCCCCTCATTCACAATGATATGATTTTTTGTTCTGATGATGCCTGATATCTAATCCCTTCGACGCCTTGTGATCACACTGCACCAGAATTGATTTTCAGAACTCTTGAAACCATCTCTTTCCCAACAATATATTTTGTGGTAATGGAGGGTTCATAGACAGTTGTCACTACAAGAGATTCTGGTGGCCAGTCCTCTTTTTGCCTGAGTAAGACTCCGGTCCCTCCATCATGGTGAAGAATGGTGTTCCTCACCCTCTACACCCCCCACCCCAGCCTTGCCAAATGTGACCTGAATTAGGTTCTTGCTTTATGAAGAGAAAGGTTTACTTTTGAAAGACGTTGAACATAGCATGAGATTTTTATTTAGAAGTTCCTAGGGGGGAAGAAAGCCTTACAAGACTGGACTGCCAACCTCCTTATTTCTGGCTCTCCTTATGATCACTGAGCTTTTGAAAAGCTTCCCTGGAGCACAAGATTCTTGGGAAATTCCAGCAGATAGCAATGGGTTCTGGGAAGTGTAGCCCTGAGATATCATGGACTCCACGCATGCTCTGTTCCAACCTCCACTTTTTGCTCCTTCGCCTGTCTCATCGAGAATAAGGCAGAGGTCCCAGTCTCCCTTTCCCACTCTCTCCCGAAAGGGTGCCATCTTGGATCACAAGTATAGCATCACGAGCCGGCCCTGGCCGGGGAGACATCTGCTGAACCCAAGCAGATGGTCCCAGCTTTACTTACTCACCAGTGTGTGTGTGTGTGTGTGTGTGTGTGTGCGTGTGCGTGTGCGTGTGCGCGTGCATGTGCTAACCCCCACTGTCAAGTCTCCATTCCTCACGCTACCTTTTCCTACTCCCCATCCGGTGATGTCAGAGCCTTGTAAAGAAACCCCCCAAGAAAAGCGTTTTATCATGGCTGGGTGAAAGTTACCGGGCATCCACCTCCAGATGCATTTTGTCTCATGTCTGTCATCCCCTCCATGCACACCACTGCGCAGCCTCCGCCTCCGCCTCCCTTTTGAATTGCAGGATTCTGTCCGCACACCATCTGGGAGCTCCCCTGCCCCAGCTAGCCCCGGAAGGCCCATGACCACAGTGCGTTCCAGCGGGAAGTAAAGCGAGTTCACGTGCAGGCCGCGGGCAAGCAGAGGGCAAACCTCAGCAGGCAGGACCCTGGCCGACGACTCTGTGAACCGTGCGCATTCTCGTCTGTCATCTTCAAAAAGGAACCACCACCACCAGTTGGGGCCATCCCGGGGACGGGGATGCGTGGAGGTGGCTGGAAGTGTCCCTGCCAACTGCCTGCAGGCCCCCAGGTGCAGACAGGTGGACTGACGGACAGACGGGGCCGAGAAGTGCAGTCTCTTGGGGAACCGATTCAAGGGAGGTGCATCTGCCGGGCAGAGGCGGCACTGGAGGGTCAGCCTGCTGCAGCCCGGAAGTCGGAAGGGGAAGCAGTTCTAGCGGAGAGGGCCTTCTGCCCCCGACAGGGGTGGTCGGAGGTCCTGGCCAACAATAAGTACTTTTGTTCCTCTCTCTAGGTGGCGGCTACTATGGTGGTGGTGGTGGTGGTGGCGGCGGCGGCGGGGAAGACTCAGAGTCTGGTGGGTTTCTGAGCCCCCAAGCAAAGAGCCCCAGAGAGGCGGCCTAAGTGGGTCAGGGTGGGCGGAGATACAGACCAGCCTTCTTTTTTGTTCCCCAACATGGAAATCAAGCGGGGAGAGGGTTCTTTTCATACTTTCACAGATAGCTGGGGGGAGGGGAACGGACTCTGTGGCTGGGGAAGGAAAGGAGGTAGCCACCAGAACCCGAACTTGAATCTGATCCTGTCTCTCTGCCTCCCTCCCCGGGCACCCTCTCTGGTCAGGAATGTCTGCTGAGACCGGCACCGTGGCCGGCATAGCCAGTGCTCTGGCCATGGCCCTGATCGGCGCCGTCTCCAGCTACATCTCTTACCAGCAGAAGAAGCTCTGCTTTCGCATCCAGCGTAAGTGGGGTCCCTGCAGCCTGCTGCCCCACTTCTCAGACCAGGGAAAGGAAGGGAGGGCATGGGAGCAAACTGCAGACTGTGACCGTGACCGTGACCATGACCATCCAGAACGCTACTTCCCAGGGACCATATTTTTGTGAGGCCCAGTGACCAGGGAGATGGGCCCTTCCTTTGGAATGGGTGGGCTGCTGAACTCCTGTACCGGCTCAGGCTTTACCCAAGGGCAGGCCTCTGGCCCATGGCCCATTGGGCAGCGCACTGAAGCCAGTGATTAGTGGCCAGTCTCTTTGACACTTTAGAAGTGGTTGTCTGGGTGCCTTCGCCTCTCCCACACTCCCTTCCTGACCTGGAACCTCCTGGGACGCTCCCCCACCCCCATCCCCGCTGTGGTCCCAGGCCTGGAGCGAGACCCTTCTTTTTGGCCCCACCTATCCATCCCATCGCCCTGCCAGTCCTGGGCCAGCACCCCTACTGGATGCTTCCTGCCAGCCAAAGCCCCATTGCAGGCTCACTTCTGTCAGGGCACCTGCCCTTCCCAGCAGCCTCAGCGGTGCAGTCCACTCCTTGCGGCCCCCAGGCAGCCCCTCCTTCGTGACGACCCTTGGGAGAGTGGCCTCCGTGTCTGTCTGACCCCCTTCACTCTGGACCCTCTGCCCTGTGATAGACTGTGTGGTTTGTCCACTGAGGAGCCGGTAGCAGTTTGCACTGAGCACAGAGGCGTGGCCTCCTGTCCCTTCCCATCCGGTGGGAGCCGGGCTTTGGGGACTGTGGCCCTTCAGTGCCCAGGTCCATGTGTCTGGTGGGGACTGTGTGTGTGGCCACATCCTCATCTCTGTGTCTTGTCTTCAGATGCAGCAGATGGTGAAGGTAAAGACGGGCAGACCTCCCTCCCGCTTTGGCCTCAATGCCCACTGCCCACTGCCCACCGCCGCCACTGCCCTGTCTTGCTCCTTCCCTGGCACTCACCTGCCTGGCTGCCACTGCTGTCAGCTTTCAGCTTTCCCCAGAGCCACCTATCAGAGCCTCTGGGCCCAGGCCTGAGGGACTAAGTTTTGAGATCCATAGGGGTGGCCTGTCTGGGACTCAGATGCCCCTTAGTGGCTGCTCGCTGAGCAACAGACAGGGGAGTACCCACCACGGGCCAACTCTGGGACTCCTGCAGGGAGGGCTCCTTCCCAGGCAGCCCTGCCAAAGAGCCGCCCCCACATCTGGTGGGGGCATTGTGAGCCCGGTGCCCTCAGTAGGGCCACCATACTAGGGGCTGGCTCCCAGGAGGTGCCCGCAGCCCTGGCAGAAAGAGGAGCGTGCAAGGTGGATAGGCCTGGGCCTTGGAGGGGCCTGCACAGCTAAGGTATCCTGTCCCTACGTGCCAGGGGATGTGTGCCGGGGGTGGGGCCCTGTGTCCAGCCTGGGCCCACTCAGTGGCCTGCATGCCATCTGCAGAGGATTTTTCTGTCAGTCCCAATCAGCGACTGGGATAGCAGCTGCTCCTGCCTCCAGGGGGCTGGCCCGCCTCCTCCAGGTGGCTTTGCTCACATCTATCAGTCATTGCTTAGCTCCCTTTCTGGCCTCGGGCACCTGGGCTGGCTCTGAGCCCCTCCATCCACCCCCTGCCTGGGTGGCTGCTCTCCTTGGGGAACCAGTGGCCAGGCCTTTGGTGCGTGTTGCTGGTGCTCCTAAGGAGGAAGAGAGAGCTCCCGACAACATGGCCTCTGGCCTTGGGACTGGGGACCCCGCGTCTGTCGCTCACGCTGCCCTTTGCCCTGCCTTGCAGAGGGCCTCAACGCAGACTACGCTAAGGGGGAGAACCTAGAAGCCGTCGTGTGCGAGGAGCCGCAAGGTAAGCAGACCGCCTCACAGCCAGGGCCCTCTAGCTCAGGCTGGGCTCCGCCTTGGCTCACATGCAGGGCTGTTAGGTGCCCGTAGTTCAGGGAGATGAGGGTGGTCAGGCTGGGGAGGACCCTGGAGCAAGGTCGAGAAGGGCAATGGTGCTTGAAGGGCCGGGAGACTATGGGATTGAAATCACCTCTCCGCTCTTAAAACCTGCCAGGCCGAATGGGGTCCGTGCGCCTGAGTCACTGTCATTGTTCAGGTACCCTGTCAGCAGCCTTGGGACAAGCATCCAGTTTGACAGACCTGGGAAGCTGAGCATAGTTGGCCCTGGGGCTGGGATCAGCGTCCAAGGGAGGTGTCCACCGTTCCTGGGCCAAATGTAGAGGAGGATTACGTCTGGCTTCTCCCTTCTGGACCAGGCAGAACCCCGTCCGTGCGTCCTAACCAGGCCTCTGTTTTTCCCTAGTGCAATATCAGGCACTGCAGACCCAGTCGGCAGAACCTCCGCAGCAGTCTGAGCAGCCCCGGATCTGAGGCAGCCTACCTACGTCCCAGCCCCTTTCCTTCGAACCCACTGCTGCTGTCAACGTTATTGGCTTCTCATTGCTTGTCTTTCTCCGGAGCTGCTCTTGGGTTTGGCCCGGTGCATGGGGTGGGCCGCCCGCCTATCGGGCGCTCGTTCGCAGAGACATGAAGCCAGCACTGAGAGGGAGGACGGTTGGGCTAGGGGACAAGAAGACTTGAACCTAGGGCTGCGTGCCTCACAGACCTGCTGGCTCAGTTCTTCGTGGTGGGCCTGCCCAAGGCAATGGCCTCAAAACGTGTAAATAGAGTGAACCCCTAGCAGACAGCCAGTGTTTGGAATGTCCCTGGAGCCCCTGCAGGGAGATACCCAGTCAGCACCAAGTCGTGCCATACACACACATGTAGATATGCATGCTCATGTGCCCACACACACCACCCAGAGGGGCAGTTTTATTTTGGAGGACAGGTGCTGGCCGTCCGAAGAGCTGATCCGAAGAGACATTCTGGGATTTCAGAGGCAACAGGTGCCTCGAGATTGTCTGCTCTCGGAGATGATGAGTCTTCTGGATCAGCAGGGAGCCGCCTCCCAGGCGCGACTCATCTCATTCCATGGGGCTGACTGGACTTGTGCTGCCCGGACTCATTTACACATTGGGAATGAGTTTTGTATCCCCACTCCTCCCTTACCAACTCTCCTTAGCCGACAACAGTTCACATCAACGACACGAGTAAAAGCTCTCCTCCCAATAGCGGTGTGAGGTCCCAAAGGAGAGGCATGCTGGTGGGGCTGGTTAGGTGTCAATGTAGCCTGGGCTGAGATTCTCAGTGGGTTAGTAGGTGTATGATAATGTCAGTTGGCAGTTCTATAATGATGTCAATTTGGCTCCTGTGTAATGATGTGGGTCATCCTTCCATTTGTGATCTGACATGGCCCTCCCTTTGTTACATCATGCCAATTTTCACACAGCGACCTCGTCTTTAGAACCTAACGATGTTAGTTAGTAAGGAATGAGTATACTGGGTAGGAGGGGAATTGGGGGAGACTGTGCTGCCCATGCACTCTTCATATATTCTTATTTTACTACCCAGAGTACAAATATCAAGAATGAGCACTGACGCCAACAGCATGCTTGGGGATTGAACACAAATACTTTTGGGGCAGCGGGGGATTGCTTGCTTGGATTTTGACACACATTATGTCGGGAGACTAGCCATGCTACTTGACCGACTCTGACAAAGGGCACTCTGGGCTAGTCAAACAGTGGGAAACATTGGAACTCAAGGGCCAGAGCAGTCTGGTTTGAAATGGAGCAAAGCTGGCCTCTTGGAATGTTTTGTGTGGCTCCAGTGTCAACTAGAGTCTTGCACCTTGACTGCTTCCGAGTGATCCGTCAATAGGAGGTTAGGATCCTAGGGACAGTACACCACAGGCCGCTGGACACTGCCAGGCAATTCCTTTATGGGCCTGAAGTGGGATGAAGCACGCTGGCTTCTGAGGGGGACCACTGACTCCAAATAGCCTCCCCCTCTCACCCCAGCTACCATCCCATATGCTGCATGCCCCGCACGTTTGTGTGAAAAACAAGTTGGAGCGCTGGGGCTCCAGGCTGCTTCTAGGATCGACGCCTGAAAACGCCATCCACTTTTGGCCTCTTGGGGCTTCCCAGGCTCTGGGGCCATTAACAAGGTATCCCCTTTGGCCTGCCAGTCAGGCTTGTCTGATGGTAAAGACTTGGGCACCATTCAGCTGCTGGGCAGGAAGCCAGCTCGGTGGGATGGCCTTAGGCAAGGGCTCCCTTCCTGCATCCCCCCAGCTCCCTTGGTGCAGCTGGTTGCCAGAACCTCGGTACACAGAAGGTAGCTTGGCAAATGCACACATGAAGATCAGCCTGCCTCCTGGCCCCTGGGGCACTCCACCTTCCAGTTAGGGGACTGAGGGGGTGGGGAGCCAAAAGGAGTGAACTTCAGAGTGCCCACAGCCGCTTACCTTGGAGGAAAAGGAACAAAGAAAGGTCCAGTGTGTATGGTACCAAGTCCAGGTCCGGTGGGGCACCCTGAGCAGGAGCTCTGGGCCACTCCGGTCCAGGGTTGGAACTGGTTCTCCGAGGAAGAAGGGCTGGATTGTCGGGGTGTGTGTTTCCATGGGACGTGTGACCTGCCCAGTGTTTGCATCAAAGTCGAGCCTAACAGGCTAGAGTATGAGGTGGAAGTTAGGCACTTCCACTGTCAGGTGACACCATGTCCCCTAGAATAATCTATGGTGGATTCCACCTGGGTCCACTCCTCCTTAGTCAAAGGACTTTCTCTAAAAATGTGGTGGTCATGACTTGGTCCTCCTCATTGGGCAGCTTAATGACAGGCTCGTGGAGGTGGCCCGTTTCAGCTCTCATTGTAGGCAGCTTCTAAGGTCTGGCCATGCAGGAGTGTGGCCAATGTCGCTTCCAGAAGGCCGGCTATTGATCCAGTGCTGCCCAGGTGGGGGCTGGGAAGTGGCTGAGCTGCAGCTGGAACCTTGGCTCATGACTACCCAGCCTAGCCCCTGGCCTTGAGAGGGAGCCAGGGCCCCGTGGAGACTCTAGGCGGAGGTGCGAGGGTGCCCTGCAGCTTGGCTCAGACCAGATTCTCTGCAGTGATATCAGGCTTCCTAGCGAGGTTGGAGGGTGCTCAGGGGCCAAACCAAACCTGTCAACCCGAATTGACCCTTAGAAGCAGTTCTGTTCAGCCAGTCAACTGACAAGAGCGGCCCTGTAGCCTAGCTTCTATGCGTGCTGGGGCTGACAGCTGCCTGGCAAGGGATTTCCTGGGCCCCCTCCCCCTCCCCCTGCTCCCTCTCTGCCACAGTTGGGTGGAGGGTCACAGACATGTAGTCCTTCAGAGTGAGCTGCAGGAGATGATGCGACACCATGCAGCCTTCCCCACCCCAGCATGGGCAGAGTCCCCAGCTACCCTGGGAGTAGGAGGCCCAGGGGCTGCTCAGGCATCCCCACCCCCTAGCCAAGTCCCCTGTGTTTTCTGTACGTCACAGCTTCCAGCATTACAGACCTGGAAGCTGACTGCTGGCTGGTATATTGAATCCACCTATGCCTACCCCACCGTGCTCCCGGGGCTCAAGCCTGTGCAGGCCCTTCCTGGACAGGAGTGGTTCAGAGCCCAGAGGAAGGGGCTGATCCCCTATTTTGTTTCAGAGAAAAACATGACAGAAATTCCTATAAAGAGGTGGCAAAAAAAAAAAAAAGCACACGCAGGAGCAAACAGTATCATTTTAATTAGAGATCGAAACAGTGCATCAGATGAGGCAAAGACAAGACTGTACCAGCTTTTTAAAAACCTGAACCGGGAGGGCTTTCCATTCTCGTACATTTGAATACACCAGAGAAAGAACTGGTGTAAGCAACCAAACTGCACCCCGTTGTTTTTGCAAGGGCCTAGGATGCTCATGGAGCGAGCCTGGTGTGTGGGAGGGGGTTGTGTGCCCAGCAACCCTGCCCCATCAGCCAGACCCAGCAGGCTAGCTCGCTCTGGGCTGTCACCACACGAGGGCAGCTGGCTGAGAAAATGCGTTTCACAGCACCCCAAAAACAAAACAAATTTATCAATGAATACACTTTTGTTTTGTGTTTGGAGCACAAATTGGAAGCTCAGTTCAATTCATTTAGGATTTGGAAGCACACAACTGAAGCGGGAAGCCTGGAGCCCTGATTTCATAGAAGGTTCTAAGCATTTGCCTGCAAAGTTCTTTTGAAGAACACGTTCTCAGAACCAGGTGAATCGCAAGTTGTACTTCGAAGCACCTAGGCATTTGAGACGATGGAGGGCGGTACTGAGTGGCCTGCCCCGGGCGAGCTGTAACCTGGCAGTGGGGTTCTTCGGGAACAAGGGAACCATCAGTACTGGGAGCTCTAGCCCCGGCAGGAGCGACTGAGCCCTGCGGTAGCCATCCTCTGCTCTTTCGAGCAGCGGCTACCAGCACACAGTGGCGGCCTTGGGCGTCGCTGCGTGCACGCCTGCTGGAAGAGCTGCTCTGACAGAAGGCAGGCTGAGAGCTTTGGGTTTCCCATCCCAGAGCAAGAGGGTCCCCGGCCAGTTTAAGTGGCAGGATGGCAGCCTGGTTACAGACGCTCCTCACCCCAACGGACTGGAGCTTTTGGGGACCGGTTTCTCCCGGCCGGCTGACTATCCTAAACATAAAAAAGGGGCATAGGAAAATAAAGGCTTGTTTCTCTTTTTAAAAATACCCTCTCTGTACACAGCAGTAACGGGCAGGCAGGCCGGGCGTGCAGGTACCTGGGAAGCAGTCCTCAGGTTGTGGCAGGGCTGCAAGCAGCCAGGACCGCCACTGTGGGAAGCGGGTTGGGGTTTGGAGGGAAGGTTTCTGGCTGGAAAATGCCCTTTACCCAGAGTATTGCACTCCTTCACTCTAATGGCACCAAAGCCGCCTGACCGTAGGAGGTGGCTCACGGGGCTGAGCTATTGGCGACAGAAGAACAGGCTGCTGACGAAACAAAATGCACTGGCACGGGGACTTGGGTGGAATTGGCGGCCAGCCACATGGGCGGCCCGCGGCTGGAGGCCACAGGACTGAAGCCCAGCCCATGAGCTCCGCCGCAGCGGTTGGCCAGTCGGGCGGCCGCAAGGTGCTGGCCTGAGGCCTCAGACTGACGTTTGCAGCGGGCTGGCCGCATGCGCAGGCGAAGAGCCGCGCTCCGAGGATGACGAGATGGAGCGTGCGGCCACCTCGCGCTGCAAGTCCTCCACCCGCTTCTGCAGCTCCGTCCGCACAGCCAGGAGCTCCTTGAGATTCTGGTGGATTGGCATCTGCAGGGAGACAGACAGCTCAGTGACCAGGTGCCCCCAAGCGCACTGCTCTCTTCTGGAATGAAGGCCTGCTTGAGCCGGTCTCAGGAGCTTGACTCTGGGGCTTTCCGTATGGGCAGTTGGCCCCTTGTCATCTCCCCGAACACTGTGCCCCACACACGCTCCCAGGAACCAGTAATACGCTTGCCTCTCCACGCACTCTCACGTAAGTAGGGACAGACACCATTTCTTGGGGCCCACTGGCTTCCTGGCACCTCAGAGTGGCCGGGATTGTGCTCCTGCTTCCCGCGGTGGGCGACCTGCAGGGCCATGGGCGCAGGTCCGGTGACGTTGGTCTGCTCCTAGTCAGGCCTCGGGCCTTCGGGGAAGGTTCCTGGGAGTGGAGGTGCTGGGTCACGTGGGAACTTTGGGCACTGGTGGTGCGGTGGGTTTGAGCCCAACACAGGTTCCAGCCTGCTTCCGTCCAGATGGGCAGCCTCGGGAAGCTAAGAGAGCAGGTCTACTCTGTTCCCTTAGGTCGCTAGGAGTCAGAGGCGTGGCTATGTCTACTTTAATGTGGCTCTATTGGTTTTTCAAGGCAATGTTTTAACCTTGAGACACTGGGAGGGCTGTCATCACGATTTCAACCCAGGGCTCCTCGGACGGCGGAAGTGTACGCTGTCACGCCCAGTCATTTACCAAGTGCAGCGACCCCTTTCACGAGGGCAGTGCCTGCCCAGGGTCCTTTGGGGGTGGGGCTTGCCCTCTGCCTCTACTTTCCTGAGGAGGGTAGCTGGCGGCAGGCTGGTTCAAGAGAGACCACCAACTGCAAACCCATCAGAGTCCTCGCTCCCGTACTTTTTACAACTGAACTTTGAGCGAGGTTCTGCGGACATATGGGTGCCCGCAGCCAGAGCGAGGCTTAGTGGCAGGCAGAACAGGGGCGCCCACTGCCGGATGGGCACTCCTCTGCTCTTTTAAATCGTCCCTCAGGAGGCTCTAGTCTAGACAAAAGGAGCTCGGGTTGTCTACGGCACGAAATGATCTACAGTCACTGCCCACCAGGCAGATAACAAGTTAGGCTGGGCACCCCGTTTTCTGTCTCCCGGGCCTCCACTCCCCCTGCCCGTTCGTCCCAGTGGCATCCTCCATGTGTGCACTGCTCCTTCCTCACCAAGCTCAGCTTCATCCTGTGACAACATGGGGACCGCCACCAAGGGCACAGACCAGGGGTGTGGGTGGATGGGGGTCACTGTCTACTCCCCTAGTTACCCCGTCCCTCTGCAGGTGCAAGACAGAGTGTGCCAGGGTAAAAGCAGCGCCCACTAGGCTAAGAACATGCCTCTCTGGCGGCCCTGGGAAGCTGGGGGCAAGGGATACCGCCACAAGAGAATATTGTTCACTGTGCAGGCCCTGGTGGCCACCACGTGACCCTACCAGTTCAGGCCCAGGTATACCTTGTGGCTAATATGGCCAGCAGAAAGAGATGCCCCCAGGCTGCAATGTAGCCCCGATTCCAGAAAGTGCACAGACACAAGCCTAGGGCTGCTAGCGTGAGTGGCACAAGCCAAGCTGGTCCCTAAGGAAGTGGGCGGCCTGATGGGCCTCCTCAGAGCTGGGAGCCCACCGTTCTGCTCATCTGCACCTTGCCCCAGGCTCCACTGCCATCTGTGCTGACAGGCGATCTAGATCTAAAACACGACATGGGCCTTGTCAGACAACTCCATGTGCTTCCAAGTGAATTCCATGGCCCCTGGGGGACAGTCTAAACCCCTATGGCATGCCACCTGGCCACCCGATCAACTTTAGCTAGTTGTGGCGTCTCACACTGGCTGCTGAGTTGCAGCATGTGTGTAAAGCGCCCAGGCTGGGCACGCGCTAGCTAGACGGTCCGGTGGTAGCACTACCACAGCACAATTGGCCTTGTCATCATCCGCAGGCCCCATTTGCCAAGTAGCATTGGCACAGAGCTGGTCTCAGCCCTGGGGAATTGTGTGCAGGTCAGGGTAGGAGATGTGTGTGCAGACAGCCCGCCGGCAGAGGGCGCTGCTGTGATGGGAAGGTGCTCTGGGCCAGGGTCAGGCCGGATCATGTGAGCACACTGAGCAGCAGGGTCCACTGCTTTCCCTTCCAATAGCAGCTCTGTGAGGCTTCTTGTGAATGGTGAAGAAAGTCTGTGGATCCTCGACCCTGCTGAATCACCAAGGAAAGCCGGTTTGGAGCTCCTTCTGTGGGGACTACTCTGTAGTCTCTTGGCACCCCGCCCTCCAAAACAGCCTGGCAAAAACTGAGGCAGGGCAGGAATGGGCAGCGGTGGGCTGGGAGTTCCTGCCTTGGGGAAGTACAGGCCCTCTCAGGCAGCATTGTAAGCAAAGCCTGGCTACTTCTCCAGCCCCTGCAAGTTCAGGCACACCTGCCATTTCCAAAGAGTCTTCTCCCTCAGTTTGCATCTGGGCTGGATTCTGTCTGGACCCAAACAATTGTGCCCAAGCTGACCTGGAACTTCTCTCCACCTCTGAGGAAATGGTCCAGGGAAGATGTATGGTTAGGGGTATTGACACCATTTCCCCTCTTCACAGGAAGCCCGACTCCTACCCACAGCTGCCTTGGCTTGTTTTTGGCATTGCTATGTCACCCTGTATCTGGGAACCTCCCACAGAGCCCCAGGAAGCCCCTGAAAGGCCACTTGGAGGAATCACCAGGAGACTCGGGGGTGGGGGGGCTTCAACAGCAGAGGGCATAGTGGAGAGAGGTTTAACACTAGCCCAGCAGGCTGCTGGGGGGCGGGGTGGGCGGGGATTCTGGAAAGTGAAGAAGTAAACAGACATACCTGAGGTCGCATTCGTGGATTCCATCGTACATAGTAGTTTACCCATAATTCCAAATGACTCAGGCTAGCAACTGGGTACAGCACGTGGTGCTCATAGTTCACAAAGAAGGGGTTAGAGAATTCATCGAGTTGGCTATTGATATAGGACCACAACGATACAGTCTTTGTATATACATCCTAAAAAGCGAAAAAGGGGAATTTACTCAAATAAATGCCATTCACCATCATATCAGCATGAGTTGGCCTGCAATCGAGGAAAGGATGTGAATTAGTAAGGCAGTGAATTCATTGTGCACTCCAAGCCGGGCGGAGCAGGGACTTAATGCTGGGGACCAGTTGTTCTCTGGGGCTAACCTAGCTGCTGAGGTCGGCGGAAGGTGGAGCTGGAACTTTCTAACAATCCCGGGCTGATGGGGGTAAGAGAATCTAGACCCACCGAGAAGCAATGAATGTTTGCCCCTGAGGAGTCTGTTAGGTGACTGTTCACATTAGGCAGCGGGGGTAGGCTTTACAGCTGAGGGGGGGGCCCAGCTGAAGCGACTTTGTGCAGAGAAGTACACACATCACTAAGGTGATAGCCAGCACCCGGCCCCACAGGCCCAGGTCATGCTGCCCAATGGCAGCGTCAAAATGAGAATGCTCAAAGTCAAAAGGAGACACTGCCTGCTGCTTGGGTCACAAGCTTGCATACTTCCTCCCAAGCTGCCTACACACAGGCCCTTCATTGATGACCTTTCTGTGTGTGTGTGTTTTACAGAAATTGTATTCATGAGCTGATGCCAGGGGCTTAGGTGGAGAGCAAATGTTTTGAGAATGGTGAGGACAATGAATGTACACGTGCTTTACACAATTGATGTGTGTATGGATTGTGATAAGAGTTGTATGAGCCCCTCATAAAATGATTTTAAAAAAATTGTACTTATGTGGGTAAAACCCAGGAGTCATGCAAGGGGGCAGGATAAGCAGAGTGAGCATGAAAAAGGGCCACTTAGTGGGGCTTGAGCACGCGGGCTGCAAAATGGAGCAGCCCTGGAGGTGGGGTAAAGATGGAGCTCAGCAAGCCATGCTGACGGCAGGGCCACATCAAGATGCCCACCTAGTGGGGCTGTGTCCCCTGGGCCCCCAGGACTGGACGCCCTGGGTGGGGCTGGCACCTGCTCCTGGTACAGCCGGCCCCACTCGGCAGCGGCTCTGGTCGGAGAGTAGGGCTCTAGCAGGCTCACCTCCTTGAACCGTTGTTGTTCACAGTTGCATAAAAAAGTACCGAAGAGACAGCTATAGAGGTGGTCCAAGATTGTCAGCAAGAACAGCTCGTTGAACTCGAAAGCGGACGGGAACTGCAATGGCGAGAAGACAGAGGTTTGGCTGGGAAACAACCGACCAGACAGGGCCCCAGGGAATGCGGAGCCTGCTGGCCCAGCTGGTACAGATCCTCTGGGCCTCTCTGGGGGGTGGGGCCATAAAATGTGCCAGCTGCATGGAGGAGCCTCATGCTGGCTGTAGCATGAAATCCCTGTGTCTTAGGGGTTGGTGGCAGGGAATGTAGACTGGTCAATGACAGGCTCTGGAAAGGCCCTGGGGTGGTGGTGAGTCCCAAAGAGGAGCTGGCTCTCTGGGGAGCACCTTTCTGGCTGATGATCGACTGGGTGAGGGAGGGACCAGACTCTGGCCCTGCAGAGGTACATCCAACACTCAGGGGAAGCACCTCCTTTAAGCCACACTTTACTGTCTCTTGTTCCTGGAAAGACCCCAACTCAAGACTTGGAGGTTAGACATCAGGGACGAAGCAGGTACAGCCATGGGTCAGCTAGGTCAAGGAAGAGGGCCTCCTGTAGAGGCACGCCTGCTAGGAGCCCTGGTGGAGTCCACAGTGGACTGCTAACCAGAAGGTCAATCGCTTGAACCTACTGGCTACTCCATAGGAGAAAGATAAAGCAGTCCGCTCCCATAATGATTCATAGCCTCGGAAAATCTGTGGGCCACTTGTTCTTTGTCCTCCCATGTCACTATGGTTCAGAAGCCACTCAAGCCCTGGTAGCACTGTGGGACTCGAGTTGGGCTTCTAACTGCAAGATCAGCAGTTCAAAGCCCCTGATGACAGCCATGGGAATGCTGTGGGGCAGGTCCACCCCACTGTCTCGTGGTGCTGAGTCTGGGTCAACTTAAGGACAGCGGGGTTGCTTTCTTGGGTGCACTGGGGTGTGGGAGCTGCTGTTAAGCCTTGGCCCTGGGGTGGGAGCGGCTATGGCTGGCGTCAGGATGTGGGTTGTGCTATGTGCTAGCTGTCAGTGACAGGGCTGTTGGCTCATTGGGGGCCCTGGAAGAAGGCCACCATGGCAGCGGTCACAGTGACATGGGCTGTTTCTAATGTTCTGCATATCTCTACAGCGACTGGACTCCACAGGGGCTAAGTCGGGGAGGGGTCCAAGGGATACAGACACAGGGCTTCGCTGCGAAGGAAAGTGCAAGCGCCTGTCGATCGCTCAACCCGGAGCGCTGGGCTGCTTACCTGTCTTGTCATCTGCCACACACAGTCAACAAACTGGAGAAATATTGGGGACCTGTCTGCGTCAGCGTGGTTGTCATTCCCGTGGCCCACACGCTGCAGGAGAGAAAAGAGGAATTAACTTCCGGTTCATGTATGTCCCCTCGCATTGCCTCAGGAATCAGGTCTCAACTGTCCACCCCAAGGTTGACCAGGTCACTGGACACAGAGGAAGCCTTTCAAAAGGGGGCCGCTCCCACTGGCATATGGAATGCTCCCTCACACACCGCCTACCAAAGGCTCCCTCACACCCCCTGCCACTTTCCAGAATTCTCAGGAAGTCTGGGAGTCAAAATCAAGATAGGGTTTAATGCCAAGGACAGTTGGGGGTGGGGGTGGGGGTAACTCATACCCTTAAGAGCCCAGAATTGTGGTCCATTCCTGCCTTTGCACATTTTACAGGATATCAGTGTTTTCACACCTAAGGGCATGGATCTTGGTAAACAGGCTTAACAAACATCCCCGTGTCCTCCAACCAGCCAACCCGTATTCGAAAGGAAGGCTTCAAAATGGACCACCAAAGGAGGGGCCTGGTAAGAAGGAAAACCACTATGGAAATAGAACACAAGCATCACGGGAAAGACACAGTGTATGAAACTGCCGCCCCAAGAGACACAAAAAGTCAGAGACAGATGGAGAATCAGCAACATCTCTGAGAATCCCAATGGCAGCGCACTTCTGAAGTGAGAACTTAAGGTACCTGAGGGTTTTGCAAGTCCACAAATAAAGGCTCTATCAGTTTTCAGCTCACTGTCATCACGTTGATTCTGACTCACAGTGACCCTATAAGACAGAGTCCAATTGCCCCTGTGGGTTTGCAGGACTGCAACTCCTTATGGAAGCAGAAAATCTCATCTTTCTCCTGTGGAGGGGCTAGGTGTGAACCGCTGACCTTGCGGGGAGAAGCCTAGGGCTTCCCTACTCTGCCGCCAAGGGACCTCCTTCAGGGTGTGGACAGACCACACGATTTAACCATGCATGTGCTGATGGGTTTTGAAAAACTCCTCATCCTCCTCCTTTTTGTATTTTCCTCGCCAGGCAGGTTCCCAATAAAGTTCACTGGCTGACAACTACAGGGCTGGCTGGCTGAGAGGAGAGGGTTATGGGCTCAAAATTTGGCAGTAGCTAAGAGACCATTGGCAAGTAGAAGCCTTGGACTCTAGTCAGTAACCGTTAAGGAAGAATTTGCATAAAAAGGCTTACCACACTCCCACAGCCATCAACCCCACCCCAACTCCTGACGACCCCATAGGGTAGCTGGACAGGAGCAGCTGGTCAGCCCAAACTGAGTTACCAAGTAACCCAGTACCACACCAGGGCTCCTTATAAAAGTAGCAAAACCCAACCAAACTCACTGCCATTGCGTCAATTCTGACTTACAGGGACTACAGGACAGGGTGGAACTGCCCCTGTGGGTTTCCAAGACTGTTACTCTTGATGGGAGTGATATGCTCCTTTTCTCCCGGTGAAACCTTTGAATTCTATCTGTCATCAGGGTCCGATTTTGTGTCTTCTTTTCCAACACTAATGTTTAAAGTAAGAGCAGGTAGTGAATTGTTGCCAGAATTGGACCATGGACCATGCCCTGTGCTCAGCCCTGGGAAC
>NW_022111376.1:5175510-5213627 GCF_000313985.2 Echinops telfairi
CCCGTCAGGACATGCTTGGCCACTCCAGCCTCCCACTTCTTCCAAGGCAGGCTGGATGGGACTTCTGGGCAGGGTTCAGGTGGATCCTCAACAGTTCCACTGCCCTGGCTGAGTAGGAATGGCTGTCATTGACACAAACCCACCAAGGAGCAACCCAAGCATGCCTTACCAGATGCCCCAGCAATTCCACTGCCAGATATATACTCCAAAGAACTGAAAACAGGTGTTCAAACTAAAGCTTGTACACCAATGTCCACCGAGGTCCGAGTACCACAGACAATCCATGGAAACAACTCAAATGCCCATCACCCAGTGAACAGATAAATAAGATGTGGTCTACCAGTGCAACAGCTGCTGCTGTTCGGTACCACTGACTTGGCCCCAACTCATAAGGACCCTACGCCCCACAGGGCAATGGACACACAAAAAGGAATGAGGTTCGGATGTGGACAGTCTCTGAAAATGCTATGCTAGGTGACAGCAGCCAGGCACAAAAGGCACATGCTGCCTGATTAATTTATTTTTTTGCCTGATTAATTTAAAGGAAAGGTCTCAAAACTCGCCCTTCTGTGAAGTCGATTCCGAGTCATAACAACTGTACAGGACAGGGTAGAACCGCCCTTGTGGATAACCAGCCTCATGTTCCTCTTGTGGAGTGGCTGGTGGTTTTGAACTGCAGATTTTGCGGTTAGCAAGGCATAACCCACTACAAATCACTGGGTGAATCCAGAGACAGAAAATGTTTGGCAGGGGCTGGGGCCAAGGGGAGTGGGAGGGGGACTGCTTGATGGATTTGGGGCTTTCTTTTCGGGGGTGCTGGAAATGTCCTGGAAGCAGACAGGGGTGGTGGGTGCACACCATGATGGATGTACTAGAAGCCTCTGGGGTGTGCACTGTCGGATGGCAAAGTTTATGTTTGGTGGATTGCACCTCAATGTTTTCAAACGATAGTTACTAGGGGAGAATGAGCCAGTAGGGTGCGTGGCCAGGGACAGAGAACTGGGGCTGCAGCACTCTCAGATGGCGCTGCAGGCCTGAGAGAAAGCAGGAAGCACTTAGGTGAGTTCAGGTGTGTGCTGTTACCCGGCGGGGGAGCTCTCCGGCTCAACTCACCAGTGCAAACCGATGGCCAAAGCTTATCCACTCCTTCTCCACGAGCGCCTCGAAGCCTTCAATGGTCCGGTAGTAGCTGTCCAGCATCAGCATGGCCAAGGCCGTGAGCTGGGCCGTGCGGTCCCAGCCGTCGCTGCAGTGCACCAGCACTGAGCTCTTCCCCGATTCGATCTTGTCAGCGATTCTAACAGCCCCAGCGAGCAGCGTCTAGGACAAGCAGACACACTGCCTTCCGATTACAGCACCACCTAATTCTGGGCAGCACTTGGGAAGCTCAGGCCGGTAAACAAGATGACACATGCTGCAGATCACAGGAAGCATTGGCATTGCTTATATATGCAATTCATAGGAAGTAGGGGGCTTTCCGTAAGGCCCCTCCCCCACGCTTTGAGAACCTGATCTGAAGTGTCTCTGCTCATGTTTCTGCCTTGTAAATCACACACACACCACCACCACCACCACCACCACTCCCTCCCATCCCACCCCACACCCCGGACCAAAGAGATGCTCATTTCTTGTTCCTAGAAACTAAGATAGGTGGCATGCACACTCAGCCCCCTGCTCGCCACAGTGCAGAGCAGCCTGGCTGTTTACCCGTATGTACTCCAGCCAGTGCGTCCCGTCCACATTGGACAGCCAGTGGGCCTCGTCGATGGATGGGTAGACAATCTCCTTCAGCTTCCGGAGGGACTCTCTCATCACGTGGATGTTGTGGATTTCCAAGAACACGAGCTCGGCATTTGGGTAAGCACTCTCACTTTCGTACCCTCCACCCTTGGCCTGTTCCAACCAGAGAGATGGGGGCTGTCACTGTCACCGGAGCTTGAGTGGAGCTGCTGCGCTGGGTGGCCTAGGGCTAGCAGCTACAGACTAGTCACCGCCACCACGCCAGATCCGGCGACCACTGTCCCCACCCTCAGTTCTGGAAGCCTGTCTGCCCTGGGCTTCCACTCCAGAAGCATTCGGTGTGCACAGGTTCTGTACCACTAACCCAAACCAAAAAGCTGGTCTGTACCACCAACCCAAACCAAAAAATGTCCCTTTGTAGGGGGTTAAATTAAAAACAACCCTGTGGGAAAATGGAATGAAACGAATGTGCCGATGAAATTCTGGGAGCCCTCCTTGTATAATGAAACAACCCAGGGGGACGGGGCTCACTGAGTGGCCATCTTAGCACAGAATCTGCCCAGAAGTGGCTCGTCTCGGCTAGAGCTCAACATTCACCACATGTCTGTGACAAGGATGTGGAGAAACTGGGACACCCCTTCTGAGAATGAAACACCCAATTAGCCGTGTGACCCAGCAATTCCGCTCCAAGGTCCACACCCCAGAAATGAAAGCAGGGACTGGAGAAGCCCTAGCCCCAGCAGCCGAGAGTATCACCGGGTGACTGGGTAATCAAAGGTGGTCTCGCCAGACGCACGGCACGTTATTCAGCCATAAGGAGACGTGAATGCGCCTTGAGGACCCTATGCTGAGTGAAAGCCGCCAACGCGAAAGGACAACTAGAGCGTGAGCCCACTTACAATCCCTCTCTAGGACGGGAGATGCAGAGCCCAGCGAGGCTGAGAGGACAGGGCAGCAGGACGTAGGGCTCTGGGGATCCTGAGTTTCTGGTTGGGGTGACGGTAGCACAGCCTCATAAATGCACTTGGATGGCAAAAAAGTTGTACACTTGAAGATGGTAAAAGTGGTGTTATGTGAATTTTACCTCGATTTAAAAAGGAAACCAAAAACTCAAACGCCTCATGTGGGAGTGGGGAGCGGGGAGGGAGGGGAAAAATGAGGACCTAATGTCGGGGGTTTAAATGGAGAGAAAATGTTTTGAGAAACGATGTACAAATGCGCTTTACACAATTGATGTGTGTATGGATTGGGATAACAGTTGTATGAGCCCCTAATAAAATGTTAAAAAAGAAAAAAAAAAAAAGAAAGAGGAAAATGTTCTAAAATTGATTGTGATGATAACTGCACAACTTTTAAAATTAAGATTGAACTATTGAATTTTATGTTATGTGAATTATATATCAATAAAACAGTTTTTAGAAAAGAAAAAAAAACAACTCAAACGCATCTACGAGGCTTCATGGCGCCTTCTGGAGCGAACTGTATTGGTAGCCCTGAGCTCCTTGCAGGCCATTCGGTCTGGCCTCAAGAGAACCCGAGCCCGCTTCCTTTGACTGGTCGGCTCTCAGGCAGCCTTTGACTTTCTTTTCCCCCAGAGGGCTGGGGCTAGCCCTGCTACTCCTGCAGTCAGCTCAGCCTTGGGGGTTCGGGGTCAGGTGGCTAACAGCATGCCAGAATCACTCATTTCTCTTTCTTGCTCTTCTACAAGTCTTCTCCCACCACGTGCTTGTCTTTTCTGAGGCCCCTCCACCCCCACGCTCCAGCAAGGACATAGCTGGGTCCCCTTTCCCCTCTCTCCTGCCTGAATAGAGAGCTCCAGGCGCCTGTTCTCTGTGGCCCATTACAGACTAGGTATTCATGTTGGTTTTTATCCAGAGCTCCATCTTCTGACGAGTATTTGTCCCATGGACCTTTGGCAGCTTCCAGACAACAGATTGTAAACGTGTTTGCCTGGTGAGTACCAATGGGGAGCGCTAGCTGCAGGCTGCTCTGGAGTGGGGGGGGGGTGAGGGGCTCCTCCTGCAGGGGGTAAGGGCTCAACAGGCTGTTGGCACAGCACGCCTATGTATAGATAGTGCAAGAGTGGGCAGCAGGACGCACCTTGTTTGTGTCGGCCACGCTGCTCTGCCGGGCATCGAAGATGATGAGCTTGTGGGACTGAGCGTTTGCATCCATGATGGTTTGCAAGTATTTCTCATCTTCTTTGCAGCGTTTATCATTCGGCCCCACAAGTGGCTGGCTGCACCGGGTAATTGTTGCTTGACTTTCTGGGTGGATCCACGACAACACCTAGTATTTTGACCCCACAATCATTAGTCTAGTTCCTCAAACAGTACAAGCTTTGCTGACTATGTAGTAGAAATCGGTTTCCTGCTCAGTTACAGCCTTTCCTGTACATAGTCCTCAAAGGTGAGGGTAGGGCTGGGGCAATCACAATGTTCTCATGGCCAAGGGACTCTCCATTTGGGGTCAAATGGAAGCAAGTCTGACTAGTCTTAAAATCCCCTCATCCCCAACAACTCAATGGCTCATAGTAAAACCAGTACTAAGTCAGGAACTTACTGAAATCTAGCCTTATCCCGATTTGACCCATGGGTTATAGATTTCTCTTGTCATTTAGAAACACCTCCTGTGTCTTAAGAATGCCAGATATGGCAGGGGAGAACAAGCTACAGCTGATCCTCTAAGCCACCCATCTGCTTCCAGCGGCCAGTGACTCAGGATTAGACCAGCTGCATCCTCTGGGCTCAACAAGCATTCACTCCTTGCAGGCTTCTTGGTTTCTTTCTGGGATAGTCTCCCTCCCAGGCTGCGAGAGCATTGTACTCAGCATCTGACAGTGTGTACTGCCTCCAGGAGGACTCGTTGAAAGCGGGGATGGGGCTGTCGCAGAAACAGCTTGCCGATGCTTTCCTTTGGCTCCTTGGTTCATCTCTACTATATTCTGAGGACAGAACTTGACAGCCAACTACATGAATCTTAAGTTACCCTTGTACTGAGACGCCACGGCGCATCAAGCGGTTTACAGTGAGGAAGCTCCATGGGACCAAAGGTATTTTGACATCTTTAAGCTGGTCTGCCTACTTTGCTCTTAGTTCACTCATGTCTTGTCTGGATTGCATTTCCCCGTGCTACATTGAAACCAGTAGACATTTCTATGCCAGTGACAGTGTTTGCTACTTACAGGGACTCTGCCTTTGGCTCTAAAGGCTGCCACTTTGGAAAGGTCATCATCTTTTACACTCGTTGGCACAACAATGATGGCAGGGTAGCTGTCACAGAGCTCATAATTACTGTTGATTTTGGATATTTTCCAACTCTCATTGGGCAAACCCTGACAAGCATTTGAAGAGAAGGGCAAGAAGGAAAACAAACAGACTGTAAGTCTTTCCAAAAGTACAAAGCAGGAACCACACCTATTTCTGATTTCCATCTAAAATCCATTTAGGATTTGTCATTGTTTACCCCTCAAAAGTCTAAAAGTATAGTTATGTACCCATTCTTCTTAACCAAACTCACTGCCATCGAGCCAATGCTGACTCGTGGCGACCCTACGAGACAAGGTAGGCCGGTCCCTGTGGATTTCCCAGACTGTAACTCTGTGGGAGTAGAAAGCCTCTCTGGTGGTTTCGAGTTGCTGACTTTGTGATTGGCAGCCCAACGTGTAACCATGATGCCACCAGGGCTCCTACCCTGTTTTCCTAGTCATTTCTAAAACTTTAATGACGCATGACAATTCCCAGACCCAACTGAAAAATGAAAATTATACACCAGAAGGTGAGGTGAGTCTTGAAAATTCAGTATCTTATCTTTCATGTAAGAATAAGGAGAGCCTGTTTTAAGGATAAGTACAGTCTTTTAGGGCAAAAAAAGGAGATCTCTTACAAATATCTACAACATCAAACGTTCCTATAGTAAATACAAAGTAGAGACAAATGCCATAGAAAGAAGGTCTCCTTGGAATCACAGGAAACTGATGACATGTTAAAGAGGTCCCTAGTAGTGGGGCAATCGGGAAAGCTTATTTACTCACGCTGTGTGGCTAATATCAAACTGAGGCCACTGGTTTCCATCTTTACTCATCAACTCTTTGCCAGAACATCTCGTATAAAACCATCTTGCAGATCCGGTTTCAAAATCCCTGTCCTTGTATCCCACTCACCTTCTGGACAAAGGCTGAGCCAACTGGCCCAGCGAAAGGTCTGGGTGGAGAGCACTGAGGAGACGAAGGACGCCAAACCTCAGTCAGTCAGACTCATGTACATGCTTTGATCAGGCTCCCTTCTCCATCACATGCCTAGCCGTCTCTTTTAGTTTTGGCTTGAAGGACTAGACATTTATTTTCTCACAGTTAAAGAGCCTAGAAGTCTGAAAAGATCCTCAACCTGGAGGGTGGCAGAAATGATGCAGGCAGAGAAAGAGGCTGGGAAGATTCCAAGGGTTCAAGGGAGCAGAGGAAAACATGGAAATATACACAAGCCTGCAACAACTGTGATCGATGACTACATATAAGGCTGGACATACAGGCTGAAGGTGAGTGGGAACATAAGCCTGACTGTATACATAAGTTTGTACAGTGGACTGACCATGACTGTGGGGGAGCAAACAATGAACACTTCTGAGACATAGCCAAACACCTTCAAGGAATGAGCTGCTGGGTCCTGGGGACTCAGGATCATAGTCTCAGGGGACACCACGGTTAATTGGCGTCACATAGTCCACAAAGAATGTTCTACGCCCTGTTTTGGTGAGTAGAGTCTGGGGTCTTAAAAGGTCATGAGCAGCCATCCCATCTGTGGTGCAACACTGGTCTCTTCCTGTCTGGAGAACAGAAGAATGAAGAAAATGGAAGGCACATGGAGACCATGAGTCCAATGGATTCATGGACAGGTGACAGTCAGCCTCCACAACACTGAGATCAGAACTAGATGGTGGTTGGCTACCACTACCAACAACTCTGAAAAGGATCACATCAGAGGCCCTATGTAGAGGGGGAGGGAAATGTAGAACAAACTGAAAATCATCCAAAGACCAAGTTAGCTGATTGGATACAGACTGGCCCTTGGACACAGTTCTAGAAGAGTAAAACTGAAACTCAGAAAATCCCACTGAGATCTGCACACCTCACCACAGTCCATCATTTGAGATGAGAAGGGCAGCACTTACTCAAGGACCAAATTCAGAAGGATTAGGAAAGGAGGAGGTATGGAAACCTGGGGGAAGTAGAATAAGTGATGTTGGAATAGGGGGGATTACAATCGATGATATGAAACAAAATGTGCATGACTTATGCAGTGGAAACTGAACTGCTCTGTAAACCTTCACCCAATTCATAATAAGCTAAAAGTGAAATAAAATACAAGATGCCCAACCTATACTTTTCAGTCTGATAAGTATCATACCTTACCTGTCTCTTATATTCAGATATTGGATCATAAACTTTCCAGCCGTTAGTTGGAAATTTTTCTCTGTAGTTGAATGCAAATAGCATCTGGATAGTAAAACACAAAACAAAAAACCAGCAACACAGAATACATGCAAGTCAGTATTTGTATTTTACATCAACACCCTCAATTGTTGAGCTTTGCATTTGGATCTGAACAGAGTGCATCAGTAAACTGATTTTCAATCAGTAAATTGCGAAATAACAACGGGCAGTTTTCTTTAATCGCCACACAAAGAATGGAGCAATTTCAAACACACTAGCATTAGCTACCAAAAGGGAAAACACAGAGCCAAGGGCGGCCTTGAGGCAGAGGACTAGTGAAATACAAGATGTTTGGACCCGTACACAGCCATGGCCCGGCGGTTCATTTGGTACATTTACCTGTCCATTGGAAAGAGGGAACGCATGTTTGCTGAGGTTTTCAAATATCCCCAGTTTACTCTGTTCATCCAGTTTATACGCAAGTCGCAGGTTCCGCATATCCTGTGAAATAATTAGTGAAACTCATGTATTCAATGTGTACAGAAGTATCTAGGAGAAACACCATTCCACAAGCTGATGCAGAACACACACACACACACACACACACACACACACACACATCTATATGTATTTTTTGTTTCTTGGTTTATTTTTTATTCTTATCTCGCTCCAACTAACAAAAGGCAATAAGTTAAAAAAAAAAAAAAAAAGGAAGCGAGGAGACTGGAACCCTGGGGAACATGGCAGCGGGTGAGAAACTGTCGCAGGAAACCAGAAGGTAGTGGGTACACCTGTGGTGTCACTGCTTCCCCGGCCAATGCTTAAAGCAGCAGTGTTTCTCAACCTTGTCATGCCTACGCTCCCTTTAGTGACACGCAAGCGTCTCATTCTTCTTTCACTGTGTGAGATTTGAAAAGAAAGAAGACCAGCGACACAGTAAAGCCATATTAATGGGGGAACTGAAGAAGGTATTGCTGGAGCTGTCATTTATAACAGTGAGAGAAGGGGCAAAACTCAATGGGGCTGATGCGATTAGTGACAGGAACCCAGTCCTGCAAGCTAGAAGGATCTTTAACCATTCTGGAGGCAGGAGCTCTTTCCTGGGGGCTGTATTAAGCTCTCGCCTTTTGTAAACCATTGCCTGAGGTAAAGTCATTGGGCCTAACACATCTCAAAGAAGAGCATTTCTTCAAAGAGTATTCATGACTGAAGCGGCTACATGAGGCGACCCCACCGATAGTGAGCCTGGCTCAAGGTGAAAATTCTAACAACACGATCAAGAAACATGGCCACGTTTTTGACACACACAAGTTAAAGATTGCTGTTGACCCTTTAGGAAAGGCTTTGAGCAATCACTACTCTGAAGAAAAGTGCAGCAAACTGGCAAAAGGTGGGGATCGATGCTCACAGTTAAATTTCATGGCACACAGGCTGACATCAGCACTGAGCTTATGGGTCTGCGTTAGCTGGGAATGCTGGTGGAAACCACAAGACTTACTTCAACAATTCTACGATGGCTTGAATTTGTTGGGGTTAAAATTTGGAAGGAGGGTTCTCTGTTCTGAAAACATCTGAACCCTTACAGTTTAAGTTACTCTGTCTAGAAAGAATGAGTCAGAGAACAGGCCACGCTGACTGTCCCGTCAGTTACTATTGGTGTTTGTGTTATACCTTGCACACAATCTCTATACCGCAAGAGTTGTCTCCATGGCTCTGCGCGCCAATCTTCTCCACTCGGCTGATGACTCCAAGCGGAACATCCAGGATGAAATGTGGGTCCTAGGTTTGAAAATGAGGGTGGTTGTCGATTTGATGGCAGTCAACAGTTTTCATATGGAAGTTTTCACTGGGTAAAAAGTATGTTTGTTTATCTCCCGCTCCCTTTGGCCCCAGCTAAGAAGCTCAAGACGAACATATCGAGACTACAATTAAAATTCTCCTCCTAGATCAACAGGTACTTGCACAGCCCTCCCCGCCCCAAGGGCAAAAATCAGTTGATAAATGTGCACATGTTAATACTCACCTCACCCTCTGGTTATCTTTGAGTGGTGGGATTTCAAAGGCCCTTTGATTTTCTCCTTCAGACTCTTCTGAACGTTTTGACACTTACCCTTTCTACATTTTTGAAGTACATCTTGAAGTCTGTCACTGTTAGGGTGCCACTCACTGCTCCCAGGAACGGGCAGATGTACATGACGTCTTTCACTAAAAGACAGAGTCCCCAAGTAGCAACTTGTGCTGTGGATGTGTGCTTCAACAAAGCCCAACAGGAGTTTCCAAATCACTATCCCTGATTCCAGTTTTCTAGCAGTTTTAATAGTTAGGGAACTGTGCCAAATTATGACTTGACTGTAATTAAAGACATATTGGTGAATAGTCTTCAAATAAAATCTGAAAACATGAAAAAAGTCTGATTTGTTACATAGTGAGGTTTTAAGTAATAGGTCTCATAAGAAGTTAAATTTTGTTATTTGTCCCCAGGTGGTTAATACTTCTCAGGGCGATAAATGAATCATTTAAAAAACACATTAATTAAATTCAGAGGACCCCGAGTTACCACTTTTATAAAGCACTGCTATTGAAAACAAACTACAGCTAAAGACTGCAGCTTCATGGACCCCCCAAAGGTCATTTGATAAATGACAGAAACTGGAACCACTGCAACAAGGCAGAAAAAGACCTTTTGCTTTAAATTCCTTACCAGCCTCCATTTAATTTTCTCTTTTCTTTTTGTTAATACCAATCAAGTGCTGCACATATTTGATTCCTATGAATCTTGGAAGAAGGTCACACCTGCCACTAAGATACATCATCTTCACTCTTCCAAAAGACTCATTCCCTTCTGGGAAGCTATGCAGTGACAGATGTGTCTGGGTAAGGCAATTAAAGGGAGTGATTGCCCTTCAGCCAACTTTTCAAACACTTCCTTGGAACTGTTCTATAACTCAGTATGTACTGAGCACCACCTATTGCCAGGCATTGGGCAAAATGCAGTGAATCAAGATAGCGTTCCTGTTCCGTGATTTGTGCCACACACTATAAAGAATGCCATGTTCCAAATGCTCTAAGAATAATGTGGACACT
The DNA here is from genome assembly GCF_000313985.2 of Echinops telfairi. Lineage (NCBI taxonomy): Eukaryota > Metazoa > Chordata > Mammalia > Afrosoricida > Tenrecidae > Echinops > Echinops telfairi. The sequence goes on from NW_022111376.1 coordinate 5,185,763, forward strand.
GTGGGATGAAAGCTCAGACAAGGATCAATGAAGCTTAGCAGGAAAAGGTGAAGTGAAGTGGGGAGGGGAGGAGAGAGCAGCACCACTCATGGGGGCAGCATCTGTATGTTAACTGTTAGAGACCAATGTGGCCGGACCAAAGGGGCAAGAGGAGCATGAGCATGAGCCAGAAGAGTGGCAGATAGGGGGCCAGGAAGAGCCTCCATGGGAAGAAAAGATATTGTTACCATCAGTATCTGTAAAGACAACTGGTTGCTTAAACAAAAATAACCACAGTGTAGAGTTTACAGTTTCCGTAGGAAAGTAAAATGCATGCTGACGACAGGCTACAGCTGAGAGGAAGATATGTCAAAATATTACCGTGGGATACTTCTCCTGTACATGAAGTGGCTTCACTTAAAGACAGACTGCCCTCATTTAGAGAGAGAAAGCAGGGACTATAATAACAAAACCAAGAGCTATGGCTAATGTGCAAATACAGGAAATAAAACAGAATCTTTAAACCTAAAATCTTTTAAACCAAAAGCAGACCCAAAAGAGAAATCAACCAACCAACCAACCAAGAAAAGAACAAGGGTCAATAGTGGTTGCTTTGTATCTTATCATCTAAATCACTGCACAAAATGTAAATGATCTAAAAATTTTGAGTGAAATGTAGAGATTGTCAGGTTGGATATAAAAGTAAGAACCAACAATATGTGGGTTCACCCCAAAGTTCATGGAATAAATTTTATCATCTTTGGATTCCATTTTTCCACGAACTTTTTGAAGCTCCCTTGTATATGACCTATAAGAAACCCACTTTATGCATAAAGAAACATATAGCTTGTAAAAATGAAAGGAACTATGTATACCATACTAATATACTAATACTAATGAAAACAAAGTTGGAGAAGCTATATTACGATCAGATGAGTATAATACAGAATATTACCAGGGGTAAAGGTCATGTCGTAATGGTAAAGGAATCAATTTATCAGAAGGACATAACCATCCTAAATGTTTATATATCCACTAGTTGCAAATTAAAATCAGCAAAAGTGATAGAACCACAAGAAGGAATAGACAGATTCACAATTAAAACTGGAGATCTCAAAGTCCTTCTCTCCATAACTGATACAAAGCCCTAGAAATCAGCAAGACTAGCATTTATAGACCACTCCCCACAACAACAGCACAACAGACAGTCTTCCCAAGCACTCACCGCATGTTTACCAAGAGATCATAGTCGGGGTCAAGCAAGACTCAATAAATTTAAAAGGATTTGTGTTCTAAACCTATGCTTTCTGACCACAAGGGAATGAAATTAGAAATCAACATGAGAAAAAAATTTGGGGAGTCACAAATATGTGGAAACTAAATAACAGACTGATAAAAAACCCACGGGTCAGAGAAGAAGTCAAAAAGGGAATTTGAAGGTATTTTGAACTCAATGAGACTAGAAACCCAGCCTGACTCACCGCAAGCCTACAGGACTGGGTAGAAGGGCCTTTTAGGGTGTCAGACACTTAAACCTTTACAGGAGCAGACATCCTCATCTTGTCCCCATGGAATGACTGGTGCGTTTGAATCACTGGCCTTGTGGTTAGCAGCTCAACACGTAGCCCACGGTGCCACCAGGGCTCCCTCAAAGCAGCATGCAAGGGGGAATTTAAATGCCAATATAGTCGAACACAGCAAAGCTAACAAGCCAGTCACTATCACTTCCATCTTAAGATTAGAAAAAGAATGTATTAAAACCACAGGAAGCAGAAGACAGGAAATAATAAATTTGATTACATAGATTCCTGGAAAGATGCAAACTACCAAAGCTCAGCCAAGAAGAAAAACTAATTTTCAAAATAAATTTGTAGTTAGAATTTTCCCACCAGGAAAACTCCAGGTCTAGATGGTGTCATTGGTGAATTGCAGCAAACATTTAAGGAAGAAATGAAAACTCTGCCCAAAACTCTGGAGAAGAGACTAGTTCTCAATTCACTCCATGGGGTCCCTGATGAACAAATTTCTAAAGGGCATCCGGAAGTAAAATCCAACAACATGTATACAAGATAATACATTATGGCCAACCAGTTTATCCTGGGAAAACAAAGTTAACATCACGAAGTGAAATCAATCACCATATTGAACGCCTACAGAGGAAAATAAGGCATGATTAGATCAATGGATACAGAAAAAGCATTTGATGACATGTAGCATCTGACGAACAAACAGATCTATGTAGGAGGAAGTACAGCCAGATGCTCCTTAGAAGTGAGGATGGGGAGGCAGAGCTGAATTGACAACCCAAATCCCAAGGATGTCACCATCTTTGAGAGGGGCACCACTCCTTTCAACTCAGTAGCTATGCCACATACACACACATACAGCCCTTGTTTTTTAAAAGGGAGAGTACGTTTCTGGCAGGTTTTGTATCTGTAACTTTTCCCATTCTGGTTAGCATTCTGGCTCAGCAAAAATTTTACAACTCAGGTCAGTTTTGGTATTGTTTCATTGGCCAGGATTGAACTGGGCTGAACCGGTTCAAAGGCCTGACAAAAACTGCTCTGGTAAAGGTCAGAAATTCCCTTCTTGTAAATACATCATTCAGAAAGCGGCCCAGGGTGGCGCTGGATTTCCCAGAGAAGGCTCAATGAGAGACGTTAGTGGAAGACCCTCAGGAGGGAGGAATCCCTGAGGAAAGGTGTGGTCAGCAGGGCCCAGAGCCACAGACTAGGACATTGGGCAGGAGTAGTTATCTGGAGGTTCTGGTGAGACTGTCTCAAGCACTCTTGACAAAGGTGACCATCCTCTGAGACTAACACCCAACACGAAGGGGCCCACCTCAGCTTTCAGCCAAGCAAACTTGACCGCCCAAATCCACCCAGCAATTGGAAAGAGGAAAATGCCACGCCCAGTTAGCTGCCCTTCCCACCACCAAGGCACAATGGTGTCCCTGCTGAAACACATGTGGGGGACCTCACGCCCTTACTCGGAGAATACAAGGTGGCAACACATGCCCATTTCTGGCACTAAAATCGGCATTTGGGCATCTAGAATGTCTTTGCCAAGGTCTGAAAATGGTGAGATACATGTGACATGGGGTTTCTATGGACTCATTGTCCTTCCAGTGAAGGATTCCCAGAGCAGTGACCCGAAAGCATGGCGACGGTTTCATCAGGCAAAGGCCAGGCACCTCTTCTCTTGGTATTGCCACCTGCTGTCCAATCAGCGCAGAAGGTGATCCTATCCGGACAGCCCCCAGGTACAAACAAGACCCCAAACTGTGTCTTTTAGAAGTTGTCAGGGCTGCCAAATGGTTCTGCTTGGCTCAGTCATGGCCCAGCACTGCAACAGACTCCAATTCTAAGTTACGGTGAACCACAAAGAGAGCTAGAACAGGTAACATTATGAGGAAACCTCAGGCATAGTGCACGGTTCTGAGCAGCGCTACCCTGCTCAAAGATGGCAACTAATGGCACCACTGTGGGTGTCGCTTTCCTACAGTCCTGCCCAAACTCCGTCTCCTGCATCAGACTTCTGACTTAACTCATGCCGCCTTTGCCCAGCCTCCTCTTCCAGGGATTGTCCCTGGGATTCTTCCCATTCTGGATATGCCAAATTGGTCAAACTGTTCATGTTTGGCTTTTTCTGCCAAGGCAAAGGGTAAGCAGGGGCCATCTGCACAGTCTCCTAACTTTCAGGGCCCTGAAAACACTGATAATGCCCACGGGCCCCAGTCCATTTTCCCTTCATTAAATTGGTCTAACAGACCTTCCTCCCGTGGCTCGCAAGTTTGCGCACTCAACTTACCAATGGCCTTGATGGATTCTCCTGGGAAAAGGGGAGCCTCTTCCATCTGTGCCAGCTTATTCCCATCCCTGAGAGCCTGGCAAAAACAAACAGACCAAAACAAGAGTAAATCTCATTTCCACCTGCTTTCCTGCGATGAACTGTGCTCTGGTTACGAGGCGACAGAAGCATGCAGTACTTCCCCCACCCCACGACAATGTCAAGCTCAGTATCACAGAACACCATGCGGCAGAGGCTAGCTGAGTGCTATCACGATTCACGTCTCACGGTTAGAAAGCACGGACACAGAAGTGGCTGGACATGGCACATACTGTAATCATTACACAGACAGCGATCAGGTGCCTCCAGAATTTGGAAATAGGGTCAGAAAAAGGTTACCTGCTGAGCGGGAAACCAATACAAATCAAACCCACATTCGATGCACGTGCTGACCTAGCTGGAGCAGTGACCCAGCCCAGGCGAGGGCGGGCGGATCATCTGCCTCATCATCAAAGGAGGCTCGGCTTTCTTAGGCTTCCTGGTGAGCCCACACTGAGATGATGGCTGGGAAACCTCTAACTCAAACTCACTGGTCTCAGAATACCCTCCTCTCAGGCCACAAGCAGATCTAAAGAAGGGAGCCAACTGGCACTGCAGCCAGCTGTGTATGTGTATGTGTGCATGTGCATGTGGCCCCAAGGGGATGTGGAGGGTGGGCTTCTGCATGTTCTCCAGGCTAGGCCACAAAGGCGCCTAGGCTCAGCTGGCAGACCAGCCTTTCCATCATTACCTTAGGGAGGGGCTTGTTTACTTTGTGCAGAGTCGGTTACAGTGAAACAGGTGTGTGTGTGTGTGTGTGTGTGTGTGTGTGTGTGTGTGTACACGTGTGTGTGTGTGTGTACACACCTCAGAGGTGGTGAGGAAATGGGGCTCTGGAAATTCCAAGGCTGGAGGCAGGAGCCTGAACTCGGGGCTCATCCAAGGTGCTGCCACCGCCTGAGATCAGCTAGGTAACGCGGTCACCTTCTCCTTGGCCTCTCTGCTAGGACACGCCAAGAGTGAAAAATAGGGTGATCAAAACCCCAGCAATGCCTCCACTATGTGGCACAGAGCGTGCATTTCCCACAGAGACGGGCACCGCTCTTCTTTTTGAACAAAGCAGGGGGAAGCCTGGATTCAAGGAAAGGAGCGAGACCTGGGTCTTTCGTGTGGCGATGCACACCGTATCCACAAGGGATCACCCTGCTTCCTCCCAGGTCGCCTGCCAGCCTCGGGAGGCTGGGAGCAGTGGCTCAGGTCAGGTGACACTCGGTATTCAGCACAATTCTGTGACTGAACCAAAATGCATACAATCGATGCCTTTGGCAGTCCTAACTGAAACGTCAAAAAAATAACAAGCTCTTCATTATTTTTCGGTATTACAAGGATTTCAGTCAGCTTCCTTAAAGAGACTGAGGTCAATTTATATAAATTGAAATAAATTTTATAAGAAAAATTCCAAATACAAATAGCAATACTGAATACAAAGCTAAATACTCATTAGGGGTACACATGAAAGGGCTTCAAAAAGCTCCAGAGAAAACTCCATGATCTTTCCAATCCATTTTCCCATAAACTTTTTGAATCTCTCCCTGCTCCCCCATTCCGCCCCCACCTTATGTCAGTTCTCCTGGGAGGGACCACGTGCCTGCTGGCTCAAATATGCACATTTTGAATCCTTCCACATAGGCTCCCTTTTCACCTCTAAACAAGGTGTTCAGCTTGGAGTGTTTATTTCAGGTTGGCTTTGAAGAGACTTCAGGGAGAGAACACACATGTGAAGGGCCAGGGAGAGCCACTGAGGCGTCCACTTCTATACTCAATCTGATACGAAAGACCTCTTTCCCTCAGGAGAGCATGCAATGAAATTTCAGCTTTTACATTTCTAGTTTTTAGGAAGATCAGCTTTAAGAAAAGCCTTCATTTCAAAGTCTGCTGTCCTTAATTTATAGCCTTGAAATTAGTGCCTCATTTTATGGTCTGTTTACCAAGTGAGCTCAATTGATAGCAGAGTTGGAGATTCCTTCAAATGCTATGTTGCAAAAGCTTATGTTAGTGGCTAGGTATTCTCATCTATTATATAGGCTTAAATCCCTTAATCCGAATGTAACTTGTAGCTAAAAATAAAGGGGGAGAGACCCTTAAAATATGATACTTACTAAAGCAAACTATTTTAATCCACTGACTCTGGAGGTAGGGGGAGGGGTGTGCTCACTTTAAGCTTCATAGCAAACATGTTAAAGCCTTCAACCCAGGACTCGCCATAGTGTTGTGCATGGGAAAGCACTGTGAGTGAGGCCATTCTGAAAACTGCAGGCTCTCGAGACAAAAGCGGAAGAGCGCATGTTTCTCTCCCAGTGGCCATGGCATGTTGGCTTGGAAACCCTGTACCATCCTCTGAGCATGCATGTTTGGTGAGACATAAATGGTGAGTGAGAGAAACCCCTCATACATAGTACCTGAGTCTAGGAGATGTGTTTCAGATGATAAACTATCAGAATAAAACAAAGAAACCATTTTTGTTTTTTTAAAGGTTGTATTTCTCTGCTTTCCCCCATAAGAGGTTCATTGGGTTAAGGAAATATAGCTAGCTGGAGTATAGGAGCTTAAGAAAAGAGCTTTTAAAGACGGATTTTTGGTGAGTACAGTAGATTCCCTTTATAAAGCTGTGTTAGGAGAGGGGACGCACGCTTGTGTGACATGAAGCTTTTATTGCAACAACTACGTTGCACAGGACATGATTTGACCCTTGATTTATCCAACTGATGCACAGCATGGCCAGAGAAGGGGATCTGCTCGTGAGTTCAATCCCAGCTGGGCACATACCCATCCTCTCACTGTCTTTGCTCAGTGCTGCCAATGGAGGCATCGCCTCCACACCTGCTAGCCACCCTCTGCGTCCAGCGGGGGTCCATCAGCACCCTCAACATGTCCTCCACGGCTCCCTGGTTTCTCCATCGCTCCACATCACTAGTGCTGATACCCCACCCCCACCCCCATTTCTCCAAATCTAAGCCACCTGGTGGAGATTTTGTAGCATGCCTGCATAGCAGAAGCAGTTGGCTTTCAAGTGAGCCTGGAGGGCTTCAAGAGCACCCAGGAGGGCAGGCTGGCTGGGGGTGAGGTGGGATGGGGGGAGCTGTTTTTTGTTACTGGCATCACTAAGTCTGTTTCTGTGTAAACTTGAGGGAGGGGGCTGCTGCTGAAGCCTCTTGAAGGTCTGTAGCAGGACTGAGCAAAGCGCAGGCACTTGGCAGTATCTGACCCGTGATTCTTTTTCCTACAAAGGCAGTCTACAAATACCTCCTAGAGGCCAGGGGCTGTGCTGGGCATGGACCACGCAACTGGCATAAAGCCAAGTCCACCCCCTCGAAGTCTCTGCGAAGCACCTCTGTATGCAGCGGGCACCAGGGGCTGTTAGTTTGTGTCAGCATCAAGAACCTTATCTGGGGAGACCACGCAGCACAGAGGAACAAATCTCTGCTTGATAAAATGTTGGATAAACCAATTTTTGCAAATAATGTCATCATGGAATCTATCAAACTTGGACATGAGGACACAAGTGTAGTGGTGAAAGCATTTGGAAAGCATCGCTGACCATCTAGAACTCTACTGTGAAATGGCTTCTAGATAGAGTCGGTAGCTACAAACAGATGAATACGTAGAACTTGCCACCTGCTCAGGTTGGGCCTCCTCGGAAGGGCAGCCATTGTGTTCTTCCTGAATCTCCTGCACAGCACCAGGGGCATGGACAAGAAAAGGCAAAGAGGGAGAGAGAGACACGTGCAAACAAGACAGGTGAAAGGACAGAATTTCTTTTGTAGAGACTCTCAGCATGTAAAACGCGACACACCTTTCACGGCTTTGCAACGCACACCACTTGCCCCTGGGAGTTAAGGCAATCACGTGTAGGCCATCTAGAGTGTCCACGGCCTATTGTGGCGCATCTACTCTGCCTTTGTGTTGGGGTAGAGAAATGAAAAGCAAAAAAAAAAAATCATGGCTTTCAAAGAGTGTACCATTTCCTTAAAATCAAGCAATATGCTAGCGTCGAGCAATGAAACACATAACAACATTGACAGAAAGGAGAACACCCCACAGACACCAGGCCCAGAGCAAAGTTGAGGGCAAATACAAAGCAAGGTCAGAGTCATGCAGTTTAAACACAGTGTTCCTATTCTCCAAGGAATGACTACACTGTCGGGGGGGTGGGTGGGGGTGTCAATTACCCTGGTCCTGACGAAATCCCAGATTAGATGTGTTTGTGACACACACACACATGCAACATCACATGCTTGTCATATGCGTATATGTATGTAACATATACATATGTAGCTATACCCGTTAGTTCATTTTTTTTAATGTGATTTTAAAAAAAATGTGATTTTGAATCACATTCTTTCTAATTATACCATCAATATGCTTCCATGCAACCGCTGGAAAATCACATTTGCTTATTTAAGTTTTAAAACAAATTGTTCCAATCCCTTTGAAAGCACACTGTTCCTGTATGAATTTCCACAGAATCAACTCTGTTTTGCAACTTGAAAGTTGGACATTTAGTTGAGTGGGAGGAATAAAAGAACATAAGTACTGAGGATGACACGAGGATGCAGTCCCTTTGTAAAGGTGGGTCAAATGTCTGGGGCCGAAAGTACTCAGTCAACCGAAATCTCTCTTTTATTTCATGAAACTTTGGTTCCAACGACTGCAGTTCTGAAAGAGGGCCATGGGTTTGACAGAGCCTCAGAGCTGTGGGCAGTAAGCTACCTGACCCACGTTTATGCTTTTTCTTCAGACGGAACGGAGTGTGCGGTTGGCACTGCCACCCTTCAGAGCAGTGGGGTCTTTAAATGCCACCAATCTTTGAAAGGTCTGTCTTTACAACTCCAATGGAAAAGGGAATTAGCCTTTAAGAAGAAAAATGTACAAACACAAGAAGCGAACGAGCAAAGACACACACACCCCCACAGAAAACCCCTGGCATTTCCAAGTCCATGCAAGCGTCAAACCAACAGTACTATTTAACAATGGGAAGCAAGGAAAGAAAATGAGGCCCATGCATGAAGGAAAACAAGAATGAAAGAAGATAAACCCACTAGAACAGCTTGGAGCTGACTGCGCCTGCTTACGCGTCTACTCTTTCCTGGCCTTGCACAGCACTGAAAACTCTACACTGCAAGGCACTGCAGCGGGTTGCCAACATCCCCACAGCTTTGGTTTACTAGAAAGGAGGTTAGTTCGCAACATGTGACACTCAGGTGTAATCATGCACATTACCGATCTCTGTCTTGCTTTATGAATGCTCTGAAATAAAGGGGTGGGGGAGAACAGTGAGGGAAGTTGAAGCGAAACCCCATGGGTTTTAGCAGCTACATCTGGTCTTGTAAGAACAGTCAGACGGGAGTGGTTGCGTTCAATTTATCTTCACGATGAACACTTCCGCTCTTGGGACTCGGCATGCACACACGAACAGGAGCTGAAACCTGGTACTAGGCAGGAGGGCTTCTCATTGTCCCTGGGGTGCGGGGGAGGCAGCCACACTCTTGAGCATGGATTGCACACACAATAAGCCCAGCCTTCTAAGCCCAGCGAAGACCTCCATTCCGGGCGGTCTTCCAGTAATACCACAGTCAGCACTGCACGCTGGGAGCATGTTTCCTGTCTCGCCCTCACACACACACTGGCTTTTAATGCGGGCGAAAACACTGGAACGAACAAAAGCGTTGCTAGTGAGCACTCGGAGCTTCGCCATGGCAGAGCAAGTGACCAGAGGGACCGGCCGCCACCCGCAAAGAGAACACGCAGCAAATGTGGCGGTGTTCAGGGAAGCACGGACACACACAGAAAGCCAGCCATCCTTACCCTTATGTCAGGCCTCCTGAAGACCTGTTAGTTAAAATACAGACCGTCAGCATCGGACAGGCATCACTCCTGGCCTGTGCCAGAGAAGCCCACTCCCTAAGGAATGGCACCACCCACTGAATACCAGTAGCCAGATCGATGTAAACACATTTGCCCACTGGGTCTCATTTGGCATCCCAGTCATCCTAAACATAGGCCTATTTGCAGACTTGTCTACAATGTGGACAAAGGGATTGCCAGCAGGCTGAGCCAGACCACATTACTGAATGTGCAAGTCTCTTCTGCCAAGGGCTACAGTCAGCAATGGTGAGCAGGCTATGTTTAAGTGTTCATGTGTACGTCTGTTTGGGGTCTGGAACGTACCTTCTTTATAGGAACAATGATCTCAAAAGGTGGTCATGTTCCCAAAGTACCCAGAAAAACAGCCCTTGCCCCTCCCCACTATTGTGCATGCGTGCGTGCGTGCGTGCACACCCACATCTCCCAGCTCAACTATAGCACTAATAATGGTGTCAAAAAACCTCTGTAACCACAAACATTCACCTGGCTTCTATTGAATGTGGATTTCCCTTTCTGGCTTGGGCCTCCAGACTCCAGCATGAAAAAGGGTAGGGCAGGAAGGGAAGCTGGCTGCCTGGGAGGGATGGGGCCTAGGTCAGGGGAAGACAGGTAGCCTCCCATCCTGTGAAGAGCAGGTATTCGGACAGCCCACAGTCCAGGGCAAATCTTTTGAAAAGTGAAAAGTCTAGGGCAGACTTCAAAACATCTTCTGAGGTTCTTATTCTCTTTATAGATGCCACTCGTGATGGATCAAATCATATAAACATGGAGGCTTCACAGACCATCATTCTGTCATTAGGAAAGGCTCCTGGAGACTCTTTGTTTAAGGAGTATCCTGAATTAAGTGGTGCTCCAGCTCTTAGAGAAAGAATGGAAGCCTGGGTGTCTGCTCCTAAACATAGACTACTTCGACTCAGAAGCGGAGCCCTGAGAGTCCTAAGTGTGGCAACGCGCTAGTGGACACAGATGTCAAAATTTCTCAAAGGGAATCCTTGAAAAATGTGCAGCTTAAGATTCATCAATTATACTTCAAGAAAGCTTGTATGAAAAATTAAAAAAAAAAGACTGACCACCTATTAGAATGACTAAAACAAAACAAAAAAGATGCTGATGAGGATGGGGAACAAGAGGAACTCTCTTTCGTTGCTGGTGAGATGTGAATGGTAGAGCCGCCTGGGAAGTCAGTGTGGCAGCAACTACCTCTATGATACAGCGTTTGCTCTTCCAGGTGTTTCTCCACGTGAGTTGAAAACTTACATCCACACCCAAATCCACACATACACCTTTAAGGCAACTTTGTTCATTGTTTCCCTAAGCGGGAAGCAGCCAAGATGGCCTTCAATAAGTAAACAGAAACACAACTGTGGCCCAACCAGACTCAACTCTCAGTGCCATCAAGTCAATTGTGACTCATAGGGACCTTACAGGACAGGCTCATTTCTGACTACCTGTGAGTTGCCCCTGTTGACTCTTATTCAGAATAAAAAGAACACAGCTGTCAAGCCACAAAAGGGCATGGAAGAATCTTCCATGAGCATACTGTATATACTCGTGAATAAGCCAAGTTTTTCAGCATATTTTTTAATGCAGTTTTTGTGGTAAAATTAGGTGCCTCGGCTGGTTTTCGGGTCGGCTTATACTCGAGTATATATGGTACATTGCTAAGTGAAAGAAAAAAAAAACAGCAGTTTAAAAAGGTTTCATATTGGATGATGCCCACCATATGGCATTGTAGAAGAGGCAAAATTGGTGGTCGTCAGGGGAGCGCAGGACATTTTTAGGTTCTGCATGATCCTGTGATGACTGGACTCATGACTTGATAAATTTAGCAAAACTTTTCACTGGACAACAGAGTGGTCTGCATGTAATCAATGGACTCCAGTTACTAAGAATGTATCAATGCCGGCTCGTCAATTAGAACAATCACACCACGGAAATGCAAGATATCAGTCACAGTCTATCTGGCTGGTTTCCTGTGCCTAAATCGGCTCTAAAAATGAAAGTCTGTTCAATTAAAGCATAATAAATACCGACATACATATATGGCAATTAAAAAAAAGAACCTTGAATGACAGCAAAATAGCAAGTCCCCCTGCCCCTCCCTCCAAGAGCGTCCACATCTGTGTTTTAATCTTCTGAGATAAATAAACCCTAACGGTAAATATAGCTCTGCTTCTATTTCTTTGTCAACTTCTGACTTTCTATTTTAAAAGATGAGATAATAAGCATTCCCAAGCCACACCCTTCTCCCCATTCTCTGCTGACTGCTCTTTAGTTCTTTTGTGGTTTGCCTTCAAGAGCATCATCATAAAAAAACACTCATGAAATAGATGTAGTGAATGCTTCCTTCTTATTCTGGTTGTGCTTCCCCTCTTGTCCCCCTGGTAAGTACCAGTCTTTTGCAAGAATTCGTAGGTTCCCGACCACCTCCTTTTCAGAAAAAACACACAAACAAAAAACTACTCAATGCCCCGACAATTACAATGCTTACACTATAGCCCTTGATCCAGGATACAGTGTAGGTATCTGTTTTTGTTGTCCCTCGGAATCGTTCCAGCGCCCCCTCAGATGCAAAGTATTGGCCAAGATGGGTTGACCCATTATAGATATTTCCTATAAATGGGGTCATGTCATTTTTGTCCCTTTGTGCCTGGCTTCTTTCATGGATCATCTCTGTCATAGCGTGTACCATGCCTTCCTTTCTCTTTCAGGCTGAGCAGTGGTCCCTTGGAGTTAGGTAGCCCATGGTGCATATCCAGCCATCTGCTGCTAAGCACTTAGGGTGGTTCCACCTTTCGGCTATTGTGAACAAGGCTGCAATGACTCTCGCCATGTTCCTGACCCCAACCCCAGCCTCAGCTTGGGTCCAGTCATCTCAACATCCCCCCACCCCAATTCTTTTACTGTCTTGTTTTTCTCTCATCCTCTCACTAGACAAGGAAGAGACCAAGCTCAAAGGTGTTGGTGTACCTTTGTTTGACTGAATCACTGCTTTCAATTCTTACGGGAATACACCCAGGAGTGAATTGCTGGGTCATCTGGCTCTCTACTCTTGTACTGAGTTAAAGTTTCAGGAACCTACAGAGGCAGTTCTACCCTGTCCTGTAGGGTCGCTATGAGTTGATATCAACTCGATGGCAGTAAGTGAGTGAATGAGATCGTGATTCTGTGCTCAACTTTTTAAGGAACTGCCAACTGTTTGATATAACAGCTGCACTATTTTCTTTCCCAGCAGCAGTGCATGAGGGTGCTGATAGCTTTACATCCGCATCACGATCACATTTTAAAGGAACTATCCTTTAATGCAGAACTAAGTAGTACAAGTGGGCTTTATATAGAGGTGATAAAACTCTTTGTCACTAAACTGGAACTCTAAAGTTTGAACATAGATAGGGTGACCACCTGCTTTTAAAAACATACTTTTAAAACAATTGTCATGGAGTTCTCTGTATTTGTGACATGAGAGGGCAATGGAGGCTTACCAGGATATCTCGATGCTGATACCTGAGTGTTTCTCTCTAGTTCACTTTTTACTTTTCCAGATAAAAGCCATTTCAGGCATACAGAGAGGGTTCTTTTGCTCTAGAATCTGATTCTAATGGAAGCTAGAGGAGAGAACAGTGGTTTTATGTTAACAGACACCAGAATCGGATCCTACCAAGTCCTACATCTGTAGGTAGACTTGAGAATGCATGTCTCTAACCGGGGACTAGGCAAGCACACCAGCTAAGTGGTCACAAGACTAAGCTCTGGACTCAAACCCTGGCCCAGCACTCCCTGGCAGCAGACCCTCAGATGAGTCACACAAGCTTGAGTTGGGTCTCTTATCTCCTCATCAGTGATGCTCAGTGGTCTCCCTTGCCATTGAGAGGGTTCAATCAGTTAAGGCAGGCATACTCAAACTGCGGCCCGCGGAGGACATTTATCTGGCCCACCGGGTGTTTTTGTCCCATTTGGTTTTTTTTACTTCAAAATAAGATATGTGCAGTGTACATAGGAATTTGTTCATAGTTTTTTTTAAACTATAGTCCGTCTGTCCAACGGGTCTGAAGGACAGTGAACTGGCCCCATTTAAAAAGTTTGAGGACCTCTGAGTTAAGGTGCCAGTAGCTGGGGTGGCATACTAACTCAAGTAGTAAGAGCTCTTAGTACTAATGGGCAATATTTTTTAGTTGCCTTGTCTCAGATTCCCCAACCTATGGGGGTGAGGGGGAGAGACAGTGCTTCAAAAGGTTCATGAAAAATGGAATTGAAAGAGAAGGGATTTTTTTTTCATGCAGATTGTTGGAAGCTCCCTTCACATACCACAATTCTCTTGCCTACTCCACAGACTCTCCCTCAACTCCTACGCACCCCAAGAACCTACAAGGAGATGTAAAGAAATGAATCCTCTATTTAGCAAAGCCAGCATACTGCCCAAATATTAAATAAAAATGTTTACCACACTCTAAACGGCTTTCACTAAAATCAAGAAAAGGCACTACCATTTAAAGCTGTGGAAGAATTTGGGTGGGGGGTACAACTTCCTTCCTCTGCCCTCAGGTTGTTTCAGTCATCCTGGGAGCCCTCTTCAGCCGAGATAAAGGTCTCAACCTGACTGCTGCCTCTGGACTCTTGGGGAGGATGGGTTTGTTTTTGTGGGCCCTGCCCAGGAGGCCACATTCATCCAGGGCTGCCTTTGGGTGAGTGTGTTTAGTTCTGGGGCAAAGGCTGAGACAGCTCACTGTGGATACCCACCTAAGCCACACCCGCCAACACAGCTCGTTTCAATAATAAATCCCGCCAAAATGTTGGTGCTAAATCTGTTTGGCTCCAGTGTCTTTATTCCTGATCAGCAATCCGAAAGTACTTCAGCATATTTCCAAACACAGCCTGTACTAGTCAGACACACAATACCATGGTGGTGTCATCTCCCCCTTGCAGCCACTCCTGTGCTCTTAGTATCCCAAGTCACGTCTGCCTCACAGCATCCGAACAACAGGAAAAAAATGTTGCGTGGTCCTGTATCATCTCACAATCATTGCTATGTTTGAGCCCATTTGTTGCAGCCACTGTGTCTGCTTATAAAGTCTCTTCTTTTTCACTTTACCCAGCACGATTTCCTTCTAGGAAGGGGAAACTACGCTTGCCCCGGTATTACAAGAGGAAATGGAGGCAGCCAAGGATGATGTAGTTTGCCCAAGGTCATACAGCCGGCAACGGCAGAGTAGTGACTCCAACTAGCTAGCTCTAGTTGGCATGCATGCTCCTGACCTCACCTAAGCATGCTTCCTTTCTGGTGGGTGGGCCATCTATGTCTGAGTTCCCAGAATGCCCTATTTTGCTCCTCCCACTGCACTTGGTTTTCATGTTTAACATTCATAGCAGGCAGTCCAACTTATACCATAATTACTTGCATCTCACTGTGAATTCCATGTGGGCCAAGCCCAGCCCTTGGCACATCACAAGTGCTCAAGTAATGAATTTGATTCTGTACAGCAATGTGTTTATTTTATATTCCTTTTTATATAGCGATTACTCATTGGGCTTCTAATCACAAGGTCAGTGTTTCAAAACTACCTGCTGCTCTTTGAGAGACAGACAAGGCTTTCTACTCCCATACAAAGTCTTGTGGGCATTCTACTCTGACCTGTAGGGTTGCTGTGAGTCAGAATTGACTAGATGGCAGTGAGTTTGGGGTTTGAGGGCTACACTTATAAAGAGAAACAAGATCGCTTAAATGAGCATTTGTAAGTGCTTCATACATATGTTGCCTCATTTAGCACATCAACCTCTGCTATAATACCCATTATACAGATGAGGAGACTGTGGCTCAGCAAAATTAAGTGCGTTCTTAGGCAGCTGGTCATCGACAGGGCTGTGACTCAAATTCAAATGCTCAGACTACAAATGACATAATCTTTTTGATATGTCACACAAGACAATTCTAAGCCAAATAAGTATCTGTCTTTTGTAAGTCAGTTAGCTTTGCACTCATGTCTCTAGGAGGCATCTTTTCAAGAAAAGATTGCAATACTGGAGTAAAGGACATCACTCTTTTCTCTTTTAGGGGTACAGTGTATAACAAAGGAAAGACTTGCCCCTGCTAAGACATTTGAACTGTTAGGTCAGGAGACTGTTCTTGCTGCAGTAGAGCCTCAATAACCAGAAGTTTATGCAACAGCTGGCTTGAGTTAGACCAAGGGCAGGTCAATAACAGTCTCAAAGTCAAAGGTACTGTCCAAATCACTTTCCGACAGGAACATCAAACGACAGCCCTGAGGTGGGAGAGACTGGTCAGGCCTGAACCTTGCCCAATGTCCATACCCATACCCTGACCTAAAACACATGCCTTCAGTCTTGACTGCCTCCCAAAACCTGGCCAAGGAGCAGGTCAAGCACATCCTTGTGGAAATATTATGACCCCAATTTGCACTTACAGAAGAGATCCGTTCATCTGTAATTGAATTACAGGCAGGGTACTTGTTGATACCCATATCCTAAATTAAACTGTAAAATATACATCAGCATAACTGCACTCTCCATTTAAATTAATGACTCTGTTATATCGAGTTGTTATATCAATAGTCGTTAAAGATCTAGACTTTCCCAAAATTAATCTTTTTTTGAGATTCTCATAGACTTACGTGCAGTTATAAGGAATAATATAGAGAAATGCCCCCCCCCCAGTAGTAGCATATTGCAAACTGATGGGACAAGCTCCTAATTTGATGTTTGAGCGCACTGTTACACAACAGAATAGTGATACTGATAAAGATGGAAATGCAAGACAAAATAGTTTGCAAAGCTCCCTCCCATTGCTCTTTTATAACCACACCCACTTCCCTTCCGCCCCACCCCTTACCTCCTGGCAACCACTATTGACACACTTGTGTTATTTTAAGAGTTGTATATAAATTGAGTCATACAGTATAGACCTGTTTGGGGTTGGCTTTTTTCACTTAGCATAATTCCTGAGCGTCAGCCAACTTGTTGAACTCAAAAGCTCTCTCTTCTCCCCATTCAGTGTTCTGTGGCCCGATGGGTACACCGGTTTATTTACCCAGACACCTGGTGAAGACCAGCTGGGTTGTTTCCAGTTTGAGGCTATTAGGAAAACAGCTGCTGTAAACATTCATGTACAGGTTTTTGTGTGAGCAGAAGTTTTCATTTCTCTGGGACAAATGCCCAGGATTGAAACGAGTAGACACATTTTGGTTTTTTGTTGTTTTTTTAAGACGCCGCCAAACTGTTTTCCAAAGTGGCTATATTGTTTACTTCCTACCAGCAACGTGCAAGAAACCCAGCCTCCCCTTGTCCTGGCTAGCATGGCATTCAGCTCTGTCACGAGTGTTCATTTTACCTGTTCTGATAAGTGTGAAGCGGAATCGTATCGTAGTTTATTTGGGATTCACTGAACAGCTAATGATGTTGAACCTCTTTTCATATGATTATTTGTCATGATATTTCTCTTCTGAGGGAGAAAAATGAGGCTGTCTGCTCCGGCGAAGATTTATAGCTCCCAAAACCCTATGGTAGCAGTCCTACTCTGTCCTAGAGGGTTGCTTTGCGTCGAAATCGGCTTGATGGCCGTGATTTAGTTTGAATTTTGGACTTCATGTTTCGAGCAACTGTAAATGCTATTGTATTCCCAATGTCGGGTTCCGTGTGTTAATTGCTGTTGTTAGGTGTCAGGCAGGCCGTTCCGTTCATAGTGACCCTATGTACAACCCAAAGAAACTCTGCTCAGTCCTACGCCAGCCGTGCAGCTGCTGTTTGAGCTCCTTGTTGCAGCCACTGTGTCAAGCCATCTCCTCAAGTCTTCCCCTATCGTGGACCTACCCGACATGATGTCCTTCTCCAGAGACTGGTCTCTTCTGACAACATGTCCAAAGTATGTGACATGAAGTTTCACCAGCCTCCCTTCAAGGAGGATTCTGGCTGTACTTTTCCCAACACAGTTTTGCTTGTTTGGGGACAGATTGTTCATTGCTGGTATAAAGAAATACAATATATTTTAAATATTTCTCACCAGTCATTCCTTGTGTCTTGAAGTCTCTAGCTGCTCCCGTGGCTTTTCTATCATTTGGTATGTCCTTATGTTTAGTTCATAGAGAACATGCAGACTTTTCGTTACACTTAGTGACAGCGTCGGGGGAAAGTATGTCTATTTCATCTTCTTGGAAGGCGAAGTCCAAATCGTGGCATTTAAAAGCAAGAATTCTTCCTGGAAAGTAACCCTGGGAGTCAAGATAGCCCTTCTAGCTATTCAATACAAATGGGAGAACGTTGCTCCCAGAAGCAGTCGTAGGATCTGTTCTTTCGGTTTTTCTTTCATTGCTTTGGGCGGGTTATGCTGTACTCTCCCAGCCACTGCCTTGTCTGCCTAGCCATTCACTAAGTGCCCTCTGCCAGCATTCAGGTCTGCAGCCAGCCAGGGATCACAACCACGGATTCGCAAAGGTTATGCTCAGGTTTCCCTGACCATACATACACTCATACTCTCCAGTTAAGAAATCGTAACCAAGACCTAGCTCAAATAGAAGGCAGTCTTTCTCATACACTACATCCCCCCCTCCTTCAAAGACCTTCTGAATATTTCTGTTGAGGATTGAGGCTTTAATTGGCTTCCTGACCTGTTTTAAAAGTTTAAGCTTAGCACAAGACCTTCTCCATCTTCTCTTCCTTCTTCAGAGTGCTTAGAGATCTAGCTACTGTGTGCATGGGGCGGGGGAGATAGGGACGGAAAGATGGTGGTGGTGGTGGTGGTGCTGGTGGTGATAATGATGATGAAGCAAGAGGAAGATGATCACATTAAAACTGCAATGTTCTAATTTCCTTAAGGCTGGACAAAATCAAATCCCTTTGGGCCAAAGAGAACTGAAGAGTGCTCTAGAAAGAAAGGCATTTCGAGACTTATCTAATCCAACCTCTTTTATCCCTACAGATAAGAAGACCCCCGAGGGCTTACACAAAGTCACAAAGCTAATCCGCACTATTTTTCTTTACTCCCCCATTCTGCCCCCTCCTTCTGGACTAATTCTACTTTCCAAACAATATGCACTATCCTCAACTATGCATTTCTACCATCAGTTCCGAAAGATGTTTCACTGCTATTGGTAACTGTATTTTTTGGTCTATTCTAAGGCAGAGGACTTTCAGACCCTGTTCTTAATGTTTTCTTGACATATTCAAGACAGAAGTTTTTTTCTAACTCCTGTTAGGTTAGTAAAAATGAAAGCAGTTAAATCAGTACTGGGGGTGGAGGGGCCAAAACAAAACCCTTTTCTTATATTCCAGTAGTTTTAATGATCAGACAACAACAGCTTCAAGATGACGTGACAGGAAAGCATGCATTTCTTAGTTTAGTTGATCCAGCATTCAGTAGGGCAACCAATTACTCTTGCAGCTGGGTATGGGCTCTCCAAACTTGCCCTTTAACATACCGCCTTGGTAAGTTTTGTGTGCTGTTATTTAATCAATATTTATCTTTGGGTAGATTTTATTTTATTTTTTATTTTTTAACATTTTATTAGGGGCTCATACAACTGTTATCCCAATCCATACACACATCAATTGTGTAAAGCGTATTTGTATCTTTGGGTAGATTTTAAATCCACTCTTCTTTTATGTTTCCCTCCTCTAAGCAATGTCGAGTAACTCACATTTGATATGCTAGTTTTGGGCAAACATTGTAACATAATTAATTATTAAAATATGCCTTCCCACCCCCACCAAAAAAAATCCCTCCAGATTCCTTATCCCTCAAGCCTAAATACTGGTCTGAGTAGCTTAAAAAAGAGGAGTAAAAGTAAAACTGAAATGGGCTTGGAGTCTTTCATGACAACCAGGTTCATTTCAAACAAACCAAAATATATGTCTATGGGTATACCATTTACTCTTCTCATGGACTATCAAGGAGCCCCAGTGGCACAGTGGATTATGTTCTGGGCTGCTAACCACACAGTTGGCAGTTCAAACCGAAGACCAGCCACTCATTGGGAGAAAGGCGGGGCTTTTTACTCCCATAAACAGTGACAGGCAACAGTGTGGCACTGATGAACCACAAAACTATCCTCTAGGTCTTTAAGATTTCCTCCCCTTGCTCTTATGGTCCCCACGTGATATACCTCATTGGTCAGGTCAGACTTGCGGACCTTCATTTGTTCATTTAGGATCGCTTGATACATGGTAGTCAAGATAGAAAACCCCTCTGAGGCACTGCCAGGAGTCAGGGTTCCCTGAGGGCACGGGAAGTGAGGGGGGAGAGGGCAGGGGGAGAGGAGATTTGATAGCATTGATGATTGTGTAGACCCACCTGATGGGATTGAACAACAGAACTGTATGGGAAAGGAAGGAATATATTAGCATGAGTAAGATATGTCAATAAAAATATTTTTCAAAGAAAAGACTGACAGTCAAGGAATCCCACAGGGGCAGTTCTACCCTGGACAGAGTTGCTTGGAGTAGGCCTCAACTCAATAGCAATGAGTTTTTTCATGGGCTACCAGCTGATTGTCAAATTGATGAATACATAAGAAAACAATTGTTCTCAACAGCTCACAAATGTTGCTAATTAGCCAGATTTTCAAGAGTGTATCGGACACGGAAAATGGCCATGTATGGAAGCCTAGAACTCTTGGATTTTCTTGTGCTTAACAAATATTGGAAGTCCTTGGTCTCTCTTCTCAGAGATTCTGAGTCACTATTTTGGGCACCCCAGGAAATGTTGATGTGCAAAGACCCTTAAGGGCCACATTTTGGAGGGAAAAAAAACAACAAAAATGGAAAACAGAATGTAAAAGTATGTCTTTGCTTTTTAAGCATTTTGGCTTTTCAATAGTTGAGATTTTATTGGGGTTGAAGTCCCAAGTCTAACTGTAGAATCCTAAAGAAACCACTTAACCCCTCTAAGGCCTAACTGCCTCCCCTGTTAACTGATTATGATAACAGCTCTTGAGGAAGCACTTTCAAGGTTTACATTAATGACAGGGCCAAAAACATGACAGAACCCTACACAAGCGAGGGAGGAAAATGAGGCTGTCTGCTCCCATAAAGAGTGACAGCCTTGGAAACCCACAGAGGCTGTTCTAGACTTTCCTACAGGGTAAGGTGACCAGATTGTAACATTGGTAAAGCAGGACACTATTGATAAAACTCATATCCTGGCGAAATAGCCACATGGCAGCCAAAAGCTGTATACCCTAGCTTGTCGTGCATTCTTTCCAAAAATCAGGACGTTTTAAAAATGCCGTGGGATGCGGGAAAAATTGTTAAAAATCGGGACTGTCCCACCAACAGTGGAACATCTGGCCACCTTACTATAGGGTCACCATTGACTCTATGGCAGCGAGTTACTTCAGTGGGATGGCAACATTAATGATGAAGATGAAGAAGTAATTTTATAAGGCTATACACGCAACGGCTTCTATGTCAGAAGGTGCTCAAAGGTCCTTCTTGAGTACCCTAATTTTAAGTGCTCTATAAGCAGCACACAAAATGACTTTTGTGGTTTAGAAACACATTATGCTTATAGGGCCTGCACAATAAAGGCAGCTGTTTCACAATCATTCGAAGGTGTTTGCTATTGGTAAACCGCTTTTTCTCCCCAATAAAAATCATGTAAAAAAACACCCAAGACCTTTTTCCTCAGCACTATCTTTTAAACCATTTCCACATAAGCTTAAATCTACAGCCCCAGGTGGTATACAGAAGAGAAACTGTAAAGTACGGCCAGTAAATGAAACATAGTGACTTCATGATAAGGCACAGAGAACTATGCACAAGGCCAACAGCCAGGGCTGGCATGGAACCCAACCGACAGCCCAGCCTTTCGCCTGTAATGAAAGCAGTCCAGGCGCAGCCGAGCTGAGACCTGAGAGCCACCAGATTTCAGCCCATAAACATCCCGTGCACAAGCAGATACGATGCATGGGGCATACGAAACTAACTCAGGAGGGGATTGTGTGGTTCGCAAAAACCAAAAAACAGAAGCATACCCCACAGGATTTAGGTGAAGATACGGTGTTCTCTGCCCTCAGCAGGGCAGTATCTCCACCAGAGACTCAGGGTTGGGGTGGGGGGCCCGGCTCAGCCAGGGGCTGAAGGTCCCAGCCCCTCTCAGTAGTAACGGGTAGAGCAGCTCCCCTTCTCCCGGCCCTGCGTGTCTTTGGCAGCATGCATAATCAACAACACCGGATGAAGAGCAAGAGCTAATCTCAAGGAGACCTCTCGAGTCACTTTCTGCACTTGCTAGGCTATGAGCTAAAGAGGAACTGAGGCTAAAGCTTCTGATAAGGCGGCGGGGGAGGGGGGCAACCGCAGAAAGAAGTCTTTACGCTCCTCATGGTGGTTCTGTAGTGAAGACCATCCAGTAGGTTGAGAGTCTGCAGAGGGTCCTGCTCTTGAGAGACTGTTAACTGATGGGCATCTGGGATCCGGTACTATCTGGCATGTATACATGCCAGTAGAAATAGAGATCCCATGCTAGCAGGTGCAGATGACTAGCGTGCACAAGAGACTCCTGACGCTCAAGTCTGGTCTCATCTACCGCACGTGTCAACACTTCACTGGCGGATGAGAGAGACTCTTCTTTAACCTTAATAAAGAGGGCACTGGGACCTTTTAAAGTCTGCTAGTTGATTCTATGGGTCTTTATTGAGCACCAGTTGTCTTCCAGGAGCAGGCTGGGCAACCAGTGGTGAGTGACCAGCCCAGTGCCTGCCGTCGAAGGGCCTGCCACCCCTCAGTTGAGAACAAGTAGAGCATCTAACTTGAAAAAGAAATGAGTGATTTTTCATTATGATGAGAACGAAACAAGTGGCTGCCCATACAACTCTTGCGAGATTTGGTGCAGTTTCACATGTTAAGAAACGTATGACCCTCTGGGACATGGGGGTCCAGTGAATGGTATGACCCTTTGCTGGGCATTCCTACACAGTAGGGATGCTGGGCCCCTCTAGGGTTTCCCGTATGGGCTCTAATAAATTTCTTCCCTTTTGCTTAAAAAAAAAGAAACATGAATTTTAGCTGAGTACTCACAGACAGTTGCCTAAATAGGAAAAAGGAAATTGTAAAGTTAGGGAAATATACCAGACAGTCTCCAAAAAATCAGAACTTTAACACAGAAAAATACGTAATTTAAAAAATAAAATAGAACCTGAATTGAAAAAAAGAATGATACTAATCTAAAGATAGTTCTTCCTTGGAATTCCAAATATCCATGACATCGCTCTTTGCAATTCCAGATCTAACAACAGAGACCTCCCCCACTCATTCCCAAACCAATGACAGTGGCGCATCAAGGACTCAAGCTCTTCAGCTCCTCAGTATTCCGAACAAGAATGTAGTAGCACTCAATTGTTGCTTACCTTGTAATCTCTGGATACATTTTCTGATGTCACTGAACCTGAAATCTGACTAGAAATTGTAGCAGCTATAAGCTGTTTACACCACTCTACATGAGATCCTGTGGGACTAAAAGAAATCATGTCAGTAAACAACTTAAAACCACATGGCTCTTAGTGATATATGGACATTTTATTTTTTAGAAGAATGAATTTTTATTAGACCAGCTGGTTACCTTTATATTGAATATAAGAACTGAACCACCAACCAACTGACAATGAAGGAGAAACGTTAGGTCCCGGGTTAATTTCAGAGAACTCCAGCAGTTGAAACAAGTTTCATGGAAGGTTCTGCATGTCAGTCTCTGGCATGTCATGGATATTTTTCCCCTCTGTTACAAGGGTATGGAATACATATTTCTAATGCAATCTACAGAAAATAAATTCTGATGTGAAACATGCCAAGTCTTAGCTCTATAAAAAGACTTGTGTTCTGGGATACTTATTTGATAGCAGGTTCTTGTCAATCATCTGATCAATTTCACATTGGTAATTTTCAATCTTTTAAAGCATCATGAACTTTCTAGTAAATCAAAGTGACTGTTTATGGAACCAAAGGAACGATGATTTGGTCAAAGGCAAATAAGGAAAGTCATGGTGGGCATGCAGTAAGAACGACACCTTACACTGCCTTGAAGGGCTTTGCCAACTTACACAAGGTTCATCAGGGTCATCATTATACCCAAGCTTCAGAGTTGTGGTTTGACAAGAAGGCAGAAAGGGGGTTGGCCAACTCATTTCCAAGATGACCCCACTGAGCACATGGGGAACATACTGTTAGTCGACGCCTGTCCTTCTAGGACAGATCAATAATTCCTGGCTCACTGCGTGGGAGGACACAGAGAAGCCAGCGCCACAGATACCAGCCAACCCCTTGGTAAGAGCACAGCGTGGAGGTGGTGGTGGTGGTGGTGGGGGGAGGCCAGCATTTTCCACCTGCGTACTGCTCCCTGGTGCTCAGAGCACCTCCATCCACCTAAGCCGCACAGCGACCCTGGAGGTGGGCAGGAGAGAGTCAAACTATCTTATTTCACAGATGAGCCAACAGAGGCGGCAGTGGTTGTCCACAGTTTCATGCCAGGAGGCGCTTGCCAAGAGTCTAGGGTGCAAACTAGGCTGAAGGGTTCAGCCAGGAGACCTTTAAAAATGACATCACCAATGAAAGCAACACATGTGCATTTAAGTCGATCGTTACACTTGACTATGGACCAAAATGGTAGTCTCCACTCAGGACAGCACGGTGGCTGTCTTGTCTATCTAGTAGGAAAGCAATGCAAAGAGCCCTCAATGAACAGGCTGACATTTCAACCAGGTATAGAATCTCTCAGCCACAATGCCACATAAGCGGTGGAAGCAAGGAAAAGGGAGGGGCTTCAACTTCCTTTATAACATCTAAGTCCCCTTTAGTGTTGTCCGGTTGTCTGCCTTATTCTCTGTCGTGCCGCCCCCGGATGGCACATCTAACAGCAAGAGCCCTGAGTTCACTGTGGGTAAGCTGGTGAAGCCAGCATCCTTCCTCGGATAAGGACACATCTCTTTCCTTTGGAGAGCTGCCTCGTCCTACCTCACAGGGTTGGGGGCACTGGCCCCTTCCTTCTCCTGCCCTCAGTGGCAGGTGAGTCACCCAGAACCAGGCCCGCCCAGGCTTTCCTCTCATCCTGGGCTGGGTGGCCCCTCCCCGGACCTGTTGGAGGCCACTTCCCATCCCCATTACCTAGAGGGGCCCCCAAAGACAAGAGAACACTGTCTCTGCTCAGTTCTGGAACCTAAGACATGTCATTTTAGGTTAAAGCTAGATTGAGGTGGGGCTCTGTATCACTTGCGGCCGGAAGTGCTCTGGCCAATGCCGTGACAAACAGCACGGTTGAGTAGGCTCACTGACAGGAGGCCAGGATTTGAGTCCTGTTTCTGTCACCAGCAAGCTGGTTCACTGAGTAAGCCACATCCTCTTGCAGGGCTCTCCGGCTTCAATCAAGGAGAGACGTGACGGCTACAGTCCATGGGTGTGGCCAGACCCCGATGCTCCCTGAAAACCAGCTTCCATGCTAGGAGGTCCTCTGAAAAGCAAGCTGGCTCACAGCTCATCCCGAGGGCCAGAGCAGTGGCAGGGAGGCTGGGTTGGGCCCCGGGCCCCCCTCTACATAGTAGCATGCTTCCAATTACTTGCAGACTGTGGGGCTCCCAGCTCTGTTCCTCCAACCTGGACTCTCCTGCTGTCGACGCCAATGCTCCTGGGAGCCATTCCTTCTAGTCTGGGACAGAGCCACGACCAACTTACCCTGTCTACATGGCACCAGCCTAACAGCCTCGCAACCTGCCCCTCCCCTAAGCTTCCGAACGCAGCGCCCACCACGGCTGAATGAATGGTCCACAAGTCATGTTACCTCTACCTGCTGAGGGCACTGAGAAGCACCCCTTTCTATCCAGATCTCCATCCCCGCTCTTTAGCACCTGTTCCTGGCCATGTGAATGGCACACCGTATCACCACTATGTCCAGAGCTAGGAGCCTGTTACTTCCTAAAATCTTCTCATCCCAGCAATACCATTTCTCTGTAAACCAAACACCAACAGCTCCGCAGCTCTGCCCACTGCCAGAGCCCTCATCACGCTGAGCTGAGGGCCTTGGTCCCTCCCTGTCATACCTACCCCCCCACCGCCTCCTCACTGTTCTGTTCTCAGGCCACATGCTGGACTCCCACCTCCAGAGCCTTTGTCTTAACCGTCTACCTATAGTCCAGAACTGGCCTGATTGACATCCTGTTGTTGGTCCCCATGGCAAGGGTGGGCATGTCATATCTTATCCAAAGCAAGGCACTGAGAGTCCAAGGAGGTTATCATTAATAATGACCCTGCCCCAGGGGGTCAACCAGGGCCAGTCTGGGAAAAACAGATCACGTGGACATCCTACTTATATGGTAATTACCAAACTAAAAAACCAAACCCATGGCCATGGAGTCCATGCTGACTCGCAGTGCCTGTAACAGGGCAGGGTAGAACTGCCCCAGTGGGATTCTGAGACTGTAACTCTTTACTGGATTAGAAAGCCCCATCTTTCTCCCATAGCGACCTGGTAGTTTTGAACTACTGATCTTGCATATCATAGTCTAACTCATAACCACCAGTCTGCCAAGGTTCCTATGGTTACTACAGTGCTTGCTAAAATGTAGAATTCCAAGTGCTTCCCCAAAGGTGGACTGATGATCCTGGGGGGCAGGGGTGAGGGATAAGAATCTGCATTTGAATCAAGCCTGTGCAGTGATTCCCCTGCAGGCCAACAGATGCCCATACAGCCCCTCTCTGACTTCTAGGGACAATGGGTTTCTAAAGCTGTGATCTTGATGGAAACAGACTATCTCCTCTTTTCTCCACAGAGGGCCTCATGGATTTGAACCAGTGACCTTTTAGTTTACAGTTGGGAGCACTTCCCCACAGTGGGGTCCAGTGCAACATTCCTTAGGAGGCCTAGCCCAGCTGAGCCTGCCTCCATGTGGACCTTTCCTGACCAGTTTCTCAGAAAGCCCATCCCATTTTGCCCCTGCTAATGTCAGCTCTGTCTTCACCACTCTTGTCCAATGCTAGCTGCCCAGGAGGAGGTCTTTGCTTATTGCCCCTCCCCTCCCCACCAGGGAAGCATTCCAGTGCCGAACCTCTGTGAACTCCCAGTACAGTGGATTACAACTGAGGGCGTGGAGCTTTGGAAAAAATACTAACTTCTGGGCCTCACCCAAAGCCTTGAATCGCATGCCTTAGGAGTGGGGCCTGGCCAGCTGGAGTTCATCCGGAGCTTCCCAGAAGCCTCAGATGCACGCCCCAGCCCCAGCCCTGCCACTTGGGCCTGTCTATAGCCTAGCTTTTAGTCCATTGGTTGAAACTGTTGAACAGCGAGTCAAGAGTGCCAAAGTTGCCTTGCATTGTCCCATCCTCGCTGTCTGCAAGCCGTCCCAAACCTGGCCTGATGCCTGCTGTAACTCAGCTGTGATGGGCTGCTTGCCTAATGAAGGTCTCAGCATCCATTGCAATGCAGGCAGACCCAACATCTCAAAGCCACACGACAGGATTGCAACAGCTTCTTGCCTAACTGCAGGCTAGTTGTTGTCCAAGTCTTCCCCAAGATGTGGGAAAACTGGATATTCCGGGCTGGGGGCAGGGGGGGGGGGTCAGCCACCCCTCGTGGGCCCTCCAGTTGGGTGCTATCGGCCTCTGCTTCTCCCAGACCACTCAGGAAACAAGTACGCCCCTTCTTTCAACGTCTGAAAACCCGAAGCACTAGGAGTTTGCCAACCCAATTTTCCAAGTGAGGCGACCTTGGTTCCCACGCCCTCGGGTTGCACCCCACCAGCCACCACTCAGAACCCTGATACAGGGCAGGCAGTGGGATTTCTGTCTAGAAACCACAAGGGGAAAAGATGCGGCTGGGAGCGGAAAGCCAGCTGGGGCGAACTTCCTCCCCCAGGATTGGCTGCTGCAGGCGGGGCGGCGAGGTGGTCTGGATGGTTTTGACAGCTCCCAAGGCCCTGGGGGCTGGGAGCGTCCCGGGTCACCAGACGGAAGTGGGGAGGGGGGGGCAATGCTGAGAGACGCCCGGAGAAGTCTGAGGGGGTGGGGCCCAGACGGTAGGCTTCAGGGGACCTGGGGAGGGAGGAAGCCCTAAGGAGGGGTTCGCATTGGAGGGGGGTCCGGCGAGGGCCCAGAGGGGGGAAGGCTGAAGGAGGTTTCAGGAGATCCAGGCAGGGCCGGGGCCGGGCCG
>NW_022111376.1:5214113-5222533 GCF_000313985.2 Echinops telfairi
GGCGAGCCCCTGCCCAGGCTCGCCTGGCTGTAGTCCCGCGCCCGCATCCGCCTGCAGCGTCGCGCGCTGCTCCGGGGACTGGGAGGCCGCCTGGGGCCGGTACAGGCGTTGGACGAGATCTGCCCTGCATTTCCCTCCCAGAACAGCGCGGGCCCCCGGCGCTCTGTCTGGACATCTGGAAGTTCAAGTAGGCTTGTCTGGGTCGCCATCCCCACCCCACCCCCTCGCATACTCAGCCCACCGCCCCGCCATCTGGGGGGCTAGCACGTGTCCCGATGTCGCCTTCTGCACACACTGTCGCCCGCGGTGTCCCTGCTGGGGATGGAAAACCACCACTGGGCAAGTCGGCCCCAGGTCTGATGGTAAAGGCATTGTGGCGTTGGCTTTGGGGGCTGCGTCGCCTTCCTGGCGCATTTGACTTCTGTTCCCTTATCCAACCGCCGTTCTCTCAGCTCACCGGAGTAAGGGGCTCCCAATCCGAGACTCCCGGCGTAATGAAAGGAACTGCTATGATCAGCCGTGTGTCTCCTGTTTGATCCATAACGTTTGTAACAGCTGATTTATAGCATGGATCACCAGGACTTTCCTCCTAAAACCTGTTCATCACAGATGATCCTGCTGGGATGATGAAATACCTTCCAGCATCGCTAGCTGCCAGCACCACAGCCACACACACACCACCACAGTACAATAGACTGACAGACGAATGGGGGACATCTGTAGCTACCGGATAAATAAAATGAAAGCCTCTGGGTCAGAGGCAAAAAGGAGTTTTTAGCAAAAGCAGCAGGCAGCACAAATATCACCTGGGGTGGATTCCTTAAGCTTCAGTCTCCACAGGGCAACATGCTCTTTTCCCTTGAAGATGCCTTTCCTGGCCCTGCCCTTGAAAATGTGCTGACCTTGTAGCCTTTTAACAAATAAGGCCCCATGGTACCTGCACTTGCAATGAGGACATCCCAAGAGGTCTTACTTAGGGCTGCTATTGGCCTCCCACCTTCCCCTCCAGAAAGAAAGTTTCCTCATTACCCTGGCAGGCAAGCCTACCTGCCCTGGCAACCAGGAGGGAGGCTTCTATCAGTGCTCTTAGCTTGGCTATAAATGTCAATGAGTATTGACCCAGAGGACCCAGAACCTGCAGAAAATCGGGATGCATGGCAAACTGTCTCCCAATGTAGTACCTCCAGGCCCTGCCTGCCGAGACCAGGGCCTCCCAAGGTGGGTGATCACGTTGGATGTCTTGCCTTCCCAGAAATCACTCTAAGTAGATCACACAGGTACATGGCACCCTGAGGTCTGCCTGAAGATGGAGTTGTGTGGTGGGAGAGAGTTCTCAGTCCCACACTGGCCTCACTGGGGGTAATCAAAGCCCCTTCTCAGCTGTCTTCTGAAGTTCTTGCTGGGAAAGTGGGAGGGGTTGACAGGTGGCCACTGTACAATTATGAAATGTTTATTCAGGGCACAAAATAAAGCCGAGTTTTCCAAATTGCATGCATGAAACTGATGCGGGACACATTAATATGCAGATTCATGAACTCCACTCTACATATTCTGATGATTTGCTGGGTTGGGAGGAAGAGAAGGGGGATACTGGGGATTCACATTTTCAAAAGCAACTTAGATGATTTGGATAGAGCTGGCCAGAGACCCACACTTCTTGAGAGCCTCCCCTCCCCCCACCCCCCAGAGGTAATGAAAAGCCACAGGCAGGTCTTGGAGAGAGAGAACTGCTCATGCAGAAACCAACCAAGCTCACTGCCAGCGAGTCAATTCTGACTCAAAACTGCCCCAGTGAGTTTCTGAGATGAACTCTTTATGAGAATAGAAAGCCTGATCTTTCTCCTGTGGAGTGGCTGGTGGTTTCCAACTGCTAAACCTTAAGATTAGCAACCCAACACATAACCCACTATGTCACTATAATCTTGTGATTATATGAGGGTAAGTGAAAAAAAAAACAAACCACAGGGGGCTTGACCAAGTTTATATAAAAAAAACTTTTATTATTTTTTCATTCCATTTTTCCACAGACTTTGATGCCCTCTCATATTGCTACAAAATCATGTTGTCATTGTCGTCAGGTGCTGGGGACTCAGCTCCCACTCAGAGTGACCCTCTGGACAGCAGAACACAACACTGCGCCGTCCTGCACCATCCTCGCCATTTTCTATTGCAGCCGCTGGCAATCCATCTCACTGTGGCTCTTCCTCCTTTTCTCCGCTCGCTCTGCTGCTTTACCAAGTAGGAAGCCCTTTCCAGGGACTAGTCTCTCCTGATAACATGCCTAAAATGCAAGAGACAAATTCTCACCATCCTCACGTGTAACGGGCATCTGGCTGTACTGCTCCCCAGACCGATTTCTTCCTTCTGGCAGTCCACGGTACTTTCAACATTCTTCATCGACACTGTCGTTCAAAGGCACCAGTTCTTCT
The DNA here is from genome assembly GCF_000313985.2 of Echinops telfairi. Lineage (NCBI taxonomy): Eukaryota > Metazoa > Chordata > Mammalia > Afrosoricida > Tenrecidae > Echinops > Echinops telfairi. Next base: position 5,216,543 of record NW_022111376.1, read on the forward strand.
TTGGTCTTCTTTCCTCTTGTCCCTTCACGTGCGTGAGGTGGTTGAAAATACCATGGCGTACCTCAGTCTTCAGAGTGACAGCTTTGCCCTTTAACACTTCTAAGAGGTTATGGGTGGCAGATTTACCCAATGCATCTTTTGATTTCTTAACTGCTGCTTCCGTGAACATTGATGGGGATCTAAGCAAGATGAAACCCTTGACAACTTCAATCTTTTCTCCATTTTTGCTTATTGGTCCAGTTGTGAGGAGTTTTGTTTTCTTTGCCTTGAGTTTTAATCCATACTGAAGATTACAGTGCTTAATCATCACATCATTAAATACTTCAAAGTCCTCCATGATCTCAGCATGCAAGGTTGTGTCATTATCATATTGGTGGTTATTAATGAGCCTTCTTCCAAACCTGATACTACAGCTTTCTTCATATAGTCCAGCTTCTGTGATTATTTGCTCAGCATACAGATTTAATAAGTATGGTGAGAAGATAACCACCCCAGCACCTTTTCTGGTTTAAAACCATGGAGTGTTCCCTGGTTCTGTTCATACAACTGCCTCTTGGTCTATGTACACATTCCCTATGAATACAATGGAGTGTTCTATAATTCACGTTCTTCACAATGTTATCCATAATTTGTTATGAATCACGCAGTTGAATGCTTTTATGTAGTCCGTGCTATCCAAGTAAACATCTTTATGGTATTCTCTGCTTTCTGCCAAGATCCACCTGACATCAATAGTGAACTCCCTCATTCTGCTCCCTCTTCTGAATTTGGCTTGAATTTCTGACAGTTCCTTGTCCGTGTACTGGTGTAACCGCTTTTTAATTATCTTCAGCAAAACATTACTTGAAATGCCAGTGGCATAGCTACTAGTATCACAGTAGCAAGCAAGCCACCACAGTACAGCAACTTGGTAATTGGAAGAGAAAATCCTTGCAAACTTGAATTCTGTTCTGCATTTCCTACAATTTAATCAGGTTTCTTCTATGGAATCTTGGGCCCAAATATTCAATAATGCTAGCCAGGCACCATCTGCTGCTTCTTGTTTCATAGGAAAGGAAACAGTTGTTCAAGGAGGCAGTTAGCCACACATTCCATATCCTCCTATTATTGCCTCCACTTCCTCTGTTGTTTCAGATAGAGATCAGTTGTGTCTTGGATGGCCACTTGCAAACTTTATGACCCCAGGCACTACACAACAAACTAGGGAGTAGAACAAAAGCACTGAGCAGGCTATTAATTTCCCTGTTAATCGAGATGTCCAATGAAACCAAGACCTTAACCTTCCAAATCAAGAAACCAAATTCCATGAAAACTTTGTTTGTATATAAGCAGTCTCAGTAGGTACTCTTTTGTTGTTATTTAAAACATATTTATCAATCACACAACTTTTGTCAATTTAATGTTTGTTTGTTTTTTTTCTGAGTTCAAGTTTAATACAACTACAATAGATCAGTGGGCTTATGCCCTGCTACTAGTACATGATACACATCAGCTGCCCTGCCCAAAACAGGGCATTTTCACTGCGGTGTAGAAAGACGGCCCCTCCCCAGCCCCTACAAAAAAAGCCTATCATATCAAATGCCATGTTCTCAGCAGAGTCTAAGGCCTTATGTTTGAAACATGAAGAATACAAAAGAGGTTTTGTTTGTTTTTCTCAAGGCTACTCATTGCAGCCTAGCACTGAAATATTCCAGCGCTCCCTTCTGCTTGGCGAAATACTCTCTGCTCTTCTGGACATCAGGCTTGATAGTGTCACTGCCAGGCTTCCAACCAGCTGGACACACTTCTCCATGTTTATCCGTGAACTGGAAGGCCTGAACCAGTCTTACGGTCTCATCCACAGAGCGGCCAACAGGGAGGTCATTTACAGTGATCTGCCTAAGGATTCCTTGATCACCAATGATGAAGAGGCCCCTAAACGAGATGCCGTCATCCACCTTTAAGACCCCATAGTCCTGAGCAATGGTGCGCTTGGGGTCTGATACCAAAGGGATGTTCATAGGCCCTAGGCCTCCTTCTTTCTTGGGTGTGTTGATCCAAGCGAGATGGCAGAAGTGAGAATCCACAGAAGCACCAATCACTTGGCAGTTGAGTTTCTTAAATTCTTCTGCCCTGTCACTGAAAGCAATGATCTCCGTCCGGAAGGTGAAGTCAAGAGGGTAAAAAAAGAACACTATGTATTTTCCTTTGTAGTCAGTCAGGCTGATATCTTTGAACTGACCATCAGGCATAACTGCTGTAGCTTTGAAGTTGGGGGCAGGGTGCCCAATTTTTGCAGTTCCTGAAGACATCTTGTTAACAGCGGGGGCGTGAGGAGGAGCAAACACCACTCTGCAGCCAGGAAGAGAGCGTCCAATTTAATGTTTTACAGGTGCACAGTTTATTGACTTTGATCTCTATACATTTGTCTTTTCTTATAAATGAGATCATACAATATTTGTTCCTTTGTGATTGGCTTTTTTCACTCATCCATCCATACTGTAGCATGTATGAAGACTACATTTCACCCACTGATGGTGTAGTACTCTGTTGTATGCATGTACATTTTGTTTAAACATTCATCTGTTAATGGGCATAGGTTGTTTCCACCTTTGGGCTATTATGAATAATGTAGTGAACAGTGTTATGCAAGTCTCTTTTTGAATCTCTGTTTATAGGTCTTTGGGTGTACACTTAGAAGTGGAATTTCTGGGTCAGATGGAAATCTATTTTTAATTTTGGGAGGCTACACCATTTTACATTCCCACTAACCGTGGATAAAGGAATTTCTCCTTTTCTTCTCAAACCAATTTCCCCACATCTTCTCAAACATTTGTTAGTGTATGTTTTTTTTTAATCTTAGCTGTTCCAATGGGAGTGTAATTTTATCCCACTGTGGTTTTGAATTGCATATCTCTGTAATGGCTAATGATGTTGAGCATCATTTTATGTGTTTGGTTATCATTTGAATGTCCACGTTGATGAAATATCTTTTTTAGCCCTTTGCTCATTTTATGACAGGGTTATCTTTTTACTGTTATTAAAGTTTTTCATGTCTCAGATATTACACTCATGGGAGATATGGTTTCTGAAGATATTCTATTAGTATCTTGTATTTTTACTTATTTGATTTTTTAAATTTTTATTTTTTAACTTGTTTTTTGATAAACAAGTTTTAAGGTTTTATGAGGTTCAATTTATTTGGCTTTTGCAGTTTGTGCTTTTGCTATTATATTACATAATCCATTGTTGAAGGCTAGGCTTGACAGCATTACTTCTACTTGTTCTAAGAATCTTATTGTTTTAGGTTGCACATTTAAGTCCTTAATTCATTTAGAATTTGCTTCTGTGTATGGTGTGGGATATGGATCCTGTTTAGTTTTTCTGCAGGTGGAAATCCAATCTTTTCAGCACTATGTACTGAAAAGGCACTTTGTTCCCTATTGATTGGAGTTAGCACTCTTGAAAAAAGTAGTTGACCGGTACATGTGGGTTTGGTTCTATATATCTATAACAGAGGAGCCTTAGAGCATAGCGGTTACTTGTTAGGCTGCTAATCAAATGGACAAAAGTTCGAAACTACCAACTGCTTCTTGGAAGATGGGCAGGACTTTCTACTCCAGTTGAGAATTACAGTCACAGAAACCCACACTGTCTCATAGGGTCATTCACTATGAGTCGGCATTAATCTGATGGCTGTGAGTTTTTCTGTTTGTTTATTGTTATACCAGTACTAGATTGTTTTGATTATTGTGACTGCATAGTAGGTTTTCAAATCAGGAAGTGTGAGTGCTCCAACTTTGTTCCTCCCTTTTAGCATTATTTTAGCCATTTGGCCCCTCTTGCCATTCCATCTCTAGTTGAGGACTTTTTGTGTGTGTCTTTAAAGAAGATGGTTGGAACTGTTTTAGGAATTGAGTTGAATCTCTAGCTCAATCTGAGTAATACTGACATCTTAGCAATATTAAGTGTGTCAATTCATGAACATACCATCTTTCCTCTTTTTAAAAAAACATTTTATTAGGGGCTCATACAACTGTTATCGCAATCCATACACACATCAATTGTGTCAAGTGCATTTGTACATCATTCTCAAAAGATTTTCTCTCCACTTAAACATTAGTTCCTCATGGATTAAGTTTTCTTTAATCCCTTTCAGTGGTGTGTTATAGTTTTCATTGCACAAAGGTAAATCAAGAAGTATTGTTACTATTGTTGGAATATTAAATGCTAAAATCAGATACACAGGAGAGAAAAAATGGTGGGAAACAGGTTTATTGGAGGAAACGAGAGGAACCACTGACCAGAGTCAAAAGGTTGCCTCTGTGTACAGACTAGCAAGATTGTATAGGACTAGTCAAGGGGAATTATTCAGATACTTTTGTGGGTAGGCATATATGCTTTCATTAGTTTCGAGAGCTAGATGCTTGGAATGTTTGTGCATGATGTTTCTGAAGGAGGGTGTTTTTGCTGTTTGAACATGATGTTTCCGTTTGTGCAAGAAGGTGTGTGTGTGGGGGCAGGGGGTCTGTTTAGACATTGTCCTTCAACTAGGGATTCCATTTCATACATGCATGGGTTCATTACAGATAGAGTGTGCTTCAATATGTCTCTGCAATCAATGGTGGCTGCAGACAAGTTCTCTCAGTAATGCACGTGTCTTACTTTCATTGTTGTTGTTAGGTGCCATGGAATTGGCTACAACTCATAGCAACCTCATGTACAATAGAATGTGTACTGCCCGGTCCTGGACCATCCTCACAATTGGGCCTATTGATGTAGCCACTGTGTCAATCCATCTTGTTGAAGGTCTTCTTCCTTTTTGTTGCCCCACTATTTTACCAAGCATGATGTCCTTCTCAAGAAACTTGTTTCTCTTTACAACATGTCCAAAATACATGAGATGAAGTCTGGCCATCCTTGCTTCTAAGGAGCATTCTGGTTGGACTTCTTCCAAGAGTTATGTTTGCTCTTTTGACAATCCATGGTACTTTAAATATTCTTCCTGATTACTGTAATTCAAATGAGTCGATTCTTCTTCTGTCTTTCTTATTCATTGGCCAACTTTCACATGCATATGAGGCAGTGAAAAATATCAATGAAAAATATCATGGCGCACCTTAGTCCTCAAAGTAATCTCCTTGCTTTTCAACACTTTAAGAGGTCTGTGCAGCAGATTCACCCAATGCAATCCACCATCTGATCTCTTGACTACTCCTTCCATGAGCATTGATTGTGGATCCAAGCAAGATGAAATCCTAGACAACTTCTATCGTTTCTCCATTTACCATGATGTTACTTACCTATTGGCCCAATTGTGAGGATTCGGGTCTTCTTGACATTGAGTTGTCATCCATACTGAAGGCTGCAATCCTTGATCTTCATCAGCCAGTGCTTCAAGTCCTCCTCACTTTCAGCAAGCAGGGTTGTGTCATCTATGCAGCCTCATTAGGATGCCATAAAAAAATAGTCCAATCCCAAAAGTGCCTTTCAAGGGGATCTGCTGAACTAGCTAAATTCAAAGCAGAGAAGGAAGCTCAGGTTATGGCAACTGCTTTTTTTGGACTCCATGGTGGGTAATCGATAGCTTTTCTGGAAGTACACAGGACATTCATGGGGGATTATAAAGAAGTTTTAAGAAAATGGGAAAGTGCTGGACATCAGCCCCTCCCCCCAGAAGCATTTATTTCAGAGGACAGCACTGAGTCTGCAGCTCAGGGAGAGGGACATGTCTGATTAGAGCACACAGGAGCAAATGAAGGGGGAGGAAGAGAGAGTGGAGCACATCCTGGCCCACCAAACCTTGATGACAAGATTCCCACTCAGAGCAGCCAATCCACAGAGAAGACCATATGGCCGGCCCCACTATGAGACATGACATCTTTCACTGATCCATAGCCCTACAGGGGATAACACTGTAGACACGGTGTGGGAATTCCGCCAGATCTGATCTCACCACATCGAGGCAAAACACTAAGGGCATGCAACAGAACAGCAAGGGGAACAGAGCAA
>NW_022111376.1:5223326-5262389 GCF_000313985.2 Echinops telfairi
TCTTAAAGGCTTGAAGGTAAACAAGCGGCCATCTAGCTCAGAAGCAACAAAGCCCACATGGAAGAAGCACACCAGCCTGTGTGATCATGATGTGTTGAAGGGATCAGGTATCAGGCATCATAACAACAAAAAATCATATCATTGTGAATGAGGGGGAGTGTGGAGTGGAGACCCAAAGCCCATCTGTAGGCAATTGGACATCCCCTCACAGAAGGGTCGCAAGGAAGATATGAGCCAGTCAGGGTGCAGTGTAGCAAAGATGAAACATACAGCTTTCCTCATCAGTCAGGGTACAGTGTAGCAATGATGAAACGTACAACTTTCCTCTAGTTCCTAAATGCTTTCTCCCCCTCACTATCATGATCCCAATCCTACCTTACAAATCTGGCTGGACCAGAGGATGTACACTGGTACAGATAGGAATTGGAAACACAGGGAATCCAGGATGGATGATCCCTTCAGGACCAGTGGTGAGAGTGGTGATACCGGGATGGTGGATGAGGGTGGGATGGAAAGGGGGAACCGATTACAAGGATCTACATATAACCTCCTCCCTGGGGGACAGATAGGAACTGGAAACACAGGAAATACAGGATGGATGATCCCTTCAGGACCAGTGGTGAGAGTGGTGATACCAGGAGGGTGGGGTGGAAGGGAGATGTTGGAAAGGGCAAGATATGGCAAAATATTAATTTATAAATTATCAAGGGTTCATGAGGGAAGGGGGAGCAGGAAGGGAGGGGGAAAATGAGTAGCTGATTCCAGGGGCTTAAGAGGAGAGCAAATGTTTTGAGCATGATGAGGGCAATGAATGTACAAATGCGCTTTACACAATTGATGTATGTATGGATTGTGATAAGAGTTGTATGAGCCAATAATAAAATGATTAAAAAAAAACCCCAAAACAACGGAAAGCTGCATTGGTGAGAAAAAGGCAAGGGAAGTTGTGTCAAGGAATTTTTTTCCCATCACAACCATGCACCTATTCATTGTTAGAGGGTGACTGTTTGCTATGAAAATGTCACTGGGAAAAAGCTTACCCCATCTTTCATATAGCCCAGAATGTGCCCCTTCAGACTTCTCCCCAAACTCCAGGAACCATTAAAAGGAACATTGAGTCCTTTGGTGATTTGGGCATGATGTTGAGGAGTACGGAATTCTTTGGAGGAAAGACTAGAGTAGCGGTTCTCAACCTGTAGGTTGCGATCCCTTTGGGGGTTGAGCGACCCTTTCACAGGGTTTACCTGATTCATAACAGTAGCAAAATTACAGTTATGAAGTAGCAACAAAAATAATTTTATGTTTGGGCGTTCACCACAACATGAGGAATTGTATGAAAGGGACACGGCATTAGGAAGGTTGAGAACCACTGGACTAGAGATGTAAATACTGCCTTCAGATATGTGTAGACCTAAATATAGGTTTTTCCAGCAACAGCAGCTTCACAATTTTATATTTTTTACTTAATAGTTATATTATTTTGTAACATTACTTTTTTGACTTATACTTGTATCAGTCTTTCATGTCCCTAGTTTGATTTATTCCTAAGATTTTGTTCTCTTAGATGCTATTGAAAATGAAATTCCTTCTCTAATTTCTCTTTCCCTGTAAAGATTTCTCATGGCTGGTGTATAGAAACATGAGTTTAATTTGTTGATGTTATACTCTGCAACTTTGCTAATGTCTTGGTTAGTTCTGTCAGTTATCTTGTGAATTATTTGAGACATTCTATATTTATTATCAAGTAGCCCTTGTGATGCTGTAGGTTAACCATTGGGCTGCTAACTGCAAGGTCAGCAGTTCAAATTCACTAGCTGTTCCACAGGAGTAAGATCAGGCTGTCTGCTCTTATGAAGATTTATAGTCTTGGAAACCATAAGGAGCAGTCCTTATACATCCCATAGGGTCACTGAGTCAGAATCAACCACATGGCAGTGGCTTGGGTATATATTTATCCATAATCATATCATCTGCAAATAATCTTTCCCATTCTGAATACTTTACATATATTGTCTTATTGCTCTGGCTAGCACTTCTACATCAAGATTACATAGCAGTGGTCAGATCAGACACTTTTGTCTTCTTTCTAATTTCAAGGTAAACGCTCTCAGTCTTTGCCCATAATGTTGACTATTGACTTTTCATAAATGCCCTGAGCCATTTGAGGAATATCTTCCCTTGTATTTCAGCCCTCTTTAAGGTGTTAGATTTCATCAAATGTTTTTACTGCATTCACAGAGGATTGGTTTTTTACCCCTTTGTCCCATTGATGTATTAAATTGATTGCTTTTCTGTTGACTCATCCTTGCATTCCTGAAGTAAATCCCATTTGGTTGTGGTATGTAACTCATTTAATACGCTGTTGAATTGTTTATTAGGATTTTGTTGAAAAGTTTCCCATCTGTATTCATGAGATTCTGGCATGTAGATTTTTGTGTTGTCTTTGCTTGGCTGTTATTCATTTTGTGTCCTCTGGTGGTATCAATTCTTCTCTGTTAGGTGGGTTATATATTATTGCAGGTAGCATAGTCTATTTTGTGTTTAGTTGGCTTCTCATGTCATTCAGGTTCGGTATTCCTTGATCTGCTTTCTGGATGTTCTGTCCAATATGGAAAGTTGTGTTTGAAGCCTCCAACTATTGACACTCACTCACTCACTCACCCACTCACTGCCATTGATTTGATAGTGAGGTGGTAGTTACATAATCTGGTGTCAATTTGAGAGGATTACGAGTGAAGGGGTGGAGTCTGGCCTATCAGTCAAGATATAACCAATGAGGCCTCTGTGTGGGCATGGCTTTCTCCTGAGAATTCTGGAAACTTCTGTATTTTTCCTCCTTGGAGGCAGGAGACACTTCTCTGCTCACTCCCTTGGAGATTCTCTAACAAGGCTCACTCCCTGTGAGGCATTTCTGAGAAACCACATGGACCTACCCTGATACAGCCCTGGTAGCTGGAGAAACCATGTGGAGACCCCTGCCAGCGTTGAGATGCTTACAATGCCACTGGATCCACAAGACTTCCCACCCACTGGCCTGTGATCTTCCTTCACTTGGTGTCATTGCATGTGTTTCATGAGTCTGAAGGACTTTATAAATTGGTGTCAGACATATGGGCAAATATTACTTAGGGACTTGATCTGGGATATTTTCTCAATATTCAGCTGCTCTTGTCTATAAAGCCCTTTCCTATGCACATCAGTGTCCATGAATTTGTTTCTATAGTCTACCCAGACGAACACAGTGACTCATAGCGACCATGTAGGGCAGGGTAGAGTTGGACCTGTGGGTGTCTGAGACTGCAACTTTTTACTGGAATAGAAAGCCTATTTTTCTCCCTTCAATTATATCAGTGTTTACTTTACATATTTAGGTGCCCCAATGTTAGGCACTTTATTATATAGTCTTTTATTGCTGTCATAAACCTAACAGCTTAAAATGCCACCAATTAATTACCTCCCAATTTCTGTGGGTCAGAAGTCCAGCGGGGGTGTGCTGGGTTTTGTTTAGTGTCTCCCAAGGAGGAAATTGAAGTGTCTTCAGGGGTTTAGCGTCTCCCAAGGAGGAAATCCAGGCGTCTTCAGGGATTGCATCATCTTTTTCTGGAGACTCTAGGGGAAGAATCTGCTCCAAAAGTCATTCTCATTAGTGGCTGAATTCAGTTCCTTGCAGTTATAGCATTGGCATCCCTTTTCTTACTTGCTATTGGCCTGGGGCCACTCCCTTAATATCAGTTACTATGATCTCTCGAGTCTGAAATTTCCGATTTTTGTGTACACTCACCTCAGCACTTTTGCAAAAGCTTTCATTACGTTCAGGTCTCTGGGTGGTGCCAAGTTTACACTCAACTACTCATTGAAAGGTTGGCAGTTGGAACCCAGCCAATGGTACTGTGTAACAGTCTTGGTGATCTGCTTCGTGTATGGAGCAGTTCTCCTCTGTCCCACGTGGGATAGCCAGGAATAGGAATAGATTCAATAGCAAGAGGTTTGGTTTGGTGGGTTACTTTAGTAGAGACGGCTGTGACTTAGAGTCTGCATTGGTAATACACTTAGATGACCCCAAAGGGTTGTTAGGATGACCACGCAAGAAAAAAAGCCAAGGAAAGTGATCTAGGAAAAGAAAGGACGATAGATGTAAGACACAGCTACAGCAAGAGTCCACGCCAAGGGTCCAATGCTTCTGTTAATATATTTATTACAGCAGGTCTTAGTCATTATTGCCATGAAAAATCTTTCATGAAATTCCACAAAATCCTTTAAGCTATTAGTATTAGCTTCCCCCCCCTTTTTATGGAGTAACCATTTGTTAAATTTATGAAATATTTACAGCGTTTACAAAGAGCAAGAGAATGTCTAATAAAATTTCTATACTTACAAAATTCATATACACTACTGCATTTGAGATGTCTTACTTGGTAGACCAATTAAGCTAGGGCATAAAATAATTTACAAAGATATATTTAATCTCTCTTAATTCATTGAAAACAAAACCATATTAGCTATAAATAGTCCTTTACAAATCATTGTAAAACACATTAATTGTTTTAACTCTAGACTTAACTTGTACAAATATACTTACTAAATGAATTAGTTCAGATATCAAATAGAACTGTGCGTTTAAAATTTCATTTAATACTACAAAAAGAAAAAAAACCCAACAACCAATAAAACAAAACAAAGATGTCCCCAAACCTGAAAAAGCAAACTGCCTGGTGCTTCAAGTAAAAATATGTAGAACCAGTTTTTATGCACATTTGAGGGGAGGAACACCCGACACCATTTAAACTGAAATTCATTCAACACATCCTGTTTAGAGAATACGCTCAACAGATACACACCCGGGCACTTCAATTCAAGCACAATGCTGCTGCGAGAGCTCAGAGACAAGATGGTAGCCCCTCCTTTGGTAGACAAGCTGGTTGGACTAGGGCAAAGTTTGCAGAAACATTCATACCTCAATAGCCTCACGCCACCTGACGCCCCATAATGGTGCTGTTTGCTACAACTGGAAAATCATTCTGAAGTTTTGGTGACTTCATGAAAATATTTGAAACCTGAACTAACAAAGTTACAAAAACTATCAACTTCTATTTAACTGGTCTCCACCAGCCTTGTGATATGATGATATGCTGCTCTTGGAGATGAGGGGAAGGCGCTCCAAAGTTCAAAACCATGAGCGGACTCCTCTCTAGCTCCTCTTGAAATCTCCACCCATGGTGGCACACCATTTGGCAATGATTTAACCCCGCTGCTTGTGGAGAATGCCTAGGAAGGCAAGCTCAGTATGATTTTGGCAGGCACATACACACCTTACACATTTGGATTCATTGTAGATCATCCAAAGTAACTATCTGGAGCAGCTTGGGGGAAAATCCATTTCACAAACATCTTCCCCATTTAACTTAGAATAATGTTGCTTCGATGAAACCCGCAAAATTCATATTGTAGACAGAGGCTTCTAAAGTAATAAATGAAAACCTTATCTTTGAACACTTGCTTATTTAATGGTGTCAGGGTTTTCCAAACATTCTCCTTTCTTCTGATTGCCATATAGATTCTGGATTTTTTCTTGTAATGTGGATTATAGAAGGCACATATTCAAGAGTTTAAGGTTATATTAGTTCAGGATCTATATGGAGGCAAATATTTTAATCTACTTTGTACAGATACACAAGATTGAGCTCGCATAGCTCCTTTATTCTGAGAGGGAGCCTGGGACCAGGGTTCCCGCTCAGAAGTGAGTTGGCACGTGGGGCATCAGTTGGGAAGGACTGGATGGGGAAGTCGGGGGGTCAGAGATCTTGGCCGAGTTGCTGATCTGCAGTTCCTCTAGCCTCTTGATGTACTCATCGCGCAGAGCTAGGAGCTCCATGTAACGTTGCTCCACAGGATTTGGCTGCTGCAAAGAACCACAAAACAGGAGTTACTCCTTCACGATACCCAGCTCCTGAGAGCAGGCCTGCACTACCCTGCTGCCCCCACTGCCACTGAATGATAAACCCACTCAGGGAAGACTGGTGCAAAACACCTAAGTCCAACCTGGTGCCTTCGAGTCCACCCCAGTTCCTAGTGACCTTGTAGGACACAGTTGAACTGCCCCGGGGAGTTTCCAGGCTGTCTTTGTGGAAGCAGGCTGCTGCTTTCTGCCTTAGAGCCACTGGTGGGTTTGAACTGCTGGCTTTGCAGTTAGCACTTAACCACTGTCCCATCAGGGCTCCTTAGGATTCATGTCCATCCACAACTTCTTTAAAACAGAGCCAAATTTAATCACACAGAAAAGGACAAAGTAATCACACACCCACATACTCACGCACCCTAGGTATTCACACCAAGAAATCATGAATGCAAATCCTTTGTCATACACGCACCCATCACCTTCTTGTTCAAACTAGTCAACGTGAACACAGCTGAAGTCTCCTGTGTCTTGTGTCTGCAGGCCCACTGCTCTTCACCTTCGTTCAGTAAGGGTACCAGTGGTTCTGGAGTTGGCACGTGGCCTTCCTAGGCAGACTTGTGTTCCATTTCTACATGGATTCTTAGACATGAAACACTGTTGTTCAAGTTTGTGTCAACTGTATCATGCTGGATCAGTCATGGGTCTTTTGAACCCAACATTGTGTTTTTGAACCCTTTCCTGGTTGAGTGCCATTGAATGAATGAACCACAGTAGAGTGATCCCTTCCCACTTGTGGTAGTTACAGAATCTGGTGTCAATTTGGGACTTTGAAGGATTACGAGTGAAGGGGTGGAGTCTAGTCTGTCAATCAGGTCATAGCCAATGAGGCCTCTGTGTGGGCATGGCCTTCTCCTGAGGATTCTGGGAACTCCTGTATTTCTTCCTTGGAGGCAGGAGACACACTCTCTGCTGACTCCCTGAGAGACACTCTACTGACAAGACCCATGGCACCAAGCTGATAGACCTTGTGCTCTGGGGACTGGAGAAGCCACGTGGAGACTCCTGCCAGCGCTGAGATGCTTACAATGCCACTGGGTCCAGAAGACTACCAAGTGTTTGTGTCTACATGTGTCTCTTTCTGAGCTCTCTTCTCTTCCACTTAAGTCTTGCTCTATAATAGGTTGAGTTCTTCCTCTATAGTCTCCTCCAAAATTGCTTTGGTTCTGGTTCAAGACCGCCCTCCCCTTTTTGTCATATGAATTTGGGAATCAGTTTGTTACTGTACCAGAAGCACAATTAGACAAGAAAAAGAAATCAGTGGTAAACCATAATTGTCCACAACATGACTGTCAGGCAACTTAAGAGCGTCCACAGAAAACGTCTTAGAAATAAAAAACAAACAAACAAAAAAAACAGTCCCAAACAAAATATAGAGGCATCTTTAGCCTGCAAACCAACACCATTTAGAGGACAAAATAGGAAGGCCCATTAGTGATAGTACAAAAAATCCATAATGACATTTAAAGCAACGTTAAATATCATATCCTGGTTCTGACTTGTTGCTAGCCCATCAAATGGGAACATGAGCATGTCCGTAAACTCTGCTGCGTTTCTCTGTCAAAGCTGGGGTTGGGCTCGTGGCATTTCAAGGCATACCCATCCTGTCGTCTTTGAGGTGAACAATCCATTATGGGAAGGGGACTGTTTATTCTGGTGTGTATGTCTACACAGGTCAGTATCTCAGCATGGGAACCCCATCGGGCCCCAGTAACTGTCTGCATACCCACTGAGTCTCCCAACCGGGTAAGCATTTGTAAGTGATCAAGTCCGTTCTTATTGACACACTGGCTGCAGCGATGGTGAGGACAGCACTGGAGTGGGCAGTATTTCCTTCTCTGTTGTACACGGGGTTTGCTATGAGTCGGAAATGACTTAACGGCACCTCGTAACAACAAAGTCCATTCTCCTAGGTTTCCTATCATATGATGAGAAAGTACTACGTGATCTGATTTGCATCTATTTCTGTATGAAAACTAAGCACAGCTTTTATAATTAAGTCCAATGGAAGGAAGAAGGAGCCTTGGTGGGGCAGTGGATTAGGTGTTGGGTTGCTAATCCCAGAAAGGTCAGCCGTTCACACCCACCCATCAGCTGCTCTGCGGGAGAAAGATGAGGCAGTCTGCTTCCATCCAGACTGAGAGCCTGGGATACCCTATGGGGCAGTTCCACTTGATCCTCCAGGGTCGCCAGCAGTCAGAGTTGAAGCAACGGGGCCTAACAACTAGGAACTTAGTTTACTTGTCTTCCAGCACATCCATCCCTGTGGCACTTGTGCCCAGCTGCTTGTGTTCCTGGCTTCCCTCCTTGTGGGTGGAGACTCCCTCTTCTGAAGCTTTGTCCTCCCAGTGCCTGGAGCATGGGGACACTCAGTACTTGGGAGCTGAAAATACACTGTGCTGAGGGGCACAGAGATGAGCAGAAGACACGGAACATTCTGAAAATCTAGCCAGAAAGGGGAAGCGGCGTTCTCTTCAGAGGAAAATCCCACGGATTAAAGACACAGCACTCCCTCAAATACCTGATGGGAACAATGGACAAGAGGATGGCACTTCTCTCAGGCCCCCTTTCCGGCCAGGAGGCTGTGGGAGGCGGACGGGGACACATGTATTACTGGAAATGCTTCTCACCAAGTCACTTCTCACTTGAGGTGCCACAGACCATTACTGACCACTAATGCCTTGCTACTTTCAGAAAGGAATTGCTCCCTGGCCCCTGAACTTCAAGAATTAGCCCTTGGACAAAAGATCCCAACAATGGTAGCTTTCCGAGGACAAGCACAGTGCTCAACTAGAAAGGGGCCTATCTCCTATCACCTCAGTTAGCGGCCTGGAAGCTTTCCCCCCATTCCTGTACTTGGTATTCCAAACTTCATGGCCAGTGGGAAGAAAGTGCCTTGGGGTGCTGCCCAAACCATACACGAACCAAATGAATGTTCTCAAGCCCTGGAACTGGCCACTACCCCAAAGAATACACAGTTCAACCAGTACTAAATGGCAAAAGTCTTGCAGGCAAGTGAGAGACCTTGAAGTGCCAGCGCCAGCTTGAAGCTGGCATTTCCCCAGTGAGAAAGGGAGCCTGCAGGCTGGCATCGGCCCACTCACTGCCGGAACAGAATCAACAATTGAGGTGACAGGCTGCAGTAGTGTGGCCCTGCTGTCCTCGTGATCCTTCCATGGGGACCAAAGCAGGTGCTTCTGCAAGGCTGGCCTGGGACTGTGTGAACTTCAGACAATAGTGCCAACTCAGATGGAGGGCAACCCCCAACTCGGGCTGCTCCCAAGGCGTAAAGCAGGGCCTAAGCAGAGAGCTTGCAGCGCTGTCTCCTCCTCTCTGCTTTTGGGTGGGGGAGGGAAGCACAAAAATCTCAAGTACATCTTTAATAAGATGGGGAGTCTCTTGCTTCAGGAACTGGATCACCGGGCATTTATTCCCTGGAGCTTCTCCTGGTGAGAACAAAATCACCTCTTGCCTTCGCTCTCCCACTGTGCTGTGCGCAGCTCAGCCAATCATGGGAAATCTGTTTCTTCTAATGCTGAAAGCCTCTTGTCACTGGCAAGAGTCTTCCGGTGACAGATATGCAATGGGGAAGTGCTTCCAGGGATTAAAAAATATGTATTTTTTCTATGTTCCCTCTTTATTCACTTTTTTGTTTTCTTTTTATATTGTCTACATTATTGTTGCTTTGCCTACCTATCTAAGATAGGCATGGGAAGAAAGCCTAAGGAGAAGGCAACGGACTGAAGGTTCCTGAGGGACTTCGGGGGAGGAGGAGGAGGTGGGGCCAGGGAGCTCTGAGCAAACAATGCCACAGACAGGGGAACAAGCAGGGAATTAAAAGTCAACAATGAGGAGGACTTAAGAGTTCCTGGGGGTGTTGGAGCAATAGCAATCTAGCTTAGAGGACTTAATAAGAGGTGGAAGAAGGGCAAGTGTGATGGTGGGGCTGGGGGAAGCTGAAAGGAACCAGCGGAAAGGTCTAGGAAGCAAAACTATGGATAGAGGTACACACACAGGTGTGTACATATGTAAATATATTAATTCATAAAGATAGAGATATTGGCATACTATACATATTTATATTGAAATACATTGAGGAAGTGGATGGACTTTGGGTTTCTGCTCAAGCCCTCCCTCAACGCAAGAACCCTTTGTTCTAACAATCTGGCATTCCGTGATGCTCACCCTCCTGGCACAATCGCTGAAGACAAAATGGGTGCATGAGCTAATGTGGTGAAGAAAGCAGATGGTGCTCAGCTATTAAAAGATATGGCATCTGGGGTCTTAAGGCTTGAAGTTAAATAAGCAGTTATCCAGCAGGAAAGCAACAAGCCCACACAGAAGAAGCACACCAGCCTGTGCAATCATGAGGTGTCGACAGGATCAGGTAACAGGCATCAGAAGACTCAAAACAAACAAACAATAACCATATTGTTGAGAATGAGGTGGGTCAGAGCAGAGACCCAAAACCCATCTGTAGACAATGGGGTTTCCCCTCACAGAAGTGTCACAAGGAAGGGATGAGTCAACCATGGTGCATTTTAGCACCGATGAAACACAACACACAATATTCCTCTGGTTCCTTGAGGCTTCTTCACCCCCTGCTAGGCCGCAGCTTGTACACAGGTACAGATAAAAGCTTAGGAAACATGGAATCCAGGTCAGATAAACCCCTCAGGAACAGAAATGGGAGTAGCTATACCTGGAGGGTAGGGGAAAGGTGAGGAAAGGAGGGGCAGAAGCAACTGTGGGGGAAGGGAGACAGCGGTTGGTGTAAGATATGAAAATAATAATTTATAATTTTTCAAGGAGTCAAGGTGTGGGAGGGTAAAAAGAGGAGCTGATACCAAGGGCTCAACTAGAAAGTAAATGTTCAGAAAATAATGATGGCAACATATGTACAAATATGCTTGATATAATTGACGTGTGGGTTGTTATGAACTTTAAGAGCCCCCAATAAAATGATCTTAAAAAAAATCAGTGCACCTAAAACCTAAACTGCCATTGAGTCGATGCTGACGTCTAGTGACCCTCGAGGACAGGGCAGAACTGTCCCTGTTGGTGTAAAGAGTGAAACTATCTTTTTATTTTAATAAAAATGGTGCTGGCCATGTGGCAGTGAAATTAAAGTGAACTATCACTCAAAAATAAGTGGGTTAGTGCTTAGATTCACAAGTGTGGGGTTTGAGTCTGTTATTTCTTTCCCTCGTGATATTAAGGAACAGCGCAATTGGTGCCATTCTCAGTGCACTTACTTGTTGCTTGATTCGGGGGTTCCATCGAATGTAGTAATTTACCCAGAGTTCCAAGTGGCGCATACTGGCAACTGGATATAAAATGCGATTGATTTCTTTTGTATAGAAGGGGTTCTTGAATTTTTCTTTATTACTGTTTATCAACGACCATAAAGAAACAGTTCTTTCTGTAACTTTCTACATAAAAAGAGAGTGGAAAGCATAAGAAAAACACACAGAAACATATCTAAGGGGGCTTCAGAAAGTTTTCAGAACAATTCCATTGCCTCTCCATTCCATTTGTCCCTGAACTTCTGCAAGTCCCCCCATAAACCATTTTGCAACCTCTGGCCATGCCTGCCGCTTAATGTCATCACACACCTGCATTATCCCCCCAAAGAGCTCAAAGCATGGTTCTGGCCATTGTGTTTCTGGTGAAAAAATACACAACTCCACATGTGCAGTTCAATGACATGGATTCCAGTCCTCATATCGTGTCTGTCATCATCCTCACAATCTCTACTCACCATTTGCTTAGACTCACGGTTCCCTAAATGTCTTCCCCTATATTTTAGCATTACTGCTGTGGCACTGGTGGGTAAGCACTGGGCTGCTAACTACACAGTTGGGGGTTCAAACACACCAGCTGCTCCATGGGAGAAAAATGAGGTTCTCTGTTCCTGTAGAGGTTTACAAAGCCTCAAAACCCTCTGGAGCAGGGTCCTCAAAGTGCGACCAGCCGAGGACACTTATCTGGCCCGCCGGGTGTTTTTGCACTTCAAAATAAGGTATAGGCAGTGTGCATAGGAATTTGTTCGTAGTTTTTTTTAAAACTACAGTCCAGCCCTCCAACGGGTCTGAGGGTCAGTGAACTGGCCCCGTTTAAAAAGTTTGAGGTCCCCTGCTCTAGAGGGACACCCTAAGGTGGAATCAACTCAATGACAATTGATTTTGTTTCTGTGGTTTGGATAATTCTGCCTCAACATCTGAGCCAGAGAGTCTTTATTTGGGCCAAACTCTTGCTCAGTGTAAAGATGACTCTGGGGAGTCATCTGGTTCAAGGTTTAACAATTACCTCAGCTAATGAATTTAGAGTCCCTTGGTCTCAGTAGGTTCAGTAAGTCTAGATTTCATGATAATTTGAAACTCTTTCACATTGTTTTTCCTCTTGATCAGGATCCATGTACTGTGTCCTTTATAAAAATATTCCCTAATGATAGCCTTCATGGCAAAGCAGGTAGCAGTTTACTGGGACTGTAGCCTATTTCCTTTTCCAAATCCTGGGTGTTCCTCATTTCCCCCAAGAAAAGAGATACTAATTGTTGTATTTGAGAGGGGCACTCACAAGCGTTTAAGATGCCAGGAACTACTCACCAAACTAGCAGGCAAAACAGAACCTGCAAACTGAGTATTAAACCAACCGATTAGGCAGACCCACCAAACTATGACCCTACACCTTCAGACAAGAACACTAAATAAGCTCAGGAGGTGTTTCATTGTAACTAAGTAATATGGGCAGCTGCCACCCCACTCCCCACCCTGGTCTTTTTTTTCTTTCTTTTTTGAGCAAGGTTTGCCTTTGGTGATGCAAGATGCTATTTAACGTTTGTTTCCTGTCAATGAGTCACTCCTAACTCAGTGACGCTGCACAGAGTCTCCTCCGCTTTCTGCTGAGGAGCAAGGCTGATACATTTTGACCCCCCAACCTGAGGTTAGCTCTCTGACACTTACCCAGCAGTACCACCAAGGTCCCTTGGTGTACATCTTGGTGACAATACATTATATTTGTTGAGTTGGTTAACTATTACTCTTAGTTAATGCTGATTTCCCCATCACCTCAAACAAAAGCCCCCTCCCCACTCCCCACTAGCTCTGATAACCACGAATCACCCTTGGCCTTTATACACTTGCCTATTCTTGTCAGTTCAGATAAGTGAGGTCCTACAATATTAAACCTTTTGTGACCAACTTCTTTCAGCATGTCTTCAAAGTTTATTCATGCAGGACCTTCATTACTCTTTAGGGCAGAATAGTATCCATTGTACATGCAGGGGGCTTCCAAAAGCTCAAAAGAAAAATCCTAGTATCCTTTCATTTCAGTTTTTGACAACCTTTGTGAAGCCCGTTTGTATGTACCACTTTCTGCTAATCCATTCACCCGTTGATGGGCACTTGGGTTGTTTCCACTTTCTGGCTATTGTGAATGGTGTTGCAGCGAACACTGGTCTACCAGTTTTTGTATGGACAGACGTTTCTATTTCTCTTGAATAACTAGCCAGGAGTGGAATCGCTCGGTCACACGGTAGTTCTAGAGTTAACATTTTGAGGAACCAGCACACTGTCTCTCCCAGCGGTGGCGGCACCACTGTATATTCCCACCACCAATGGATGAAGGCTCCGACTGGACCACCTTGCCAACCGAGCTCATTCTTTCAAGCTCCTGCATAGAACATACAGTGCCAGACTACTAGGAGCCAAGTGGGGGAAGGGAAATGGGACTCTCAACAGTCAGCACATGTCTCTTTATCTTATCCCCTCAGGACACAAGGGTCCCAGAAAACAAAATTCCAGACTTTTGTCAAGAGTCCTCAGCTCTAGAAAGGGATGGGGGGACCTGGGAATCTAAAGAGATCTTCAACTGATTTTCTTCTCCTTTTGTGCCCCAGAGCTGGCTGGATTCATTGCTATCTGTGATTCGGTCATGGCCAACTATTTACTAGCTGCTCATCTCCAGCCTCAACCATTTTGCTGCCTTCCTATTTTCATTCTTGGGGATCTGGGCCTTTAACCCTTATGATTTGGGGCCAGAGCATGCACATGTGGGAGAGCCTTTACTAAAGGGATGGGCATACTTTACTCACCTGTCTTTCTCGGACAGATTCACAGTTGTACAAGAAAGTACCAAACCGGCAACTATACAGATGATCCAGAATTGTAATCAAAAACTGCTCATTGAATTCAAAAGCTGTAGGGAACTAGACAAAACAAAAGAGCAAACAAAGCATGAAGATGCTATACATGCCCTCTGGTTGGTGTTTGTGCCTTGTCTAGGACTGAGAGGTTGAATTGTGAGATAATGGAATACTAAGGGAAATTTTGCAGGAAAATTGGCCAATTTTCTGGGTTCTCCTGAGCATGTAGTATACCCCAAATACACTGCCATCAAGTTGAGTTCAACTCATAGTGATCCTATAGGGGAGAGTAGAACCACCTCATAGGGTTTCAAAGCCGTCAATCTCTAGGGAAGCTAATGGCCACTTCTTTCTCCCAAGGAGAATAGCTGCTGGTTCAGAACTGTTAACCTTGAATTTAGCAGCCTAATGCCCAACCCCTAGGCCACCAGAGTTCCCTATACAGGTTATATAGACTAATTTAATTTCGGTGTTATTAGTTAACAGGCATTTCTATATTTAAATGCCAGTGTAGAAAGTATGTAAAATATAACTTGGCATCTTCTATTGGTGAAGAGAATACAATTAATGGTTGGATTTTAAATTTTTATATGTAAAATTCCAAACAAACAAATAATAACAAGAATAGGACACTGAACTCTCATGTACCCAACACCCGCTCCAACAACTAGCCACATATGACCCATCTGGTTTCGCAGTCTTCTGAAACCAACCCGCTATCATATCCAAACACTTCATTTTAACGTAGACTCGAAGGCATTCTCATCCTCTACGTCCATTACCTGTTTTGACATTTGCCACACACAATCAATGAACTGCAGGAAAATCGGAGATCGGTCAGCGTCCGCGTGGTTTTTATCACCATGACCTATCCTCTGAAATGAGTCCATGAAGATGTGTTAGTTCCCAGGTACCAAGCTGAAGGAAGCCTACCAGCTGTTCCCTCATCAATGCCAACTCTTGGTGACCCAAGCATGTCAGTCAGAGTAGAGAACTGTGCTGTGGGGCTGGGGGTTCAATGGTTGTTTTTCCAGAAGGAGATCACCTGAGCTGTCTTTTAAGCCACCTCAACCACTCACTTTTCGGTTAGGAATCTAGAGCTGAACTGAACCACCCAGAGATGTCAATAACCAATAAAGTCCTAACTCACTGCCACTGAGTCGATGCTGACTCACAGTGCTCTTAGAGGATACAGTAAAACTGCCCCCCCTGTGGGTTTCTGAGACTGTAACTCTTTAGGGGAGCAGAAAGCCTCATCTTTCTCCCATCGAGTAGTTGGTAGTTCCAAACTGTTGACAGGATTTAAGGCTGCCCATATCCTAATGATTATGGGACATTGTAACAGAGGGTGGCTAGCAGCCGTTTGTAACTGCTATGGTACCAGGGCTCCCCAGACATGTAAACACAACCCACAAACTGTGATTCTACAGCACAGCAATCTGCAGTTCAAACGCCCAGAGTGACCAGTGCACTATAGTGTTCCCTGTGTGCAAGGCACACAATATAAGAACCGGGAATTAAATCTCTCCCCTGTACAGTCCCAATCAAACCTGCTCCGAGAAGTGTGAGCACTGTGTGTGAGCACTACAACGATTTCACACGAGGGGGCTGTGCATGTCCACTGGTAGACAGCTGCAGGACAGTGGCTGGACCATTCTGCACGGTAGGCTCTCACTACCTGCCATAGGGGTCCCCAGAGGGGTTCTTTCTGTTGCTAAGGGGCCAATTCTGAAATGTCAAGACTGGAAACCATGTCAGTAAGGTGTGATGATTCTAATGAAAATTTAGTTATTTTTTCCTTGAAAACAAGAACGAAAGCCTCCTCATTTATTCACTTCCTATACAATGATTCATCTTTCAACTTGAAAACACGATCTAAACCTCCTAAGGAACTGAGAGGAAGGAAAACAGGGCTACCCAGCCAGACCCCTTTCTGAAGGTCTCTTGGGAGTGTGTCCAAAATGCTTACTCAAAGGGCTTCTGGAGGGAGGACCCAGGACTGTGAATTTTCACAGGTTCTCTAGGTGAGTCTTAAAAGTATCAATCAAAAGGATAATATGAAAGGCCGCCAAAAAAATTGTATTTTCATGAAACCAAGTCAACTCAAATAGCTGTAATACGAACGGGCTTCAAAAAATTTGTGGAAAAATGGATTGAAAAGATAATGGATTTTCCCCATGAACTTTTTGAAGCCTTCCTTGGGTTGACTGATAAAGACTTGTCATTCTATCTCTCTTTTGTTCACTTTCCATGTAAACATTTCTATGCAGACACTGGGAATCACCCTCCAGGGAACCCTGTTGAGCACAGATGGATAAACCTGTCTCCTGCTATGACTTTCATACACCCAAGGCACCACACACTTGTGCCATCATGACGTGGTTTACAGACCCTGCCTCAGATTTTCTTTCTTTCTATATAAACACATGGTTTAGCAACCCCTCGTCTCATCTTCTTTGGCAGTGAGCTGACATTTTCAAAAAATTAGATTTGCTCTTTACTTACAGATGCAAACTTATGTCCAAAACTTATCCATTCTTTTTGGACCAAGATCTCGAAGCCTTCGATGGTCCGGTAGTAGCTGTCCAGCATCAGCATGGCGAGGGCCGTGAGCTGGGCCGTGCGGTCCCAGCCGTCGCTGCAGTGCACCAGCACCGAGCTCTTGCCGGAAGACACTTTGTCGGCCACCTGAATGGCTCCTGTCAAAACCAGCTGCAACGAGCAAAATGTGAGGTGATATCAAGCTTACATTGGAAAAGACATTTCATTACTGCCAGGAAAAAAATAGTCGTACTTTAAAATATGGCGTTAGGTCTAGAACGAAAGGTTTCTGAAATTGGAACACAGGAGTGGCAGTGTATATTGGGTTGCTGAGTTGGAACTGACTCACAGGTACCTAATAACAACAACAACTACATATTCAAACCCACACGCACAAACACACAGAAAGTCAGGCAGCATTTAACACCAATTTTCACATGAGTAAGCTCAGAGGCCGGATACAATGGAAATCATCATCGGGCCTTGAGCTGATAAAATATAAATTTCTATTTGACTTGTACATAGGGGGGAGTGCATATCCTAAAGATAGGAGGCCTGGTGGCACTGTTGGTTAAGCACTAGAACGCCACCCATAAGGCTGGCAGTTCAAGTCCACAAACCATGCCCTGGGACAAAGATGGTGCTCTCTGCACCCATAAAGATCTACAGCAGTGGTTCTCAACCTGTGGGTCACAACCCCTTTGGGGGTCAAACGACCTTTTCACAGGGGTCACCTAAAACCATCAGAAAACACATATTACTGATGGTCTTAGGAAGCGAGACACCACTCCTCCATCCGTCTCCAAGAGGGTCGCCCACATGCAGATATGCCCACATACAAATATCCCACGTGAAGACTGTTATCCATGCTACACCATGCTTCAAGATAAAATTTCACTGATTTGTCATTAGAAATAAACATTTCACAATATATAATGACACACTGTTTTTTTTTTTGTTTTTTTTTGACACACTGTTTTTATGACGAATCACTATGCTTTAATGATGTTCAATTTGTAACAATGAAAATACATCCTGCGTATCATATATTTACATGACGATTCATAACAGTAGCAAAATTAGCTATGAAGTAGCAACTAAAATATAGTTGGGGGTCACCACAACGTGAGGAACTGTATTAATGGGTCGCAGCATGAGGAAGGTTGAAAGCCACTGATCTACAGCCTCAGAAATCCTATACAGGGTTGCTGTGCACCAGACTGACTTGATGGCAGTGTGTTTATCTTAAAGATGACGTTCTAGTACAAATGTGACCTTTAGAAATACTGCTAAATATATGTATACAGAAAACTCACCTATGAATATGTTTTTGTGATGAACCCAGTATTTAGCACTCACTCATCTTCAGCGAACTGGTCAGTTAAGATGTAGTAAATTCACACAGTTAGGCAACCACCACCACAATTCAATTGTAGGGCTCTTCCATTGCCCCCAATCTTGCTCATGCTCGGGCAACCAATGACTTCTTCTTGTCTCTATGGGTTTGCATATTCTGGGCATTTCCTTTAAGTGTGGTCACGCAATCTTTGTCCTTCTGTGCCTGATGGTTTCCCTCAAAGTGCCTCTGTGTGTTTGCCTGGATCAGAACTTCATTTCTCTGGATACTTGCATCTGAGATATCTTGTGTATGGACAGATTTTTTTAAATCATTTTATTAGGGGCTCGTCCAACTCTTATCACAATCTATACATACATCAATTGTGTAAAACACATCCGTACGTTGCTTACCCTCATCATTCTCAAACCATTTGCTCTCCACTTAAGCCGCTAGCATCAGGTCCTCATTTTCCCCTCCCTCCCCACTCCTTCATGAACCCCTGATAATTTATAAATTATTATTTTGTCATTTCTTGCACTGTATGGACAGATTATTTTGGTCTTATTTATTCATCTGTTGCTGGGCTTTTCAGTTGTCTTCATTATTTCACTATTACAAATAGTAGTGTGATGAATATTGGTGTCCAGGTGTCTATTCTCATTTCTGCTTTCGATTCTTTGCAGTCGAGACCCACGAAGAGAACTGCTGGGTCCTGTGGTAATTCTAGATGCAACTTCATGAGGAGCCATCAAACTATCGTCCACAGTGTACAATCTTTTCTTTAAAGGAGTATTTTCTTCCGGCAGTTTTACATTTGCAGGAAAGTTTTGAAGGCACAAGAGACATTTCACATAGCCCTGAGCTGGTCCCCCGGCCAGCTAATGTGATAAGCTATACAGTGCATCCATCCCACCTGAAGATCCAGGACTGAGACATTATGTAGAACTAAAGTCCAAATGTTGTTCAGATTTTTTTTGTTTTAGCCTAGCATCCTTTTTCTGTTCCAAGATCATGTCCTGGATGTGACATAACACTGAGTTGTCACAAGTCATTTGTTTTGTAATTCATTTTTGAGAATGATAAATTAGGAAAAAATAAATTTCAGGCAGGCAAAAATTAAAATTCCTATCAAGTTAGAACATAAAATTTGCTTAGAAGACAATCCATCTTAATAATTCAGCCAGTAAAGACAGGCTAGTTTTGCTGGTTGTTGTCATTAAGTACCATCGATTCGATCCCAACCCACAGCGACCCTCTGCACACCAGAAGGAAACACTGCATGGGCCTGCACCACCCTCACAATTGTTCCTATGCCTGAGCCCATTGCTGCAGCCACTGTGTCCATCCATCTGGTTAAGGGCCGTTCTCCTCTTTTTCACCACCCCTCCACTGTACCACACATGATATCCTTCCCCAGGAACTGATCTATCCTGACAATATGTCCACAGTATGTACGATGAAGTCTTGCCGTCCTTGCCTGGAAGGAGCCCTATGGCCTGACTTCTTCCTATGTGCATAGATTGGTTTGTCCCTGGCACTTTCACTATTCTTCTTCAGCACCACAATCTAAGTGCCTCCAGTCTTCTACGGTCTGCTGGTGGCAGTACTTGTTAATAATAGCTTCTAAAAGTGTTCATTCCTTTGGGGTCCCTCAGATACTTGGACTTAAAAAGACTAAAGAATTTTTTATGCCTCTATCAATATGAAGGATTGGAC
This sequence comes from Echinops telfairi, assembly GCF_000313985.2. NCBI lineage: Eukaryota > Metazoa > Chordata > Mammalia > Afrosoricida > Tenrecidae > Echinops > Echinops telfairi. Next base: position 5,243,022 of record NW_022111376.1, read on the forward strand.
AAATACAAACATAAAATCTAGTACTGAAATAAGTCAATTTGAGTTTCCTTTCAACCCAAACAACCTCTATTTGGGTCCATGGGGGTTAGACTTCGCAATGGTGGGATAATAAATTGGCCATTCCTGAGTCAAGCCCCATGAAAGACTGAACAATTTACTACTGACAAGATGGAAAGAGATGCGTACAAAACACACGATGTTCTGGAGGTGATGTGAACTTTTTAATTGGCTGCTATTGTGGCAATGCCATTGAATCGATTCCAAATGCCACTGGATTGATGGTGACTCATGGTGACCCTACAGGACAGGGTTGAACTGCCTCATATGGTTTCCTTGGTTGTCATCTTGAAATGAACCCACTACTCTAATTCGATTCCATCTCATTGTGACCCTATAAGACAGAGTAGAACTGTGTCATAGGGTTTCCAAAGCTGCAAATCTTTATGAAAATCAGTGATCCCATCTTTCGCCTGCAGAGCAGTTGTTGGGTTCAAACCACTGACCTTTTGGTTAGGAGTCGAGCATCTAACCATTGTGCCACCAGGGATCCTTACTCTTGAGGTGAGGTGAGCACATGATAAAGAAACACAAAGTGTCAGATGCAGAGTATATGCTCTCCACATATGCTGTATCTCAGTGCTGATGGTTAGAAAACTTAAGGAATTTAAGTACATCACATTCCAGTAAACAAGTTAACAAGATACTTGCCTTGATATGTTCTAGCCAATGAGTGGACTCCAGACTGGACAACCAGTGAGATTCTTCTACATTTGGATAAACAATATCTTTCACTTTTTTTAAAGACTCCCGCATGACATGGATATTATGAATGTCCAAGAAGAAAAGTTCAGCATTATGATATGCATCATCACTTTCATATCCTCCTCCTGTTGCCTAAGAAACAACCAAAAAACAGACACACAGTGAGTTGGGTTTTCTATTTCATCGGTCATGGGCACAAATGTCAGTTTCAGCATGGCCACTGATTTGACATGACTTCCTATCAGCAACACTCTTCATCAGCTAAGCTGGAAGCAGATGCCAGGCTGGCGGGGCCTGGGGAACAGGTTCTTTTTCCACAGGTTCTATAAGGACTAGCTCGCTCTTCTTTGGGATTTTGCTATGGTCATCATCGGTCACCGATTTGGTAGCTGTCATGCTTGCTGTGCAGAGGAAGCCAGCCAGATTCAGGCAACAGTCTTCACGTGGGCATGACAGCTTACAGCAGTGGTTCTCAACCTTCCTAATGCCGTGACCCTTTAATACAGTTCATGTTGTGGTGACCCCCAACCATAAAATTATTTTCGTTGCTAATTCACAACTGTAATTTTGCTATTGTTATGAATCAGGCGACCCCTGTGAAAGGGTCGTTTGATCCCCAGAGGGGTTGCAAACCACAGGTTGAGAACCACTGGCTTAGAGGAAGCTACTGACCTAGGCTCACAGCTCGGCTTCAGCCCCAAGAGATTGAGGGCAAGGCACCTGTCTATGCCTCCAGGGTCATCTTCTGTAGCCTAGGAAATGCTTGGACCTGTGACGGGATGAAAGGACCAACACCAGCCACCAATGAATGGACCCGAAGATGTTTCCTTTGGGTGCTGCACTTTTTACTTCTCGAACTTTTATAACAATGCTGTGAGACAGTGATTACTGCCCCCCCCCCCCATTTTGCAAATGAGAAAAGAGATGCTATGTAACTGTCCTCCCAAAGTCCCACTACCTGCCTGGTCCTGACTTCAGATGGTATCTGCTATGAAAATGCTAAGGACAGATGAAACGCTGACCAAGTGGTTTTGGTCGCCTCTACCTCAGAGCCGACAAGGATGAACTAGCCAGGGTAGCCTTGCTTCACCTTTGCAATATAGTAGAGAGCCCGTTTTTGATGGAGACAAGAAAAGGAACGTTTTTGTTTTGGAATCTGACTGATTTCTGGTTGCGGGTTGTGAAATGCCCTCTGAACCAAAGTTGAACAGCTCAGAGGCTTGTGAAGCCTAGAAGGAGAGGACAAGGAAGCACCTGCCTGGGACCCAAGAGCAGAGGGGAAGTCCCTAGCTCAGCGGTTCTCAACTTGTGGGTTGCGACCCCTTTGGGGGTCGAACTATCCTTTCACAGGAGTCGCCCGATTCATAATAGTAGCAAAATGACAGTTATGGAGTAGCAACAAAAATAATTTTATGGTTCGGGCGGGGGGCGGGGTGTCACCACAACATGAGGAACTGTTTTAAAGGGTCACAGCATTAGGAAGGTTGAGAACCACTGCCCTAGCTGGATACACTAGCATGGCAGTCAGCTGTTTCCGACCGCCAGGAGTGCACAAGCAACTGTGGGCTTGCTTTGGGTTGGAGGAACATGGCAGAGAGCCGGCTCCTCAGAACTTCCTAGCTAGAGACGTGGCTCAGCCAGAGGCCTTGGGAGTCAGAGACTCCAGGCAAGAAAAAGGAGTCAATTTTGCTTACGTTTTTAAGTGGGAATGTTTCTTTACTAGGAGCCCTGGTGATGTAGTGGTTACACTTGAGGCTGCAATCAAGCCTCATGATCGGCAGTTTGAAACCACTAGTGCTCCTTGGGAGAAAGACTGGGCTTGCTACTTCTGTAAATAGTTACAACCTCAGAAACTCACGGGGGTGGGGAGTGGGGTAGTTGCTATGAGTCAGCATGGACTCGATGGCAGTGAGAGATTTAAGTAGGAATGCTTCTTCACAGCTTGTTCCAGGTAGCATCTGTGATTAGTAAATAGTCATAATGAACTTCTATTTTTAAAGTTTCTGGCAACCGCAAAACAAAAGAAAAGCAAATCCAATGTTATGGTGCTGATTCTGACTCACAGCCACCTTCCAGGACAGAACAGAGCTGCCCCAGGAAGTTTCCCGTGACTGTACATCTTTATGGAAGCAGATTCTCACTTCTTTCTCCTGTGGACTGACGGAGGGGAGAGTGGTTAACCTCTGCACCACCAGGACTCCGCTTGAAGTTGTTAGGTGTCATCGAGTTGATTCTTGACTCATAATGGCCCTGTGTACAACACAATGCCATCCTCACAACTGTATGTTTGAGCCCATTGATGCAGTCACTGTGTCACTCCATCTTGTCAAAGTCACCCTCTTTTTTGACGGCCCTCCATTTTACCAGGTGTGACATCCCTCTCCAGAGACTGGCGTCTCTTGCTAACATGTCCAAAGTACGTAAGAGAGAGTCCTGCCATTTTGACTTAAAAGGAGCACTCTGGCTGTATTCTTACAAAACAGATTTGTTCATTCTTCCCCAGTCCAAGAGATATTCAGTATTCTTTGTCAATGCTGTGATTCAAATGCTTCGCATCTTCTCCGTTTAGTAGCTAAAAAGTAAACGGACAAAGGTGTCCTCTCCCCATTGCTGGTTAACTGTCTAGAGTCCTCTTATGAGGTCAACTCCAACTCATGGCAACCCTATAGGACAGAGCTCAACTATTCCGTAAGGTCTCTGAGTCTGTGAATCTCCATGGAAACAGACTGCCTCATCTTTCTCCAGTGGAGCCTCTGGTGGGTTTGAACCACCAACTTTGCGATGAGCAGTCCAATGCTTACCTACTTCTATCTGGGTAAACTACAGGCAGAAGCGTAGGAGGGCCAGCACTGACACACCCCAGCCTCCCCCTAGACAATGACCTGCTTCTCTACCCAAGTGGCTTGCAAATGATCATGGTGATCTTCAAAGAGATTCCTTGACACTGGAGTCGCTTTTACAAAGAACTGAAAATGAGAAGTGGCAAAAATAAAGGGAAAGGGGCATTTCAGATTCATTTGCAAAGGTTCTAGCAAAACTAGGCATAAGCAGCAGGCTGTTTTGATTCCTGACCCTGCACTGCTGCGAAACAGAAGTGCCTTGGTCCTGGACCATGCCCCCACCTGGGTTTAGTTCATTGGGTCTGAAATGGGGTGGTACAGCTTTGTGCGATCTGGGGGTATTTCTAAATCACCACAAGGGAGATGTTAAGTCCACAGAGATCATAGGCAGCAGGGGCGAAGTAATTCGTGGAGTACAGATGGAATTCCTCAAAGGCCACTCTCGCAATTTCTGAGAAGTTGTGAAGTCTTCTTTTTCAGTTTTCCTTTCTTCAGCAAAACAAGAACAGCGCAGGCTCCGGAGCAGAAGCTGGGGAAAAGGCCATCAGCCTGTTGCTATGGATATAGATGGCTGGGGAAGGGATAGCCAGAGGTGGCTTTGAAAGAATGACACAGGGAAGGTTGAAGGTCTCAACTTGCTCTTCAATTTCCTTCCCTTTGATCTTAGAGAAACGGGAAGAGAGGCTCATCTCTGGAGCGTCAGAAAGGCATTCAAGAATCCCACCACTATGACGATGGGCTGGAGGGGTCCCGTGATTAAGGTCATCGGTTTGTACATTTTATCTTTTCAAATACTCCTGACTAAACCCTGCACTTTTAACATTCTAGCCCTTCTACTTGAAGCCACACATACATGGAAACTATATTTTTGTACAGGTGTTCAACTCTGAGATACATATGAAGGCGAATGGGAACAGCGACATCTAAACTGGAGGCTCATCCAAGAAGAAATTTAGATTTAGGATTTCATCTCTAGTTTTCAGTAGAAATTCCTAAGCTACTGATGGAATGAGCTTCCTGATTGCTTTCCTATTAATTTCAAAATCATTGTCCTGAGCTGAACAGAGACCTAGTGGGGTATGAAAGAATTGGTCTAAGGGCATGTGGATGGGAAGGCTCCCCCACGTTAAATGTACATGATGAGTCAGCCATAAGTAGCTCATGGAGAACTGACAACCCCCCCCCCCAGAGACTTCCAAACACGCATGTGCATGCTGGCACAAGGTCTGCGTATGCAGCCCCAGTCCAGTGGTCTTGCTCAGGTCCTTGCTTTCTGTTTGGAATACCTGAAGCTGCCAAGTGACTGAGCACAGGGGAAGTCTGAAGGATGATGAAGCTGAGCCTACTCAGTCCAGAAAGCATCAATCTGCGTGCGGGGCTGGGGTGGCCTGTGGTGACAGGCACACCAAGCATAATGTTGAGTGATGAAAAACTACCGGCGAGAAGCCGAGTGTCCAGAGCTTATCGGTCCAGGGCCATTTTGTGTTGGAAGCACCTGTTGGGGGTAGGCAGGGCACCACAACCACCCAGTTGTGGGGATCCACGGTAGGCTCACCCAATAAGCACGGGAACCATGGGATGACTTATGCTTACTTCTTCATCTGTAACAAACAATTGCCTGTGTTTTTACATCAGAGATTTTGCTTCTAGGTCTGGCTGGCATCTGCCTCTTCACCAACCCCTTCCTACAGACTGAAAGTCTCTTTTCAGTTAGTCCCTGACAGGGACGGAACACCCTATAAGCAAGGTAGTGAAGTTTCACATCATTAGTCCATGCGTGCCATGCTGGACCCCAATCAAGTTTAAGTGCATTTGGATTCTGCTTCAACAGACAAAGCTAGCAATGGAGGCAGAGTGCTCTGAAAATGTTAACAGCACACCTTTGTGTGTGCATGTATGTGTGAGAGAGACAGAGAGAATTTAAAGCAATGAGCTTGGAAACCTCATAGACTTGGCACTATTTCTTTCTTGAACTCTCTGAGATAAATGAGAATACATGCATATGAGTCTGTATGGGTAAAGGGGAGGGAGTACTTTGGGAAGGATCCACATTCATGATTTTAACATGGTTAAGTGGAAAATGATGAAAAATGACTATCCATTTAAACGAAGTATTTCTTCTCACCGAAACCATGCTGAAGTATTACATTCAAACAATATGTTGACTGACCATGGCAAACACCACACACCTTCGGGGTCATGAAGTGCACTCACCTTGTTGGCCACTGCATTTACATTGGGCCTTGCATCATAGATGGTGAGTTTGGAAATTTGTCGATTCGTCTCCCTGATAACATCCAGATACTTCTCGTCGTCCTTGTTCCGTTTACCACTCATACCGACCAGAGGCTGGCTGCAGCGCACGATGACGGTCTTGTTTTCAGGATGGATCCACGACAGCACCTGTGGTCAGATCAAGAAATCAAGGCTCAAGAAAAGAACTACAAGCTCTGAGAAGGAAAGCACTAGAAATTCTGAGGAAATGGATTACATTTTGTTCACCTGTCACTTCACTGTGTGTGTACCCAGAAACACACAATGAACAGTTATCATTACGCAGAAACAGTTCAAATAACAATGGCGTCACGAGTTTTTCTTTTCTTAATTAGCACCACATCTGAAGGAAATGAAATGGTTACCTAAAAAATAAGTTCTGTCACCTCCAGGAAACGGAAAGCTCCTGATAGGATTTTAATTATATAGCTGGCACTAAAATGTATTGTCATGCAGAAACTGCTTTAACCAAAAGGAAGAATCCAAAGAAACAATTTCTGGTACAGTAATGTTTCCCATGACACCAATTCATATTGACAGGGTCATTTTCCCAACAGCCTCAGTTCTACAATCGAACATGGGGTGGGAGGAAGGGGGACCAAAACGATCTCAAACAGCAAGGAGAGCTGCCAGAGTCTATAGCAGAGCAACAAGAAACGTAGACACTGGCTCATTGGACAACTCATCAAGCCTCACCTTGGACTCAATCTGCTTACTTCACCCACAGTGCTAACATATGGAAGCCTGGCTGCCCAGTTCTGTATGTGGAAAGGGAGCCAGAGAAGCGAAGCACAACAGGCAATGTGGGCTTCAGAGTTAGGGGGCTGCTCTGCCTGTCTCTAGCCTTGAACCTTAGGTGTTAGTTAACACGCAACCTCACGAACTCAATAATATTTGACAGCATCCATTACTTTGAGTGTTTTAATGTGCTTTAGCACACTCTTCTTACTGCACAATTTCAGAGCACCTAGTCTTATTACAGTCAGTATCTGCAAATGATTGTCACAGTGACTCAATAGGGCAGAATGAAACTGCCCCGGTGGGTTTCTGAGACTATAACTCTTTTGAAGAAGTAGAAATCTTATCTTTCTTCCATGGAGTGGTTGATGATTCTGAACTGCTGACTGTGCAGTCAGCAGTCCAACACATAATCATCACACCACCAGGGATCCTTAGTGTTAATATCTAGAAGCCATAAATAATTAAGATTTAGCCACAAAAAAATGCTCACCATGGCACTACTCATAAAAGCCAAAGATGCAAGACCCAAGAGTTCAGTTCTGCCCTGCACACATGGGCTCACCAGGCGTCAGTATCTACTTAGCACCAACTCCCACCACCAGGGGAATGGTGGTTTACTAAGGGTTGCCAGGGACGGCGCAGGGCAGGGAGGCTTTCAGCTTAGGGGACACTGAGTTTCTGTCAATGGAATAATTTAGAAGCAAATAGGAGGGATGATGCACAACATGATATATAAAACCAATCTGACCGAATGGCTCATGTAAAAAAAAACAAAACACCTATGGATACATTCCTGGGGGGAGGTCCAGGTACTATGGCAGGGGACAAACCCAATCCAGGGATAAATAGGGCAGCCAACTAAAAAGGAGGGGAAAAGGGAAAAAAAGACATGGGTAGGGAGGGAGTAGGGCACTAACCCACCCAAGAAGAGGGTATTGTTTATGTCTCCACACAAAAGAAAGAGACAGACCAGGCTTCAACCCGGTGCACCAAGATGTGAATACAACATACCAGCATGTAGCAGGGAACCAATAGAGTGGTCTGCGGGGCCAGCCCCAGTCCCAACTTATGTGGACCGCCCCCCACCTCCCCAGAATAATGCACTTCAGAGGACAGCACTGAAGCTACAGCTTGGGGAGAAGGGCATGTCTGATCAGAGCACACACAGGAGCAAATGAAGAGGAAAGGAGAGTGGAACACATCCTGGCTCACCAAGCCCTGAGGATGATATTCCTGCTCAGGGCAGCCAATGCACAGAGAGGACCATAGGGCCGGCCTCACCACGAGACATGACATCCCACACTGACCCATAGCTTGATGGAGGACAACACTGGAGACACAGTGCAGGAATTGTGCACGATCTAACTCCATCACACTGGGGAGAAACACTAAAGGCATGCAACGGGGAAGCAAAGCAATGAAGTCCCCAGGGAATACCAAAAATAGACTTTGGGGACAGAGTGTGGCACCCCACCAGACTCCACTGGAAAACACACCTAAAGGTCAAAAAACAGACCTCGACCTACTTATAGGCTTTTCCTTTTTTGTCAGTGGTTACTTTTGTTGTTGTTGTTGTTTTGTCTTCCTTTGTTGTCTTGTTTGGCTTTGTATTGTGTTTGAGCTTATTATTGTCTCTGCATGTCTACATAAGAGAGGTGGGATAAGCAATTCGGAGGAGAAAACAACGGGACCTACGGTTCCAGGGGGGTACGGGAGAGGGGGAGGTGGGAGGAAATAAGGGGGTGTGTAAACCAACCCAGGAACAAGGGAACAACAAGTGAACTAAAGTTGATGGAGAGAAGAACACAGGATGCCTGGTGGGATTTAATCAAGGGCAATGTAACCACGAGGAATTACTGAAACCAGAATGAAGGCGGAACATGATAGTGGAACAAAAGAAAAGTAAAAGGAAATAGAGGAAAGAACTAGGAAGCAAAGGACATCTATAGAGGTCTAAATACAGGCATGAACATATGTAAATATGTTTATATATAATGATACGGAAATAGATCTATGTACATATATTTATACGTTAAGTATTAAGGTAGCAGATAAGCATTGGGCCTCAACTCAAGTACTCCCTCAATCAAGAACACTTTGTTCTAATAATCCATCATTCTGTGATGCTCAGCTTCCCGACACGATCGCTGAAGACAAAATGGGTGCATGAGCAAATGTGGTGAAGAAAGCTGATGATGCCCGGCTATCAAAAGATATAGCACCTGGGGTCTCAAAGGCTTGAATATAAACAAGCAGCCATCTAGCTGAGAAGCAACAAAGCCCACATGGAAGAAGCACACCAGCCTGTGTGAACATGAGGTGTCGATGGGAACAGGTATCAGGCATCAAAGACCCAGAACAAAAAGATCATATCAATGTGAACGAGGGGACTGCAGAGTGGAGACTCAAAGCCCATATGTAGACAATTGGACATTCCCTTACAGAAGCGTCACAAGGAATAGACGAGCCAGTCAGGGTGCAGTATAGCACTGTTGAAACATACAACTTTCCTCTAGTTCTTTAATGCTTCCTCCCCCCCCCCCACCCCCCCCCACTATCACGACCTCAATTCTACCTTACAAATCTGCCTAGACCAGAGTATGCACATTGCTACAAATAAGAGCTGGAAACACAGGGAATCCAGGACAGATAAACCCCTCAGGACCAATAATGAGAATAGAGATACCAGCAAGGGAAGGGGAACGGGGGTGGTGGGAAATCGATCACAATGATCTACATATAACCCCTTCCTAGGGGGATGGGCAACAGAACAGTGGGTGAAGGGAGACAGCAGTCGGTGTAAGGCATGGGGGGGGGGGATATAAATTTATAAATTATCAAGGGTATGTGGGGGAGGGGGAAATGAGAAGCTGATATCAAGGGCTCAAGTAGAAAGAAAATGCTTTGAAAATGATGATGGCAACATATGTACAAATGTGCTTGACACAATGGACGTATGTATGGATTGTGGCAAGAGCTGTAAAAGTCCTCAATAAACCGATTAAGAAAAACCCAAAACTTCCGGACTTGGCAAACATTTGTTAGAGATACTTTTACTAGAGTTACACAATGTAAAGGAGGAAATAGAACTGTTAGGGTTCACAGTGGAAAATGGACAGCATGAATCACGGTATGTCTATGCCCTGGCAGGTGAGCAGATCATAGCTGTGAATGTACAAAGTGTTTTTATTAGCTATTAATCAGTTGGAAAACAAGATGATCAGATGTTAATACAGACTAACTATACTTTTGCTCAAATAAACGCAGTAAAAGATGATGGGAGGTGATGAGAGGCAAAATTGTACACAGTGGCGCACACTAGGTGGCAGCCTTCATTCTCCTTATTGGTGTTTTCAAAATTGTCTGAAACAGGATGATTTCCTCTTATGTCCAAGACTTCCTTCCATAAAATGAAGCCCAACTTGTTTCAGAGCAAAGGCGTAGATGTGGCCATCACTGGAACTATGAATGCACTTCGGTTACTTCATTCCCTAATGATAGTTTTATCTTTTGTCTATGTACAAAAGAACATTCATGTTTTCTTTCTATTTAAAAAAAAATTATTTTATTGAGGGCTCGTACAATTCTTATCACAGTCCATACATACATCCACTGAGTCAAGCACATATGTCCATTTGTTGTCCTCATCAATCTCAAAACATTTGCCCTCTACTTTAGCCCTTAATGTCATTTGCTCATTTTCCCCCTCCCTCTCCCCTGCCCCCTCCCTCATGAACCCTTCATAATTCACAAATTGTTATAGTTTTGTCATAAGTTACACTGTCCGACGTCTCCCTCTGCCCTCTTCTCTGCTGTCCATCCCCCAGGGAGGAGGCTATACTTAGATTCTTGTAATTGGTTCCCCCCTTCTACCCCACATTCCCTTCACCCTCCAGGCCTCGCCCCTCTCACCACTGGTCCTGAAGGAGTCATCTGTCCTGGATTCCCCATGTTTCAAGTTGCTATCTGTGCCAATGTACATCCTCTGGTCTAGCCAGATTTCATGCTTGCTTTCTTATCAACACTGTTTGCATTGGTAGAAGGCCTTAAAAAACAACTGAATATCATAGGTTATCCATGTTATAATTAAGGCACATACGTGTTCTGGGTAAGCAAACCTTTGATAGGGTTAGCCAACAGCCTGATTAGTAAGCATCATGGAAAGAGCCTATTATCGTTCTAAATAATATCTAAGAACCGATCAGACACAGAGGTGATGATGGCCATCGTAGTGGTTTTTATGAAAAGAAGCGCACATTGGCTGCCGGCACAGTGGGAGGGGATTGTTAAAGGGCTAAGCGAGGGAGGAGTGAAGTGTTCCTTTCATGCTGCAGTGGACTCTTGATCAGATGGCAGACTGTGCACTGGGGAGTTGGCCCATTTGACTCACTGCCTCTCCCTCCCCAAATCCCATGAAATTCTCTCAGTGCATGCTCACTACTGTGCCCTCTTACACACATGTATGTGATACAACACTCAATAAATAGTAACAGAGTGCCGGAGTAAAGAAAACAGAGCCACATTACTAGAGCCCAGTTCTCCGCATGGGCAAGGCAGGCCTTAGGAAGGCAGCTGGCCTGGGCAGAGAGTGGAGTCTGGGGCTGTGGCACCGAAGAGCTGGTCCCAGCAGTGCACAGAAGGGGTGAATTTATAACCTGGCCCTCATCAGTACTGTCTTCTGATAGCACAAGCTAAGGAACAGACTTCCAAGTATCACGAGGATCTGAGCTGATACTAACAAGTAGAGAACTAGTACCTAACAAGTAGTCCCTAACAATTAGGCAGGTAGTAGAGGAAAGTTTCCAATGAAACCCCTTTCAAAGGGCAAAAATGACAGGGCTTGAGAGTTAAAGGCAAAGTGACATTCTATCTTAATGGATTGGGCTCTGTGACATCCCACTAGCCTGTCAGGAGGAAGCCACACTTGCTCATGGTATGCACGGAGCCTGCAACTGTGACAGAGCCAAGTAGTCAAGTTAATCTTGGATCACGGGGAGCAAAAGGGCAAGCCGGCACTGTGCTTGTTCAAGGGTGATTCATCGACATTTACTGAGAGCCAATGGAGATGTTCGACACTGTGCTACAAAGATGAAACCGACCGACTGACCAAGACCCTGTCCTTCCTGCCTGCCTGCCTGCCTGCCATCCAGGTCGCTGACCTGGTTTATGCCTCACAGCATCACTGCCCCCCTCTCGCACGAGTGCTCATTCTCTGCCCTTAACTTGCTTCACTTCTCATTTGGCGTAGTGCTTTGCACTCAGAAAGCACTTGATGCTGAGTTGCTGGGCTGAAATCGCCCAACAGTGCTTCTCGGAAGGACTTGACTAGTGAGTGTCTTTAGGTCGGAAAAGACCCACTGGTAGATTGGTGCTAATCGAGGTACTCACTGGAATTCGATTTCGGGACCGAAACGTGGCTACTCTCCGGAGATCATCATCTGAGGCACGGTACGGAACCACCAGAAGAGCAGGGTAAGTGTCGCAGAGTTCATAGCACTTATTAATAAAAGAGATTCTCCAATAGTGATTGGGCAAGCCCTGCAGGAGAAAAGCAAGTCCCAGTCAGTGCTGTAGGCCTCGCCTTGGGAGCTGGCGCTCTTTGCATACGTCTTCCCGACCACAGGGTGGTGGAGGCCGACCAGTGACCATGATGTGTCAGAAGCGAGCCAAAACACTCATCAAGACAACAGAAGACCACAAGACAAAACACAGCTGCTTTTTCAGTCCTGAGCTCTCTGGTGTAAACAGAGTCTCTGGAATTTGAGGTCTCCCTCTGATTCATGTCAAAATACTCTGTGCTACTTGTATAATACAGATGTATAATACTCCAAGTCCACCCCCTCCGCCCACGCACACCTCCCTTCCTCCCCCGCACCCATCCCAAAGCAGAGCAAATTGGGCAATCTTAATTGTCTACTTGAGAGTGACAAAGAGATCGGGGAACTTCTGCTCCCCACCCAAACCAAGTGACTGTTTCCTTCTGCTCCCAAGTAGGAAGAGACTAAGCTCATGAGGGAGGAAAGTCACAGAGGGGAAGCAGGGAAACTCCCTCTGGGGAGGCTCATTTCGCCACCTCCTATGAGTCTTTTCAATAAAGTCATTTGAGATGCACTGCCCTATAGGTTGTGTGAGAATTACAGTCATTTGCATTCTAAGCTGACTGCTAGCATAACAGGGAGACAAGGAAGGTCACTCCCATCCTACCATCATCTACCCCAAAATTGTATCCAGAGGTGGTGGAATATCCTCTCCCCACACGCACAAATACACAAATACACACACACAGTGAGCTATGTGGCTGTTTGCTTTGGGGACAGACATTGTACCTTTTCTTTAGGTCTGGCCCTATAGCCCACGGACCAACGGACCAAACAGATGTTGAGTCTGATGCTGAGTCCAATTAGAGTTATAAGTCCCATCAGAAAGTTACAAGAAAAAAAGATTGAATATAATGGCAGTCTAGAACAGAAAACCTTTGACAGTTCACATATGCATGCAATCTTACACCCAGGAACTGCTTGGTTTCAGGCTAGAAGCATTGAACTCAACGAATTTTAATACTGTCGATAACAGTCCCCAAGCTATTTTAATATATAATGCTACAGACCATGCCCAAACATGCATACAATGTTTTAATGTTCCTTCTTCCACCTCAATAGTTGGTCCAGAACAGAGATCATTCAAATGAGAGGCAGGCACAGTCTTTGAAAGCTTAGCTGCAATAGGACATACTGTATTTCATATGTCCTAGAACTAAGCTCCCCACCCAAATTTCAGTGTCAAATCAGCTAATGAACACACACACATCATTGGTCAAGGTTAAGAAATCTATCCCTGTGCCTGATGGTAGAGGTGGTGGCTAGAAGTCCTTCTCAAGTGTAAGGTTCTCTAATTTTACTTCAGATCCACTGCTTTTTCATATAAAGCAGCTGGGCTTAGTTTGGTTCTCAAAGTGCATTTGACCAAATTCTCCAATTGTGTTTAGGGTTTGGTAGAATGAGAATGAAGATTTCCGTCACAGAACTCTTGAGCTACCCTACAGATTTGGTTATCTCAGAGGAAAAATTGTAGTTCGGGCTATGTGACATGTATTGGCTCTTCTTCACATAAATGCTACAAGAGGCCTCTGTCCATTATACGAACTCTCCTGCCTTTACAAACAAGCATGCATGTCCGTGACATGTCTATAGCAGAGCAGTGAAGGGCACCATAATAGACATTCATCAAAACTGTCCTAGAAATCATTACAGGAACAAGAAATTCATTTGAATCTGCAAAACCGGGGTGACTATAATTGAGATCTAATGCCTAGTAGTAAATTCCTAAATATACAAAGAAACAGCAACAGCAACTCCTAAAAAGGTTAGACTTTTCCTAGACCCAAACTAGTTCATTAATTTCATAAATAATACATAATGGATGGTCTTCATATATGGGGCAGGGAAAATAATTTAGCCACATAACCTCCAATGTAGCTTGAATTGCAGAGCACTATAGTAATAACTACTGATAGAATAAGCTATATTATACAAATGTGGATATTAGCACTGCCATTAAAAAGAAACTTACCAAGAGCATGACCAACAACACATTGTCACGAGACAGGTTGGTAACCCACCATACCAATCAACTTACCTGCCGTCTGTATTCTTCCACAGGATTATAAACCATCCATCCATCCACGTTAAACTTCTCTTCATTTAAAAATGCAAACAATGGCTAGAGAAAGAACACACAAAAGTAAAGTTCAACATGAAGAAACTAAATGTCTACTGACAGTTCGTCCTTTGGTGTGTCACAAAATAAATGTTACCAAATTTATTGGCCATGCCGTCCATAGCCCAAACTAAGTCTTCAACAAAGAAACAACTGGAAGATCCAGACTAGTACTTCATGAACTTTTATCATGAGTAAGAACAGGATACTCTTGAAATGCCACATTTCTATGGCTACAATCCTCTTTTTCAGTTTATCTTAAGTGGCACTCCACAAAAATCTGATTTCTAGACCAGAAAATGCCCACCAATTTAAAAGAGAGTGAGCATTGTTGTCTTTTTCTTTCAAAATGAAGGTTCCCATAAGCCACGTGGACCAATTCTAAGCAAGTACTCTAAAAGCATCAATAGATCAGATAAAAGCCACTAAACAGGAGAGAAAAGGCAGGAAAGGCTTAGCCTTCAATAGTACTGCTATCTCAAAAGGGAAAATGAAATAGTTATCTACCAACAAATGGACAGGGCATCAGGAAAACTCTTCATTAGCTGTTCTCTGTGAACGCTGAAACCACACCCTGGACTTGAAATGACAGGACTTAGGCCTTGCCTGTCCCTTCTCCTCGCTCATTTTTGAGAAATGCTCTGGCTTCAAATACCAGTCATCTTGTTACTCCTACATAACTCTCACTCCAGGATCACTCTCTGAACTTCAAACATGGATATCCAAGAGTTTACAACACCTCCAGGCTTCCTGTTATGAATTGAATTGTACCCCCTCACCCTCACCCAAATAAATGTTGGAAATGCTAACCTATATGCCCATGGTTATAGTCTCATTTGGGAATGGGTGGCGTCTGTTATGTGAATGAAGCAGGATTAGCGTGGGGGTGTCTTGAGTTAAATTTGTTGAGATACATTCTTGTTAGGTACAATGTTGTCCATTCTGACGAATAGCAACCCTCTGCACAACAAAACGAAACACTGCCCAGTCCTGCACCTTCCTCACAATTGTGTTTGAGCTCACTGGTGCAGTCACTGTGTCAATCTGTCTTGTTGAGGGTCTTCAGCTTTTTTTGTTGTCATGTTACTTTATTTTACCAAGCACAGTGTCATTCTTCAGGAATGGTCTCTCCTGAAAACATATCCAAAATACATGAGACGAAGTCTCATCATCCTTGCCTCTAAGGAGCACTCTGGTTGTACTTCTCCCAAGACAAATTTGTACTTTTAGCAGTCCACGGTACTTTCAATAGTCTTCACCAGCACCATAATCTAAACGCATGGATTCTTCTTCAGTCTTCCGTATGCAATATCCAACTTTCACATGCATAGGAGGCAACTGAAAATACCATGGTTTGGGTCAGGCATATCTTTAGTCCCAAAGTAACTTCTTTGCTTTTCAACCCTCTAAAGGGGTCTTATGCAGCAGATTTACCTAATGCAACACGTCTCTTGATCTTTACTGCTGCTTCCACAGCACTGATTGTGGACTCAAGCAAAATAAAATCTTTCACCCAAGCCATGGTATTTATAATTGCCTCATATGCACGTGAAAGTTGGACACTGGATAAAGAAGACGAAGAAAAACTGATGTATTTGAATTATTGTGTTGCTGAAGAACAGTGAACTTAACAAGGATAGCCAAAACAACAACAAATCTGTGTGGACAGAAGCACAGCCAGGATGTTCCTTGGAAGCTAAGGTGGTAAGACTTTGTCTCAAGTTCTTTGGACATGTCAGGAGGGATCAGCCACTGAACAAGGACATCATGCTCCGTAGAGCTTCAGAACAAAAGAGGAAGATTTGCAGGGAGATGGGTGGACAACAATGGATAAACTGAAATAAAAAACCAAACTGCCATCAAGTCAATGCTGACTCATGGTGACCCTCTGTGGGTTTCCGAGACTGTAACTGCTTACAGGAGTAGAGAGCCCCGTCTTTCTCCTTCAGAGCTGCTGGTGGCTTTGAACCGCCAACCATGTGACTCACAGCCCCATGTATAGCCACTCCACCACCAGGTCTCCTAGCAACAATGGATGGGCTGAAACAGAATAATTATGAAGATGTCACAGAACTGGGCAGGGTTTCATTCTGTTGTATAGCGTCCCTGTGAGTTGGAACCAACTCGAGGACACCTAACCACAAGAGGAGAAAATAAATGAGTTTCCTAAGTTCACCAGTCTCTGTTGTAGCAGCAGCAGGGAACTAGGCCCCTGCCTAACGTTGGCATCTCCGGAGCTTTGAAACACACTCATCCCAAACCAAACTCTTGACCCCCTCTAATCAATCCAGCTCCTCCTGGTCTTCCCCACATCAGAAAAGGACAACTCTATCCTTCTAGTATATTCTACCCTGAGACTCGGAGTTTCCACCCAGGTCCACGCTTATAGTATCTTTTTCTTGGATAATTTCAATGACCTCATCAGATAAATATTGTCCCAACTGAGACAAGTGATTGTCACACCTCCTGAAGTTTCCCCTTGCTTGGAGTCAAAGCTGAAAGCCTCCCAATGGCCTACTTCACAGTTTGCGAACTGGTCATGTTCCCTGTTGCGTTTCTGCTTCTTTTTCTTGCTCACTCCATTCGAGCCACACTGGCCTTCCTTGCCACTCCCCAAACCCACCAAGCACACTGGTTGCAGGATGTTTGTACTTGCTGTTTCATCTACATGGTATGATTTCCTTGCTTCTTGAAGATCTCTGCTAAATGCAACTGCAATCAATGAACCCTTCTCTAAAACCTTACAGAAAAAAAGCCTCTTCCCCCACAACGACACCCAGTACCCCCCTTCCCATTTATTTTCCTGCCGTTTCTGGACATTTGACATAATACATGTTCACTTATTTGTTTACTGCTAGACCCCCATTGTCCCCTTCCCCTAAACTGTGGGCTCCAAGAGGTTGGTACTTGTTTTGCTTATAGCCTGTCTCCCCAGCAACTGGAACAAATAAACTGACCCATGGTAGGCAGAACACATATCAAAATGTGAAGCCCATAAAACCCCTACACATTTCTTCCACGAAGCACTTTGTCTGGGCTCTTTTCTTCCAAGTAGCTGCCTCTCCACCCATTTCCTTTCTGTTATCTGCCAGCATTGAAGAATAGATCACAATTTCTGGAGACACCAGTAGGTGTCTCCATTTGAATGGCAAGGGGCTAATGGAGGGAGAACATGCTCTGCAGACTGTCTTCACTTTCCTAAGCCCGCAGCTGGCCTCCACTCTCCAGGGGATGCATGGCATGCTGGCCTGGCTGACCAAGTATGGAGGCTCCAGCATGACATGCAAGCCACAGCAATACTGAATTATTCAGTACCAGTGGTGAAAGAAGCAAGTCCTGTGAACGGAAGTAGAATTTAAAGGCCAAGGACTTTGGGTGAAAAGAACAGTCAAATATAGCCATAAACATTAGCTTTGGGATGGAGCATCACCCTGAAGAAAATTTGACCGACACTACACAGGTCAGTATCGGGCAAAGGTGCCAACTTAGTAGGGCAGAATGCCAACTATTAGCTCAATTATAGCTGAAGGTGGCTTGGCATACAGGGCTACACTGGCACTGACTTGAGAAGTTCGAATTTGTTCAAGTTTGATTTCAACACAGCTTCAACTCAATGGCAGGGAGTTTTGGAGTTTGTTGTTGTTGAGTTTTATTTATTTACATCTGTCTCATGAAGCTCAAGTGAATATAATCTAATTGTACAAGTCCTGGGAAGTGTAATATGGTGGGTTTCTTTATTTCTTTTCTGTTCTTTAAAAATAGTATTGCTAAACACTTCCAGCAAATCCCTCCTCTGCAAAAAATGCTACCAACCACCATTCTGATTTGTACCATCCTGTTTCTCAGCCACTACTATGGACAGCAGCCCCTTTTGTGCTCTGCATGCTCTCGGGTATCTCCTACAAAAGTGGCCGGGAGTGTAACTGAGGTTCAGGAAGTTATCATCAGAGGAAAGCGATGTTGGCATGAGAGATAGCAAAATGAGCTCTGTAATTCGCTTCATACATTAGATTTCCGAGGCCTCCAAACACAAGCAACATTCAAAACATGCTGTCCTTTTACCGTGAAAATGAGACAGCGTCTCCACAGTTGCTACGTGCCAGGTGGCCTTACTCAGAAAATCTCTTCGAAAGCGCCATTTCACATTCTGGATGATGCCAGGTACACAGTCAGTGAACTCAAACCTGTCCAGGAGAATTCTGGGACACTACAGGACAGCTGCCAACTAGCTCTTGATGCTGAGAGCCAGCCCTGAGATGCAGCTCTTTTAGGAAAATGATAAAACACACAAGAGCTGAAAAGTCTGAGTCCTAAAACACATGACAATGCACCTAATGTTTGCATTCCGGCATGGGTTCCAAAACTTTGAGACTTCTTCCCCCTTTTGAAGAAAAAAAAAAGTCACCCTCCCCCAGCCAAGCAGTTAAAATCATTTGTAGGATAGCTCACAAATCAGCATAAATTGTAGGTATCTGTTTTTGCAGCACCTGGTGTTGTTTCAGTGCCCAACAGAGGGGGTGGGGACATCAGCCACTCTGGGAAACACTGCATTAGAAACGTGGGTTGAAAGACCAAGGGCATAAAGCAACATTTTAGGCACCCGAGTGCATTTGTTGGCAATTACATGAAAACGTTTCTTTGAAAGCATTACCTCTTGGCGTTGGTCTTACATTTCCTTATAGACAAACTTTTCTATAAACTGCTTGGCTCTATTTTAAGCACACATTCCAGAAGAATCGAGGCTGAGCATTTGTAAAGTTCAGTGTACTGGAACTGACTTTTCAGATATTTAAATGCTTAATTTTGTTTCGCTTTAAGAATTAGAGAACTATGTCAGCATCTAAAAATATAAGCTCTCAATAGAACCCCAAGATGTTATTATAAAAAGCAAGCTTTAAAATAAGGAAAATACCCCTCCCCTAAGAAGAATGTATCTCAAAGGATGGCACTGAATCTGCAGCTTCGGGAGGATATATCTGACCAGAGCACACAGGAGCAGATGACGGGGGAGGAGGAGAGACTGGAGCACATCCTG
>NW_022111376.1:5264295-5268141 GCF_000313985.2 Echinops telfairi
GATGTGTGTATGGATTGGGATAACAGTTGTATGAGCCCCTAATAAAATGTTTAAAAATAAAATAAAATAAAATAAAGAAAAAACAACAAGGAAAATAGAAGCCATTCACCTGTACGTAATTATTTTAAAGTGCAAAATTCCCTAAAAGTGCCATCGATACAAGCCCAACCCAAGATCATCTTTGAAAACTATTAAAACCCAAAGCTAATGAGCTACATGTGCTGGGGTTTTGCTGTGTCCCCCCTCTCCCCCCGCTCACTTTTTAAAATGCTTTGAGTTGGTTATCACATTATTAGTGGATTGATACTGTCAACTAAATTCCCTGAACATAATAACCTGGGGTCCATTTTGATCCTTTAAGTAGGCAATGAGACTCCGATGGAGAAAATCGGTCCGAGAGAATTTCCGATTATGATCACGAGCAGGGATGCAGGGATGATGAGGTCCCACTAAACAGGAAGCATTAATTTGATCCCAAGCACAAAGCCTGAGAACAAAGAAGGTGTTTGGGCAAATGCCAGATGTTTGATTGATGCTCTAGTAAACAACGTGTGCTTTCTTCTTATGGATGACTTCGAAACATTGCCAGACACTGAAGACCTAATGAAAATAGGCAAAACATTGTCAGAGACAGCACCAGAAGATGAGCCCTCAGGTCGGAAGGCACTCAAAATATGATTAAGGAAGAGCTAGCTGCCTTCTCAAAGTAGAGCTGACCCAAATGACTTGAATGGAGTAAAGCTGATAGAAGTAAAACCTTCATGTCCTTCATTTTTCTGATGGGGCATGACTCCAAAATCAGAGGAAGTATGAATCTAAGAAAATTGGAAGTCATCAAAAATGAAATGGAATGCATAAAGATCAATAGTCTAGACATTAGTGAGCTGAAATGGACTGGCACTGGCGATTTTGAATCACAAAATCACAAAAAATTAACTATAATAATATAGTTTATTATGCTGGTGATGATACAATCAAGAGGAATGGCATTACATCCAGCCTCAAAAAAGGCATTTCAAGATCTATCTTGAGGTAAAATGCTGCCTGTGAGAGGATGATGCCTATCTGCATTCAAGGAAGTACAATCAATACAACTATTATTCAAATTTATGCACCAACCACAAAAGCTAAACTTCTACCAAAGCCTTCAGTCTGAAAGTGGTCAAACACACAATCAAGATGTATTGATGATTAGTGGTGATTGGAATGCCAAAGTTGGAAACCAAGAGGAAGGAACTGTAGTTGGAAAAATGGTCTTGGTAATTAAAAATGAAGCTGTAGATTGCATGATAGAATTTTGCAAAACCAATGACCTATTCATAGCTAATACTTTTTCAACAACAGTGACTATGTACATGGAATTTTCCAGATGGTATACGCAGAAACTAAACTGATTACATCTGGGGGAAGAGATGATGGAGAAGCCCAGTATCTGCAGTTCAGGCTGAAGCTGAAGAGAATTAAAGCAAAGTCTATTAGAGCCAAAACACTACCTTGAGTCTATTCCCACCTCAATTTTTAGAACATCTCAAGGACATATTTGTGGATTGAATATTAATGACAGGAAACCTGATATGCTGTAGGAAGGCCATCAGAACATCATTTTTAAAGCAAAAGGTCCTTAAAAAGACAGGAAAGGAAGAAAAAAAGAACAAAGTCCGTAGAGATTCTGAAACTAGCTCTTAATTGCAGAGAAGCAAAGGGAAATGGAAGAAGCGATAAAGTTAAAGAGCAAAATAAAAAATTTCAAAGGACAGCTCGAGAAATTATAGTGAAATGTATAAAGACGTAGAGTTAGGAAACCAAAAGACTTCATGGAAGAAATTCAAGCCTTGAGTTACAATACTGAAAGATTCTATGGGCAAAATTTTGAATGTTGTAGGAAACATCAAAATAAGATGGAAAGAATACAAGTGGAGGAGGCACTGGAAGCACTCACTCATCTGTGCCAGTAAATTTGGAAGATAGCTGCTTGGCCAACTGACTGGAAGAAATCTATATCTGTACCCATTCCAAAGAAAGGTGACCTAACAGAGTGCTCAATTATATGGAACATTATCATTAATATCATGAACAAGTAAAATTTTGCTGAACAACAGCCAACAATGATTGCAGGAGTACACTGATAGGGAAATGTCAGAGGTTCAGGCCAGATTCAGAAGAGGACATGGAACAAGGTATACCATTGTTGATGTCAGATAGATCTTGGCTGAAAGCAAGGAATACCAGAAAGTTGTTTACTTGTGTTTTATAGACTATGCCAAGGAACTTGATTGTGTGGATCATAACAAACTATGGATAGCTTTGAGAAGAATGAGAATTCCAAAACACTTCATTGTGCTCCTGTGGAATTTGTACATGGATCAACAGGTAGTTGTGCTAACAGAACTTCATTGTATTCATGGGAACCTTTACATGGAACAAGAGTCATTCGAACAGAAAAAGGGGATTCTGAGTGGTTTAAAACTGGGAAAGGTACTTGTCAGGGCTGTACCCTCTCATTATACTTACTCAATCTGTATGCTGAGAAAAATCCCAGAAGCTGAAGAAGAGTGTGGTATTAGGACTAGAGGAAGATTCATTAGCAACTTATGATACAACCTTGCTTGCTGAAAGTGAGGAGGACTTGGAATACTTAATGGTAAAAATCAAGGATTGGAGCCTTCGGTATGGATTGCAAATCAATGTCAAGACCAAAATCCTTACGATTGCACCAATAGGTAACATCATGATACATGGAGAAAAGACTAGAATCGCCAAAGATTTCATCTTACTTGGATCCACAATCAATGTTCATGGAAGCAACATTGGGTTAATCTGCCGCACGAGACATCTTTAAAGTATTGCAAAGCAAAAATGTTAACTCTGACGACTAAAGTGCACCTGGCCCAAAGCATGGCGTTTTCAATCGCCTCATATGCATGTGGAAGTTGAACAGTAAGAATCAACGAGTTTCAATTGTGGTGCTGGCAAAGAATATTGAAAGTACCATGGGCTGCCAAAAGAACAAACAAATCTGTCTTGGAGGAAGCCCAATCAGAATGCTTCTTGGAGGCATGGATGGAGAGACTTTATCTCACATACTTTGGGCATGTTGTCAGGAGGGACCAATCCTTAGAGAAGGACCTCATGCATGGGAAAGTCGAGGGGCAGTGACAAAAAGGAAAGCCTTCAAGGATACGGAGTGACACAGTCACTGTAACAATGGCCTCAAACATCACAACTGTGAGGATGGCATAGGACCCGACAGTGTTTGGTTCTGTTGCACACAGGGTTGCGATGAATTAGAACTGACTTGATGGCACCTAACAATATGCTTTCTTCTTACTCAGGGCTTTTCCCCAGACTCAGGGGTAGGATGGAGGTTAAGGGGATAGGGTTGCCATCCACTGTGTGTCCCCTCCTCATGCTTCCTGAACCAGCATCTCTAGGAGGTGATCAATCAGGTCCTAGAGGATTATGTGGAAAACACCAGAATCCATAGGAATCTAGTCTAAGGGTTCTGAGTAGGCAAGATATATATTTATATACACATACATACATACATACATACATATATACTGGGCAGGGGGGAGGGACTTGATTTTTTAAAACTGAGTTTGTCAGATGGACAGTGGGCCCCTGCTCAAGTACTCCTTCAATACAAGAACACTTTGTTCTAACAATTCGGCAGTCTGAGATGCTCACCTTCCTGGCACTATCGCTGAAGACAATGAGTGCACACGCAAATGTGGTGAAAAAAGCTGATGGTGCCCGGCTACCAAAAGATATAGCATCTGAAGTCTTAAAGGCCTGAAGATAAACAAGCAGCCATCTAGCTGAGAAACAACAAAACCCACATGGAAG
>NW_022111376.1:5269119-5285980 GCF_000313985.2 Echinops telfairi
CTCAAGCAGAAAGCAAATGTTTTGAGAATGATGATGGCAATATATATACAGATGTGCTTGACATAATGGATGCATGTGTGGATTGTGATAAGATTGCGATAAAATGATTTAAAAATAAATAAATAAACTTCCTCTCCCCCACAAAAAACCCCCTGATTTTGTAATATAGATTCATAGGAAGGCACACAGGAAATATATGGGGAGGTTCAATGTATCCTTTACCCTGTTTCCCCCAGTAATGATATTAACATACCTCTAGTATATTAGAACCAGGAAATTGCCACCAGAGAATATCCACTCTCAAAGTTCAGTTCTGGCTCGCTGTGAAAAGGAGGCCAAGGTGCCAGGGTGAGGGAGAGGGTGTGGATGTACATATCTAATATCCTCTGGCTTCCCCATTGCAACGAGGCAGAGGTCAGACATGTGTCATACTTCTTTATCTATTCTGATATTAAGAGTCCTGTATTGGGTTCCATAATTTGTTGTGATAGCTACACAGAACTTACAGATAATAGTCATGATTATAGCAGCACATTAGAAAACTTAGTAGGTCGTCCCAAACCAGGATCTAGAAATAGGTAGGACACACAGAGTCTTTGGTCAGTAGCAACTCCTTTGCTTAGCTAGCAGCCAAGCCTTTCTCTAGCCCTCAGCCTCTCAGATATGTATGTGGTCCCTTGGCCTTTGCCTCCATAAGCCAGAGGCCTGCCTGCTGCTCTGATCTACAGGTTCACTGCTCCTGTGTTCTCTTTCAGGGTTTCCTTGCCTCAGCCTCTGGCCTGGGCCTGGTTCCTTTGTTCTGTCCCCTGGTCTCTCTGCCACAGCTTCTGGTGCCTCTGGCCTCAACTGCTTTAGACAAAGATCTCGAAAGTGCTGCACTGGTGGCTTTGGCTGATGGTCCTGGACCTCCCTCTCTGCTCCTGCTTTGGAGATGGCTCTTATACAGAGGAAGGGCTTTGATGGAGACGTGGTTTTATCTTTCAGTGGACCAAAACCCCAAGGAAACAAGGGGAGGTGGCTTAGTTTACATTCCCTACTATGGCAGAGAATTAATCCCACCTTAATCCTGTCTCTAAACATAGCAGAGAATTTCCTCCCAAATGGGATTATAGCCACAGCGTGGAGACCAGAACGATATCACCTAAAGCATCAGTTCTCAAATGACCCTTTCACAGGGGTCGCCCAATTCATAACAGTAGCAAAACGACAGTTATGAAGTAACAACGAAAATATTTTTATGGTTGGGGAGTCACCACAACATGAGGAACTGTATTCAAGGGTCGCAGCATTAGGAAGGTTGAGAACCACTGACCTAGGGGATTATGGCTAGGAGGGCCATGTTCATTAACAACATCTCATACCCCTAAGTGAGCTGCGAACCTTGGTTCTGTTTCAAGCAGGACCGCGTATTTCTTGAGTGGTGCAAATGGTCATGGTGCTGGGCTGCTAGCAAATGGATGGGAGTCTGAGTCCATCCAAGGCTTGCTTGGCATGCCTGCTGATGGTCTTCCAAAAGAGCCGTGAGTGAAAACTCAATGGAACACAGCCCTCCTCTGGTATGCACAGAGTCAGAATCGATTCAATAACTGGATTGAATGTGGACATTTCATCAATTCCGATTTCTATGCAAATCAAGACCTGCCACACATGGAGACTTACAAACAGCAATCTTGTGCAATTTCCCCCAGCTTTAAAAATAGCATGATGTAACATTTGAAAAAAATGTTAAAGGACAAAGTTGAGATGGGAAAAAAAATCTGATTTCACACTAGGAATAGAAACAGCTTTGACAAAGGGCTTAAGCTGTCACTTTAATTTAGTTACAATTATCATGGTTGTGTCTTGGGGTTGGGGGGGTGTTCCAAATGACCACAGATTTTAGCTTTCATTTAATGAGCGGCTATTTGAAAATGGTACCTATATAAAGATGTCCTGATTTGCTGAAAGGGTCTACACGGGATTTATCGGCTTTAGCAGCCGCTCTGAGAGTTAATGCCTCAGCTTCCTCCTAGGAGTCGCACACCCATGACTCAAGAACTCAACCTCTACCCCCAGAACTAGCATGTCCTGGCTCAGACTTAGAAAAATTAAATACGATTCAAACAGGGAGCCGTTAAAGAGGAAGCGCATGCGCACAGCATTCTGGGGAGCAAACTACTAAGCTATTTGGACTTAAAAGTACTTTCAAGTAATGGATGAAGCGTCTGGCCTACTGGTCATCTCTTGCCATGGCCCAGGCACCAGGCAGATACAATTCTGGAGATGAGATCCTGTGCAAGGAGCAAGCAGATCTAACATTTCCAACCTTCTGTCTGAAAAGATCTCCAGGGAGCTACTACCTGCGTTCTTCCTGGTAGAATTTTAAGGTTTTGTACAGGAATTTTAAGAAGCATTTACATTTTTGCATTGATTCTTGAAATTAAAGAAAACAATTCACCGTTTAAAACGCTTCCATCTACCATTTAAAGGTGCAGCAATGTAGAATGGGCTTATTGCACATTTTTGGTTGTTTTTAGGTGTCCTGCAATTTGTTCCAACACATAGTACAGAATGAAACCCTACCTGGTCCTGTGCCCGCCTCATAATCGTTATGTGCGAGCTCACTGTAGCAGCCACTGTGTTCATCTATCTTGTTGCCCCTCTACTTTACCAAGTAGAAAAGGATGATGGAGTTCAATCTCATCAGGCAAAACAAGAGGCATAAAAATGAAAATTCTAGGCATTAGTGAGCTGAAATGAACTGGTATTGGCCATTTGCAATCAGAAAGTCATGTGGTTGACTATGTTAGCAATGATAATTCAATAGGAATGATATGGCAGTCATAATCAAAAAGAACATTTCAAGATCTTTCTTGAAGTACAATTAAGTCTATGACAGGATTAGTATCTCTATGCTTACAAGGAAGTCCAGTAAATTCAGATATTATTCAAATTCCAATTCAGTGACGAATTAGTGATGAAGAAATTGAAGAATGCTTTCAACTTCTTCAGTCTGAAATTGTTCAAATATGTAATCAAGATGCCCTGATAATTGCTGGCACTTAGAATTGGGAAGTCAGAAGTAAAGAGGAAGCAAGAGCAGTAGGAAAATATGGCCTTGGCGATATAAATGAATGTGGAGATTGCATGATATAATTTTGCATGATACAAGACAAATAAATAACTTGTTCTCTGCAAATACCATTTTTAAATAATATAATACCACTTTAAGTTTCATGGACCTCACCGGATAGATTACACAGCAATTACATTGATTATTTCTGTGGAGAGCCACGATGGAGCAGCTTAATGTCCTCAGTCAACACAAACCCAAGGCCCCTGTGGAATAGACCATCAATTGCTCATATGCAAGTTCACATTAAAATGGAAGAAAAGTAAAACAAATTCATGAACGCCAAAATAGGACCTTGTATACATCCCACCTGAATTCAAAGAACATCTCCAGAAGAGATTTGACACAATGAACACTAGTGACAGGAGACCGAGAGGCGGAACAAGCTGTGGGATGACACAAAGAATGCCATGCAATGCAATACAGCTAAAACAAATAAAGGAAATTCTGGAGAGTGCTGAGCAGATATTTTCAAAGGACAGCTCAAGAAGTAAAATATTACAGTGAAAAGTGCAAAGACCTGGCAGGAATTAAAACGCCGGAAAGGAAGAACATGCTCAGCATGCGTCAAGCTGAAAGAACTGGGGAAAAAAATTCAAGCCTCAAGTTGAAATAGTGAAGGATTTTATAGGCAAAATATTGAATTATGCAGGAAGCTTTAAAAGATAAAAGAATACACAGTCAGTGTACCAGAAGAGCAGAGCAGGTCGACATTCAACTATTTCATGATCAAGAATCAGTGGTACCAAAGCAAGAATGCCAAGCTGCACCGAAGCCATTAGTGAAAAAAAATTCAGTGAAGTTATTTTGAAAATGGTGGCCACAGTACATGGTCAGAGAGCAGCCAGAAATTCAAACCATATTCAGAAAAGGATGTGGAACAAGGGACATCGTTGCTGATGTCAGATAGCTGAAAGCAGAGAATAGCAGAAAGATGTTCGTGTTTTACTGACTATGCAAAGGCATTCAACTTTGTGAATCATAACAAATGTTAGGTAACATTAAGAATGGGAATTCCAGAACACTTCATTGTGTTCCCGGAGAACCTATACCTGGAACAAGCAGCAGTGGTTCCATCAGAACAAGAAAATACTGCATTGCTTAAAATCAGGTAAGGTGTGCATCAGGAATGCATCCTTTCACCATACTTATTCAATCGGTATGCTGAACAGATAACACAAGAAGCTGCAATACATAAAAATGTGACATCAGGATTGGAGGAAGGCTTATTAACAACCTGTGATGTGCAGATGACACAACCTTGCTTCCTGAAAATGAAAAGGATTTGATACACTTACTGATAAAAATCAATGACTGCAGTCTTTCATATGGATTGTAGCCCATTGTAAAGATAACCAACTGGGTTAATTAAACAGATTAAAGTTGTCAAAGATTTAATTTTACTTGTATCCACAAAAAATGCTAATGGAAGCAGCAGTTAAGAAAACAAATGAGGAATTGTGTTAGGCAAATGTGCTGCACGAGACATCTTTAAAGTGTTAAGTATTAAAAATGCTACTTGGAAGACAGAGGTGTGCCTGACCCTAGCAACTGTGTTTCTAATCACCTCATTTATGACTGTGAAAGCTGGATAATGAATAAGGAGGCCCTCGGCAAAATTATGCAGTTGAATTAAGGTGTTATTAAAGAATATGGCAAGTACTATGGACTACCAGAAGAACAAACCAATCTGTCTTGAAAGAAGCATGGCCAGAATACCCCTTACAAGGGAGGATGGCGACACTTCATCTCAAGCTTCGGATATCTATCATGAAAGCAGAGATTAATCCCTTGAAAAGGACATCTTGCTTTGTGAGGCAGTGTCAGCTGAGGCAGTTACATAATCTGTCAACTTGGGAAAGGGTGGAGTCTAGCCTGTCAATCAGGTCATAGCCAATGAGGCCTCTGTGTGGGCATGGCCTTCTCCTGAAAGTAGGCCCCTGAGTAATCTGGGAACTCCGGCCTTCCTCCCTAGAGGCGGGACAAACTCTCTCTGCTTGATATTCCTGTTGAAAAGACGCATGGAGCTACCCTGATGGAGTCAGAGCTATGGTACTAGAACAGCCCCATTCCAGCGTTGAGATGCTTCCACTACAACTGGATCCACAAGTTTCCACCCACTGGCTTGTGATCTTCCTGTATTCTGCATCATTGCATGTGTTGGGTGAGTCCGAAGAGGAATTTATAGACTGGTATCGGACATGCGGGCTAATATCAGACTTATGGACTTGATCTGGACTTGGTTGTGATGTTTTAATATACAATTACTGTATGATGTGAAGTTCTCTTTTATATACATGTGAGTCTCCCTGGGTTTGTTTCTCGAGTCTACCCAGATTAACACATCAGCCCCAAAGAGCAAGACCCTCAACAAGATGACACAGTAACTGGCTCAAACCCAGCACTGGCTGTGAGGATGACAAAGGACCGGCAATGTTCCATTCTGTTGTACATAAGGGTTCTATGAGTCAGCGCTGATTCAAAGGCATCTAACACAACATCTTTCAAGGAATAAATGAAGGGGTTGAAAATCGGATTGACCCAAACAATGGCTAATTTAAAAAAGAATCAGACATAATAACTATCAGTTAAAAATACAATAACTTAAAGACTCAAAAACTAGTTTTCAGAGCAGACCAGGAAGAGCTGAGGAGTAATGTGGGGAGGGGGAAGGTAAAACTGGAGAAAATACCTAGTACTTATAAGCCATTCAAGTTTTATATCATTATTTACATTTTACATATAGTTTATAAAAAATGATTTTGCATTTATTTAATAGCACACAAAAAGCATTAGGAAAGGAAGGTGATGTCAAGAAAGTATAGTGACGGAGTCCAGAGGATAAGGAGGCGGCAAGGATGGCGAAACTGTGGCTTACATACTTTGGGCATGTTGTCAGGAGAGAGCAGTCCCCGGAGGATAGCATGCTTGGTAAAGCAGAGGGGCAGCGGAAAAAGAGGAAGGCCCTCAACAAGATGGACTGACACAGTGGCTGCCCCAATGGTGGGCTCAAACATAAGAACAATTGTGAGGATGGCGTAGAACCAGGCAAGTGTTTTGCTCTCTTGTGCATAGGGTCACTGTGAGTTGGAATTGGCACAGTGGCACTGGACAACAAGTATCATAACTTATGAAGTCTTGAAGGAGCCCTGGAGGCATAGTGGTTACAAGTTGGACTGCTAACCACCAAGTCAACTGTTCAAAGCCAATTCTCTGTGGGAGAAAGACGGAGCTTTCTACTACCAGAAAAAGTTACAATCTTGAAAATATGCAGGGATGGTACTACCCTGTCCTACAGGGTCAATACTGAGTCATAATCGGCTTCATGGCCGTGAGTTTTGGAAGTTCTACTTGAGTACGAGGGTTCTGAGATAAGCTGATATTGCGGGCATGTAGGTAGGAAGCACTATGCTTCTGAATTTAAGCTTTGAACTGGTTCTTTCTGGTTCAGTCATAGCTGACAAAGTGACATCGGAGGTTGTGTGTGTGTGTGTGTGTGTGTGTGTGTGTATGTGTTACATAGCAACTGATTCTCGATTGACAGTCTCTCATTCCAGGACATTGACCCATCATTTTTCTCCATTCTGGTTACTGTCTGGCACATCCACATTCAAATCTGGAACTTCCCATTTCACTGAGTTGGTCATGACAGAATCATCTCAAATCATTTCAAGTCTTACACACATGGCAAAACTGGGGAGGGCCCATATGGAGCAACAGTTCCAGCAGATACGCAGTGGCCTAGTCAAAGGCCAAAAGGAAGGAGGAAGTGGAGAGAGAAAGAGAGAGAGAGAGAGAGATTGATTGAGATTGCAGAGAACAGGGCAGTCTTAGAGGAGGCAGGAAGGGAAAATTTCTAAAGCATGCTCAGACCCTCGATTAACCAAGCCTACGGTTTATACAAGAAAAGCAAGCCCTGGCTCAAAAGAAAAAAGAAAGCGAAGACCTACTACAGTTCTCTTCTAACTCATATTCACATGTAAAACAGGAACTATTTGCTTTTAACTATTAATCCGGTAATCTGTTTAGAAAGTAAGAGTCCACTATATTTTCACTTAGTTTACAATTGGAAAGGAATCCATAAACATTTTCCCACTTATAAAAAGAAAATGAAGGCACCCCCAAACACACCAAGACCCATGCTGCTAATTCTCTATTTGTAGGATCATTTATGCCTCTCACTGAAATCATCAAAGGAGATTTGTAACCCTATAAATTACTTTGCTGAAGAGATTCTGGTGGCACCATGGTTAGGGCATTCAGCTGTCAACTGAAATTTTGGCAGGTTTACACCAGCCACTCTTCAAGGGAAAGAGGAAACAGTCTCATTCCACAAAAATTTAGTCTCAGAGACCCCATAGAGGTGGTTCTATTCTGTCTTATAGTAAAAAACTCACTGCCATTGAGTCGATTCTGATTCACTGGGCAGAGTAGAACTGCCTTGTGGGTTTCTGAGACTGTAAATCTTTGAGGGAATATGAAGCCTCATCTTTCTCCCATCCAGTGGCTAGTGGTTTCAAACTGCTGAACTGTGGTTAGAAGCCAAACTCATTACCCACTGAGATACCAGGGTTTTCCTTTTCTGTCCCAGAGAGTTGCTATACGTTGGAATCCACTGGACATCAATGAATTTTGTACTTCGTTAATTTTTATGTTTTTGCTTTTTAACTAAGCAAGCACCATTAGAGCAATGCAAGTAAGAGTAACCAAAAACCTGAGACAGCAGTAACAAACACCTGCACTTACTTATGCGCCCTGCTCTTAAAGGTGCTGCTGTTACCAAGACCACATTCTTGGGTCTCTATCCTGCTATAACAGAAAGA
The DNA here is from genome assembly GCF_000313985.2 of Echinops telfairi. Classification (NCBI taxonomy): domain Eukaryota; kingdom Metazoa; phylum Chordata; class Mammalia; order Afrosoricida; family Tenrecidae; genus Echinops; species Echinops telfairi. The sequence continues at coordinate 5,277,055 of NW_022111376.1, forward strand.
CCACAAGTGGGTGGCTTTAACAAGCACAATCTATTCTCTTACAATTTAGGAGGCTGGAAGTTGAAAGTTGATGTGCCAGTTCTAGGACCAAGCAATACTGGCTATATGGAGGAAGAACCTTGTGTGTCAGGCATTCCTTGGAGACCTCCATGTGTCTTGCCATCCATCTTCCCTGGGTCTAGGAGGTTCCCAGCATAAGGACCCTGGGCCCAAAGGATATGCTTCATTGTTTACTGGCTTTACTTTCTTGGTAGTGCTGAGGGTCTTCCTCTGCCTCTGCTGCTTCTCTCACCTATAAGATGCAGGCCACATCCTCTCCACAAGTAAGGGAAGACAGTCTTGAGCAAACACTTTTATTACACGTAGCTGCTCTGCTCCTGAAATTAGAGCCAGCATGTCTTACCTACTATATGCCCATTATACCACTCTGGGAGGTCAGATGTACTGAAACCAAAACATACTACCAACCAAAAAACCCCTCCAATTTTACAACTCTATGATGGCTAAACACCTCACAGAACAACAAAAACAACACAGAACTACTGTGATGCTGAAGGGCTTCATCCAAGATGTGACAGAGCACAATGCAAAGGGCAGAAATGCAGACTGGAACGAGCTAGAACTGGTCCAAAGGAAAACCAGAAAATCATTTCAGAAGAACTGTTGATCTCATAGCCCTGCCTCCCTGATTTGAAAGACCCTCTCTGGCCTTAATGCTCTGAAATGGAAAAGCCGTTCACCTAATCCTTTATCAAGGTGCAAGCAGTGCTTTGTTCATAAGAAAAAGACTATATCGTACTTTTCTTTGAAATGGTTTAAAGTCTACGTATTATCACAATTATGTTATTAATATTCTTGAAGCCATCTAGGTTGGGTTAACCACCCCGATTCCTTGCTCATGCTGAGACAATGGCCTGCTAATAGCAGCCCTGCTGGCACTAACTGGGCACTTCTGATGTGCAAGGCAGTTTGTAAGCACTGTACATGCCGAAACCCCATGAATCCTCACCACAGCCTTATGGGGCAGGGGCCTTTACAGATGAGGATACTGAGGCACATAGACCTCAGCTGCCTTTCAATGTTGCCAAGCAGGTATATGATGGAAGGCTTTTGTGGTCTCAGCTCATTGGACCACCCCTGCCTGTGGCTGAGGTGCAACTGGAGCCCAGACCCCAGGTCATTACCTTTACCTTTTTATGTGAGTCTACATTCAGTGAGCTTACTTATAAATGCAAGCTCTTCACTTACCCATCTGAAGGAAGTTCGTACAGGCCTAGAGCCATAAAGACAGATTCCCATAACTCTAGTAACCCCCACAGGGCATTGGTGGTGTAGTGACAAGCATAACTGCCTTCCACTTAATCTGGGTCTGTCTCCCGACCAACAAAAGCCCTCTCTTTTAAAGGAGCCCCGAGGGTGGTGTGGGCTGCAAACAGCAAGGCCAGTAGTTCAAATCCACCAGATGCTCCTCAGAAGAACAGTGAGGCTGTCTACTCCCATACAGATATACTGTCTTAGAAACTTTATATAGGATCACTATACATCAGGTCAACTCAATGGCAGTGAGTTTGGGTTTTTATTAAAACCTATGAGTCTTGGTAGCACGGTGGGTTAAGTGTTGGGCTGCTAACCATAAAGACGAGCAGTTCGAACCCACCAGCTCCTCTTCAAAAGAGAGGTGAGAAAGGTGGTGTCCATAAAAATGAATAGTCTTGGAAACCTGAGGGAGCAGCTCTATCCTGTGCTATAGGGTTGCCATGAGATGGAACTGCCTCAACAGGAGAGGGTTACTAACATCTGCCATAAACTATTTTGAAAGATTCTATAGGTAAAATATTGAATGATCCAGGAAGCATCAAGAGAATTAGGAAAGAATACAGTCACTTCACCAGAAAGAACTAGCTGACAGTCCACTATGCCAGGCAAGAACCAACGGTGCTGAAGGAAGAAGTTCAAGCTGCACTGAATGCATTAGCCAAAACCAAGGCTCCAAGAATTGATGGAATACCCACTGAAATGTTGAAGAAACACAGAAACACTTGCTCATCTATGCCAGGGAATTTGGAAGACAGCTACATGGGCAACTGACTGGAAGAGATCCATATTTGTGCCCATCCCAAAGAAATGTGACCCAAAAGAATGCTCAAACAATTGTGAGGATGGTGCAGGACCAATGCAGTGTTTCGTTCTGTGGTGCATAGGGTCGCTATGGGTCAGAGTCAACTCAATGGCACCTCACAACAACAACAACCATAAAATAAAAACCAAAACAAAACTTGCTGCTATTGAGTTGATGGCAACTCAGTGACCCTATAGGACAGGGCAGAACTGTCCTGAGTTTCCAAAACTGCCCCTGTGTGTTTCCAAGCCTATAACTCTTTAGGGGTGTAGAAAGCCTCATCTTTCTCCCTTGGAGCAGCTGGTGGTCTTGAACTGCTGATCTTTTGGTTAGCAGCCAAATGCACAACCATTATGCCATCAGGGCTCTTACATTAACTTACAGTGCAGCATACTGTATATATACCATTATCTAAACTTTAACTGACACAAAGCAACATACTGTACACTGTGCTGCAACACACATGTACACACATCCAGTATGCACACTCACACATGCACACACCTCTTGTCCTAGTTATGTAGTAGGCATATAACAGAATAAGAGGGGGCCTCAAAAAGGTTATGGATAAATGAAATAGTTTTGTCATGACCTCTTTGCAGAACCCACATACCGTGAGTGGCTTTACCACCATACGTAATCTTTCTGATTCAGAGACTAGTAGTCCGAATTCTGGGTGTCAGGGTAGGCATTCTCTATGCCAGCTCTGGGGCTGGGTGTGTGTGTGCGACCTTGTGTCTTCTGAGCTGCCACTCCTGGGCTATTTTCTGGTCTTGGCATCTCTCTTCCATCTTTTACTCTGCCTTGCTCATTTCATATGTACACACACACACACACACACACATCTCAAAAGCAAATGATTCAAGGAAGCCTACTCCCCACAAATCCTGCAATCTTGTGAACTGTGTTACTCATTAATGGGTTGGGAGCCCCAGTTTCAAATACTCTTCTCTCCTATTTACACAATTGCTCATTATAGCTGGGAGGAAATGCTAAGCAAATGGCAAAGAAAATCCAGGCACAGAACCTTAACTTTTCTGTAACACGCTCAGACTCTGCTCACAGGTGCACCATTTTGGTTGCTGTCTTTAAAACAAAAAACTTTTATCAGGTGTATTTAAAAAATATCTGCATTCTTTTTTAAAGTATGATTTACCTAGAATTAAGATTGGGTTGCAAATGGTTTCTGAGAATTCCATGCGATTTCTTGTGTTGAAAATGCAAAGGAAAAGCAAAACAAAACAACCATTTTGTTTTGTTTGCTGAAATAGAAAATGTTCCCTCCAGAGTTGCCTGAAAGAATCCGGAAACAATCCAGTGAATGACTTGGGGTTGGTTCTGTGTTGCCAAGCTGCTCAAGTGGTGGGTGAAATGCAAGCTGAAGTTGACATCCTGGCTTGAGCACATGGAGTGATGAAAATACTAATGGAGATGGGAGCAAGCAAAAGGCAAAGGGGTGGTCTCGAAGGGAATGGTGTACTGCGGAGCCTATTCAAACCAGGGCTGGTCATGGAGCTGAGAGCGAGTGTACTTCTGCTTTCAAATGGCAGGGAAAGTATTGAATGAATCGGGAGCTGCTTTTCCGGTTTCAGCAATCTTAGCTCACCCTCAGCAGCACCACTTCCAATCGATGATACTCTCAGAAAGTCCTTTCCTGGAATTCTCTCTCCTTCCCCAGGGCGGCAGTTTCTGCCACTTTCTGCGGGTGCAGTGTATTGTTGAATGAGGCTCTTCTAGCTGACGTCTCCCATCAAAAGACCTTTCCCTGCTTGGGTCTGGGAAGGTGGGGGAAAGATACTGACAGGATCCACCTGTGAGTAATTGTGAACAAGATTCCCTGAAGTGGCATCCTGCTGAGCCCTCAGAGAAGCAGAGGAGGGGAGTCTCGATACCAGCAACAGTTAGGAGTGGGGCATGTTCTCTGGACCCAACATCCCTATGCAGTGAACCTCCTGGATCCAGAAGACAGCTGTAACATCAGAGGAGCAGCAGCAGAACTAGGAGCCAGAGCATGGAACAGAGTGAGGGACTTTCCAAACCATGAAGCAAAGAGAGCTGAATGCTTTATTCTGGAAGCTGGGCTTGATGACCCACAGAGCTTGATGCTGAATGCCTTCTGATTGAGGCTTCCAGCAGAGTGGTAAGCCAAGCCTCTTTGGGCATTATTTAGCAGACCTGAAGCTTTCCTGTTCCAGTAAGCAACTAACCTGTTCTAACCTGTTCCAGTAAGCAACTAACCAGAAACTAACCTGTTCCAGTAAGCAACGACCCTGAGCATTTCAACTTATTAACATCCTTAATAAATCCTTTTAATCACAAATTTTGTCTGTGAGTTCCTGTGTAGCCATGGCAATGGATATTAGAACCCAGAGAAATAAAACAGAGATAAATTATAGAATAATTATGGTAATGCACTTTCTCCCCCCCGCCCCCTCCACCACCATCCCACCCCCCGTCTCAGGGGAAAAATTGTTCCTTCTGTCCAGAACTGCCCTAGTGACTAGCCTGGGGTCCACCCTCTGCCTTGGCCAGGATCCTGCTCTAGAAACTGGCCCTCCTCACTCTTATATTCTGCTCCACGCTCGTCCACAAATGCCTTCAGTTCCAAGAAATAAAACACTGCTCTCCACCTGGCAATTGCGCTTCCTAACGGACCACAAGCACCGAAGCTTATGTGTTAAGCACTTGGCTACCAAGGAAAAGGTTCAAACCCACCAGCTGGTCCTTGGGGAAAAGATGAGAGAGTCTATTTCTGTAAAGCGCTATAGTCCCAGAAACTTGATGGGGGCAGCTCTACTCTGTCTTACAGGGTCATAATCGTCTCAATAGTCACGACTTTGACTTTGGTCTTGGCCTTAATAAGAGCCAACAAGGAATTCCAGGTTCTGGTGCTACAGATCCATCCCATTGTTTCCATATGAGAGGATACCAAAAAAAAACCCCAAAAAACCCACTGGCAAAAAGCTCTGCAGGGTGGAGCTTTCATAGTCTGCATTTTCCCCACTAGGCGAGCATCCAGCAACTTGCTCCGAGTTAGTGCACCCAGTGGCATTGCCTGGAAAGGTTCTCTCTGGTCACAGTGTTTTTTTCTTAAAAGCAGTTTCACTCAAACCTCATTTTTTTGTGATGGCCCATTTAAGAGATGAGCTATGTGGCTGTGAAATTTTGGTTCCTGCTTGGGGGGAAAAATTCCACAGAAATCATTGTGATGTTGAACATAGCTCACAAGGACAGCACTAGGGGGGAAAACTCATGTGTACAATTGGTTTTCTAATTTTATAAAAGGTGAAACACTGATTGATGACAAACCTTATTCTGAATGTCTGTCAACTTCCCAAACGGATGAAAATGTTGACAAAATTCATGCACTTGTGCTCGAAGACTGACGACAGACCACTGAAGAGATGGGGAAGTTATCTGGACTATCTTAGAGCACAGTTCAGTGAATTTTAATGGAAGATTTTGGAATGAGAAAGGTCCTGCAAAATGTGTGCCTCAGGTTCTGACTGATGAAGAAAGAGTGTCCAGTGGAAACAGTTCCATGGGTGAAGAGAGACTGCAGACGGTGTAAGATATAAAAATAATAATATTTTATAATCTATCAAAGGTTCATGAGGGTGGGAGGGGGGGATGGAGGAAACAAATGAGGAATTGATGTCAAGGGCTCAAGTAGAAAGAAAATGTTTTGAAAAGGATGATAACATATGTACAAATGTGCTGAACACAATTGATGTGGATTGTTATGAGTTTTAAGAGATCCCAATAAAATAATTTAAAAATAAAAAAGAACAGTTCCGAAACGACCCAGACTTTTTCCCCAAGGTCATTACTGGTAATGAGACATGGTGCTATTCTTATGACCCTGAAAGCAAACATCAATCAATCATCACTGTTACCTCACCTGCCTAAAAAAATTCATCAAGTGAAATCAAAGATCAAGATGATGCTCAATTTTTTTTTGTGTGAGGGGGATAGTGCATTTGGAGTTTGTTCCACCAGGTCAGACAGTTAATCCAGCTTTCTGTTTAGAGGTTCTGAAAAGATTGCATAGTAGAGTGTGACCAAAGCCAGGATTTGTGGCAGACCTGGCACTGGTTTTGCTACCATGACAAATTCATCTGCTCACACAGCCATCTCAAATGAGCCAGTTTTTGGCAAAAGAAACAAAACAACAAACAACAACCCCCGAATGCCTCTCTTGCCCCACATACCTTACTCACCTGACCAAGCACCGTGCAACTTCCTTTTGTTTCCTCAAATTAAAAGGGACATAAAAGGACAGCGATTTGATGACTTAGAAGAGGTGGAGAAAAAAACGAGGGAAATGCTGTCAGCCATCCCAACAGTTAAGTTCGAAAGATATTTCCAAGAATGATTTGACAAATGTATTAATTGTAATGGAGAGTACTCCAACGAAGGTGATAAGGTTGTTTGTTAAGAAAATAAATAAAATTAAGTACATAGCTTGGGGAGGGTTTGGGGGTACCTTTTTGTATAATGGTTTCTCCTTTGGATCGCTCCTAAATTTGAGTTCAATTAAAAAACTTCCATCCCATTCTACAACTCCCATATTTAAGTCATGCTGAGGCCAGAGAGAAAGGCATCCCTACCTTGATGAGGCTCACAATATAGTAGAGGACAGGTTACGTCATTATCAGCTAAGGCACCTGGAGCAACATGCTGTAACAGAAGGCTCTAGCAAGCCCAAGGGCAGAAGAGTGGCAGAGAAGATGGACTCCTACTGGGGAATGCCAAGGGTTTGTAGAAGGACTGAAGACTTCAGACAGATATTGAAGGACAGATGCTGAGGACAGAGGTCAAGGGAGGGTAAAAGAAATGGTTTGGGGTTGTGAAAATGCAGTACACTCTGGAGGAACATGGAGTGATCTGGTGTGAATGGAGGGTAGGCTATGCCATGGGAGGCACTGAAGGTCACAGAGTGACATGATCTTTTTTAACTGGAAAGTGGGAGGAAAGTGAAAGAAGGGAAGGCGCTTTGGAAGCCACTGCAGCTGATCATGATGTAAATTAGGAAGCACAAATAGAAATGGGAAGAGAGAGTTGAGATTGACTAAGAAAGGAAAGCACCACTCGGTCAGTTTGTCACACAGTGGTAGCTTTTGTGTTACTCGGAGCTATGCCACTGGTATTACAACTATCGATAAATTCACCCATGGTGGGCAGGTTCCAGCCAAGCTCCCAGACTAAGACGTACTGGGTAAAGGGAATAAGTGGCTCAATTCTGGTAGATTAGTTACTGATAATATTACAAATAGCAGTGGAACACAGGCTGGTATAGTGCAAAAAACGGAGCTGCTGAGGTTGGAGGGCAGTGAAAATATGACTGGAGAAGAACTGCTTCCTCAAGGAAGAGTCAACCTTTATTACATGGATGGAGCAAAGCTTTCTGAACCTTCATTTGCTGATAGGGCACAACTCAATATGGGAAGAAACAGCTGCCGACATCTATTCATAATTTGAACTTGGAATGTATTTAGTATGAATCTAGGAAAATTGAAAGTAGTCAAAGATGAGATGGAATACACTTGAACCACCAATGACAGCACACTTGATTCTATGTATTAAACATTAATGACGGAAAACCAAAGGCTATTAAAGAGACAAAGATTATATATGTCAGAAGACACTCTGAAACTTGTTCTTGATTGTTGAGCAGCTAAAGCAAATGGAAGAAATGAAGGCGGTGAAAACAAAATTTTGCAGAGCAACTCAAGAAGACAATGTACAGCACTGTAAGGCTATGTGCGAGGGCCAGGGATTAGGAAACCAAATGGGAAGAACGCACACAGCAAATCTCTGAAGAAAAAAAGAGAAAGAACTGAAGAAAAAACTCAAGCCTAGAATTCTAATTTTGAAGGATTCTATGGGCAAAATACTGAATGAAAAAAGATGGAAGGAATATACAGAATCACTGTACCAAAAATAATTGGTTGGCATTTCCATCATTTTCAAGAGGTAGCATATAATCAAGAAGTGAAGGCATTAAAAGAAGTCCAGAACATTTGAATGGTGCTCATTTAGAACCTAATCGAGAGGCAGTTATTAGAATAGAACAAGGGACTGTGGAATGGTTTAAAATCAGGAGAGGTGTGTATCAGGGTTGAATCCTTTCACCAAATTCACTCTGTATGCTTAGAACATAATCTGAGAAGCTGGACAATACGAAAAAGAACAGAGTATTGGGATTAAAAGAAGGTGTACGCGATATGCTGATGATACCTTTCTTGCTGAAAGTGAGGAGGACTTGAAGCGCTTGCTGATAAAAATCAGTGCCTTCGGCCTTCGCTATGGATTACAACTCAATGTCAAGAAAATGAAAATCCACACAATTGGATCAATTGTCCAGACAACATTATAATAAACAAAGATTGAAGTAATCCAAGATGTCATTTTGCTTTGATACACAATCAATGCTCATGGAAGCAACAGTCAGGAAATCAAACAATGCACTGCATTGGGCAAATCTGCTGCATAGCATCTCCTTAAAGTGTTGAAGTCCAAGAATATCACTTTGAGAATTGAGATGCGGCTGACCCAAGCCATGGTATTTTGAATCTCCTCCTTTGAATGTGAAAGTTGTACAATGCATAAGGAAGACCAAACAGGAATGAATGCATTTGAATTATGGTGCTGGCATAATCAATGAATATTGAAACTACCAAGGATGTCCAGAAGAACAAACAAATCTGTCTTAGAAGAAGTGTAGCTAGAATGCTCCTCAGAAGTGAGGATGGCAGGCCTGTCTGGATAGGACAGGCTGGATGAACAATCTGGAGGAGAAAACAA
>NW_022111376.1:5287439-5311338 GCF_000313985.2 Echinops telfairi
CAGTTGTATGAGCCCCTAATACAATGTTTAAAAAAAAAAAAAGAAGTGAGGATGGTAAGACTTTGTCTCAATTTCTTTGGACATGTTATTGGAGAGGTCAGTTCCTGGAGAAGTACATCATACTTAGTAAAGCGGAGGAAGACCCGCAGAGATGGATCGACACAGTGGCTACAACAATGCATTGAAACATAACAATTGTGAGGATGGCAGTTCTTCATTCTGTTCTATCTATGCACTTACTCGTTACAAGTAAGAATCTACTTGATGACCTTCTAGCAACAACTAGAAAGTAGAACTGACAAGATTTAGAAGTGACATAGCTAAGGAAGGCAAGGTGGGAGAGTAAGAAAAAGTTGACTTTAAGTTTTCAGGCATGAGCAACAATGCCAAGGCTGGATTTAGAAGACATTTACACAGAAAACCTACTGCTTTTGGGATGATTCGGATGCTGTAATCTTTATGGAAGCAGACTGTCTCATCTTTCTTCTGCAGAGCAGCTAGTGGCTCTAACTGCCCACCTTTCTATTAGCAGCTGAGCAAGTAACCAAAGCACCACTAGGAATAGCTTCAGCCACTGGCTGAAATCACCATGGGGAAGGGAATAACATAAGAAGATGGCTGCAAGCAGAGAATTGCTAAGAAGCTTCTTTTTCTGGGAAAGACAGAGGCAAGGGCGACTGAAAAGAAAGAATTGAGATAGTGCAGTAACGCAGAAGTCAAGTTGGAAGACTTTGAAGAAGAGGGAAATTACAATTGTTGAATGCTAGGGAGCGACTGAGAGAAAGATGGGGCTTTCTAATTCCATAAACATTTACAGTTTTGGAGAACCACAAGCACAATTCTACCCTGTCCTATCAGGTCACTATGGGTCTGCATCGACTTGCTGGCAGTGAGTTATTTTTTTTTTTTTTTGGTTTAGGGAACAATTGAATGATAAGAAGATTAAAATGAGTCATTAGCTTTGGACAGTAAGGTCATGAGCTCCAAGGAGGTAGCTTCAATAAACCTGGATACCAGAGTGGGCTGGAAGGCTAAATCAACTGAAGATGAAGACAGGCTATTCTTTCTAGAAGGTTGGCACTGATATGAATAATGGAACTGTACTTAAGGCGAAATCTGACTTCACACCTAACAGTCAGTTGTGAATAAACTGCAGGACAGATAGCTAATGCCAGAGGAAGGGGATGGCTGATGGACCTAGATCTTATAACTGAACTCTCACTGCCATCAAGTCGATTCCGACTCACAGCGACCCTTTAGAACAGGATAGTACTGCCTCTTTTGGGTTTCCAAGACTGTAAATTTTTTTGCAGCAGTAGAAAGCCAAACGCATAACCAGTCTGTCACCACCACTTCTTCAAACCTGCTGTGTGAGTCAGTCTTTAATTTCTGCTCATTTAAGGCAGAGCTTCAAAACCCAAGACAAAACTCTAAATGAACTGTTGTAAATTACATTTGAATTCTTGCTTTCATGATAATTTAGAAGATGCCTTTTCATGGAAATCTTCTCATCCTAACAGCTAAAAAACGTTTAATATAAAAACATATTTAAGTCACATATTTCACTAAAACTAAGAAGTTTGAAAATATATTCTAACTATACTATGGGAGTACAACTGTATATATTCATGTATGTGTGTGCCTTACATACAAAATGTCGATTTTAACTGTATATTATACCAAGCACTACATTTTAAATTGTAACCACCCTATAAGTACTTGGAAGGAGTCTTAGTAGTGTAGTGGGCACGCATTGGGCTGCTAACTACAAAAAGATCAGTGGTTTGAAATCACCAGTTGCTCCTCGGGAACAAAAAGATGAGGCCCCTAAGAACTACGGTCTCGGAAACCCATGGGTCAGTCAGAATGGACTTGATGGCAGGGAGTTTGCTTTGGGTACATAAGCACTTCAGAAGCGCCCTGGTGCTGCAGCGGGTTATGTGTTGCGCTGCCAACCTCAAAGGAAGCAGTTCACACCCCCTAGCCTCTCTATGAGACCAAGTTGAGGCTGTCTGCTCCTACAGAGATTTAAAATCTCAGAAACCCCCAGGGGCAGTTCTCCTCGGTCTTATAGAGCCCAGAGTTGGAATCAACTTGATGGCAGAGAGGCTGGCTTTTAATTTTTTTGGTATAAATATTTCTAGACCTACTAGGCTTTGGGTAATTGGCCATCAATCATGAATTTCCTTTGACTGAAACAACTGCTAGTAAAATATGAGGGAGAGAACTTGTTTCACTAAAAAAAAATAAACCATAACCTTTTATTGCAAAAAAAGAAATGAAAAAAAAAAAAAAACCCAAACCAAAATGAGAAGAGCTGGCCAGCTACAGGGAGAAGAGCTGTAATATAAAGCAGGTCTTCTGCTTAATGATGTCCTTCATCACCTTCAGTTTGGCTGGCAGCACACCTACCCCAAGCATTTATCTTACAGAATGTGGGTCTCTGTGTGTGGCTCTGTTTGTTTAGTGTCAACTGGAGGCAGTGGCAAAAGATTGGGGGGGAGGGAGTGGGGCAGTGAGAAGACAGAAGCAGAGCAGGACAGAATGAAAGGTGGCCAAGCCTGAGACTAAGTATGAAGAAAACCAATTTTAAGAGCAAGAGTTCTGGAAAGATTTATTTTAGTCACATGGCTAAAATAATAATAAAGGAAGACTAATCCAACAGTATAATAAATAGGAAGGCCAAGGTTTATGTGCACAACACACTTTCTAGACTCCATCATACTGTAACTACTTCAATGCATAATAAATGTATCCTGCCCAATCTATACTAAATACTACCAAATTATATTTGAAATGTTAGCTTTTAAGAGATAAACTCACCCTATTCAGATACTCTCTGCAAGACCTATCTCTCATACACATCTGCATTTGAAAAGCACCTTCGCCTACATGGCATTTAAGCTCATATGATTTCTTCCTATTTCCAACGAAGCCAGAAAATCCTGACATGCATCACATGTGAGTTGCCACATTGGCAGCACTGGAGTCTAGGGCATGATGGTCCAGGGCTGACCACTCTGCCTCACTACTGCTGCCTTCTTAAAAGAGGGCTGGCCCTGGCGGAGAGCGCGCCTGGGTGACAGAGCCCACACTTCTCTAAGTGACGCTTTGGGGCACACACCAGGCTCTGATCAGTCCTGCAAGCACTGAGGTGCAGCCATCTGTGTGACCCAGACCAGCAGAGGGGAGAAAACCCAGCGACGGGCCCCATGCACAACCCATGCTGAGGAGAGCCCCGAAGTTTACCAGACTGTGTGCCAGGGGAAATGCGTATTTGGTGAGGATCTCAAACATGTCTCTTCGGCTGTGGCCTTCCTGTTTCAAGGCGAACCTCAGGTTTCTCATGTCCTGCGGGCAAAGGAGAATTGGGACAATTCAGTCTGCAAATGCAGTCATGTTCAGGAGCAAAAACCTCTTCCACTTACCTGAAAGGGCAACCGATCTAGTCTACCCAAGAAAAACCTTTGTTTGCCCTAACATTTCAAATGTCTGACTCAAGAACATCTGAAAAATAGTCCCGTTGTAGGCATAAATGTAAAGCCAGGACAAAGCAACGAGAGGTAAACAGAGGACAGAGCTAAAATGCACTCCACAAGAAGAGTGCACTAACCTTGCCTCGCACCTGCTCTCAAGTGTCTACCTTCTTTACCTGGCTTTGGGGGCATTTGATTGCAAACCTACCATTAAAATCCACACGCTCTCTCCCTCTCCTCTCAGGCCTTTGCTTTCGAGTATCATTTTGAAAAGTAGAAAAGGAGTGGCATTGTACACTCTTATGCAAGTCTTCTAAAGCATGTATTTTAAATGTATTCTGGTAAAGCTATCAAAATGAAAGCATGCACCATCCCAACCTTTTTGACCTGCGCATGCACTTCAGGGCATTATGTTCATTATATTGTGCAACCCTCACCATTACCCAGTTTCCAAAGATCCATTAGCCTTCACAGTAGCAGCAACTCCCCCTGCCTTCGTTCTCCCACTCCTGGTACCCACCGATAAACTTGGTCTCTGTGTATTAGCTAACTTGGAATATTTCAAAGACATGGGATCATACAGTATTTGTCTTTTGATGGTTGGCTTGGTTCCCTCAGCATCCCGTTTTCCAGGCTCATCCATGTGAGAGCACGGATCAGGACTTCATTGGCCCTGAGAACAGAGTAGTGCTTCATTGAAAGGAGGGCCCAAGTGTTGGGAAGGCAGTAGGCATCTGTTGATGGACATTTGGCCTGTTTCTACCTTTTGCCTACTGTCAACAGTGCTACAGCGAACCCCGCTTGAGGCCCTGTGGTCAAGCCTTCTGGGTGTGTACCTAGGACAGTATTGCTGGGTCAGATGGCCATTCTGTTTAACTTTCTGAGAAACTTGCACACTGGTTTTGTTGTTGTTGTTTTTGTTTGGTTTTACAGTGGCTGCACCATTGAAGTGATATAGTTTTACTTTCTATATAGAGCACATAAGGTACCTCTCGGAATGACTGCTTCCAGGATCTAAAATTTAAGGACCCCAAACAGATTTAAAAAGTAGCTTCAAGTACATACATCTTTGGTAAACTCAAGGTTAAACACCTTTCTTGAAACTGAAGCCAATAAAATACTACTGGCCATGCCATCGATATCAACTCCCAGCAACAGTGCAGAAGTGGCCCATCGGGTGCCCTAAGGTGGAGACTGTACAGAAGTGGACCTGTCACAGTTTTCTCCTACACAGCTGCTGGCTGGCTGGTTCAAACCCGGTGTCTTTCAGTTAGCAGCCACGCTGCACCAGGGCTCCTTCTGCACTAAAGAGGCTCCTTTAAATGCCAACTGCTACACATGGTGACTCCTGGTCCTTCCCAGCTCTAGAATTTTGTGCTTTCATTTTGAAAAGAACAGAAGAAGTCCAACAACGGATACATCCTCTTTAAAGTGGTTTACCAAAATTTACCTGCAGAAATCAGAAATATTCGTTGTTGGCCCATGATGCAGAGCAATCATCGAATAGAAGAAAAAAGGTGTTCCGATGAAATGCTGTCTTTAATAAGCCCGGTTACTCAGCAGCTAGAAAGTATAGGACTTTATTAGCCAAGAGCCCTCTGAGATCACGGACCTGTGAGGAACTTTCTGCCTAATAGTCATGCGTCAACGGATAACTCTGGAACATCATTCTCCTAGCAACTCGGTCATAAATGAGGTCATTTTTCAATACATATTTATTTTGCTCCATCAGTAATTCTAACAACTACTTTCAGTGCGCCAAGGCAGAAATAATTCAAAGCAACTGTTTTTTGCCATCCAATTCAGACCTAATTAAAAGGGAGAAGGAATGAGTAGTCCATCTTTCCGCTAAGAAATTTGAAGTAGAAAAGCCAAATGACTCACAGGCAACAGATTACCAAATCTTTACCGGAAATAAGAGTACATACTAAGCAGTAAGTTCCACCTGAGATTTCTGAGGTTAAACCACCAGGAAGTATGCCTGGGAAAGAGCCTATCCGTAGACCCTCAGCCCATTCAACTACCCTTTGATTTGTTCAGAAACCTTTAGTTAAAGGGTAGGAATGTGCTTTGTCTTATTCATTTGGGGGAGGGAATCAATATTTTACTACGTTTTTCCCAATTGTAATGCAGGCAATAGAATTTTTACAAATTATAGGAAATACTTCAGAATCATGAAACTAGCACATTCATTTTGCTCGGGTACTTACTTTACTACAACCCTACATGTCAGGGGCCCTTTAATGCCACAGATAAAAACCTTCCTTAAAAGAAAAATCCCCATTTTACAGTAATAGAAATAAGGCAACAGATATTGCTGATGGTTGCACAACATGCTTCACATAACCAATGTCACTAATTTGTACATGCAAAAAATGTTAATTTGGCAAAGTTGTGATATATATATTTACAATACAAAATAATTTTAATAAGGGAATCTCCATATATATATATATATACCCCAAAGGGTAGACAGTAGCTGGGATTGTAGGTAAGGTAGCTTATACATCAAAACAGAAACAGAAAAATTAAGGTGGGAAGTAATGGGGAATTGCAACTCAAGTTTAATAATAAAATAACCCTTTGGTCCATGCCAGGATGGATTAGTCGTAATCTTTTATGAAGCCAAGATCAAACATGCTATTGTATTCATAATACTAACATAAACAGAGTTGTGTTTGTTTTTTTTAAAAATCAAAGTGCATGAAACTAGGGAAAAGAGACTTAGGCCCTAACTCAGACTCTTCCATTGACTCCCTGGGTAATCCCAGACAAGTAATTTCATTTTGCCAAGGCTTCCTTTCCCATGTGGAGTATGAAGGACTTAATCTCTTGTAGGTGAGCTTTTCTATGGCCCTTGAGCTAAGAATGTGTTTTCAAGTTTTAAAGGATTATAGAAAGACCACCACCACCATCACCACAAAGAGGAGTATGTGAAAGAGTTCCAATGGAACCCATCAAGCCTAATAGACTGCTTATGGGGCCCTTTACAGAATGTTTGACAACTAGATGAATGGTTCAGTCATCACAGATGCTTTAAAGTCCCATACCTGTGGGTCCAAACCTTCAGGGCCTATCTCATAGTTGGGTTTGGTACAGAACCCAAAGATCTACATTGTATAGTTTCCAAGGTCCTCTTGGTGCCTAGCTCAGCTTGACATCACTGTAACAGATGACCTCCCAAAGTCCCTCCCAGCTCTTTCCAGAGTTGAACATTATCCTACAAACTGTAGGCTTCTGAGAGTCAATAGCTAGTAGGCAGGGACCTTGTCAGAAGGCTCATTCTACTGTTTACAAAACGATTACCTCACTGGATCTCAAGTTTGCCATTTCTCGTGTGGCCTTAACTAATGTACAGAGTTCTTCTGATCTTCAGGCTCCCTACTCATAAGATGGGGGCCCCACTACCCCTGGGTGGTATCTGGACTGACAGATCATCAATAAAAGTTACTATTATAAACAAACTAGTTACTACTATACACTTGGCTATCAACAAATCTGTGTCACTCATCATCCTGAAACAAAATTTTAGGCCACTGCCTTTTAAAATTATCTAGGGAAAAGTTACAAAGGTTGGAGCTGAGGACATGAGCTGTTCACAAAGGGGCAGGACTCTTGGACTCCTCCTTCCTTTCATAAAGTGGGGACTTCCTTATCAAGGGACACCAGGAACAGACTTCAGAAAGAACTCAAAAGTTGAAAAATGTTTTATCTATAAAGTGTTTCTAAGCTGAACAACTGAACTTGACTCCTCATACTGAGTAACATCAGCAGATCCATTTCATGGGAACTACTCCCCTCGGCCATTCTGTTTTGCAGGTTGTAAAATATCAAAGGAAGGTTTCTCTTACACACCACGGAGTAGAAAAATTTACTTTCAGATAATAACACACATTTTAGTAGAAAATTAAAAGGAACCAAGAGTGTAAGTGGAATACAGCAAATAAGTCATCTTAATAAAAAAGACAATGTTTTATCACCTTTTTTAAAATAAGGAGAATGGAGAAACCATGCAGGAAGGAGTAGGTTCCTTCATGTCCTGTGGCTTCCTTTCCCAGAGAGAAACAAGGGAAAGCCCAGTTGTCGAGCCCCACCTTCCATTTTGGCAGAATGGGGCTTGAATCACCCAGCTCAATGAGGAACTTACTTTGTTTCTGTGGCGTCTGGTAAATATAATCTGTAACATTATCTCTTGATGCTGTTTACAACGGAAATGTTCTCTTGGACTTAGCCTTCATGTTTCACAGAAGACAGGCTTGCTCGCCCTACCTCATCTTTGAGCACATGGCTGAACTATCCTGTCATGCATTTCCCACCACCACCATTGCTTCTGGTCATGTCCACCTCCACAAATCTCTGACTTTCTGGGAAACATGGTCTTCTCTGCCTCAACCATTTTGGAAAGCTCGAGCACGAATAAAAGTTTGAAGAGCTATTTCCAGCATCTAAGATGGACAAGGGACTTTATGATCTCTTTTGAAACCCATGTAGACTTTCTACTATCATTCAACACTCATGTGCCTTTTTCTTTGAGTAAGAAAGCATTGAGTCTCTTACTTTACAAGTAATATCTAGACCATAGGAATTTTCTCCTCTACTTGTCGCGCCTCCCATTTTCTCAATTCTTGAGATCACACCCAGAGGAACATCAAGTATTAGAGCAGAATCCTGTAATGGACAAAAAGACAAAGTAAGTAATGTTGAAGGTATTAAATATATACAAACAAATATATTTGATACAGTTACATCAAAAACATATCTAAAAATACTACTCTACCACTACCACCACATGCTTTCAGGGCAATTTTCACGTTGGCCCTTTGTGAATGAACACGTGACCTAGATCACACGTGAAAGAGAAAGCATTAAGGGAGCCAACTGTGCAATCAAAATGGATGTCTCAACATGGCCTGATTTTCAATGCCAACAGAGTAACAACTACACACCAGGCTACAAAATTCCAGGGCCCCCATGACAATGGGTCTCTGCAGACTTCTCTTCCATGGCAACCAGTGTGACAACACTGAACACCACTGAGTCTTCTTTCCAACATCTTGTCGACACTCAGGCCTGTGTGCTTTGTCCAATGCGTTCACCTGCCTTGGGACAATCTATCTTTTTCCATCTCCCTAAATTCTCCCCATTGCTGAGGGTCTGGTTCAGCAGGGCTCACTGCTGAGGAAGCCTTGCTTCCCACTTTGCTCAGGCCACTTCCTCTTCCGCAGTCCCATGGCTGGACATGGGCTGTTGCTACACCACTGGCTTCATTTTGGTTTTTCAGCCATGCATTTACATGCCTGTATTAAATGAGAAACCTGCATCTGGAAGGAGCTCCTGTTTCTGTCGTCGGTTCATTTCCCAAAGCACATGATCCTTGACATAGAGCAGCACTTTTCAATGTGGGGGGTAGCTGATCCATCGAATGCTAGCAGGATAGAGCCATGCATGGAGTCATACAGCAATCATCACATCAAGCCTATCACAACAGAATCCCTCTTCTGTGCCTGGCCCTACAATAGGGAGGGGGCTTGACATACACTGTCTCATTTTATCTAAGACATAAGAAAATCTACTTTCCAATGTGGCATCCGAAATTGTAACACTTTCCAGTATCTTGGATAGTGAATATGGAGCAGTGCTGATATTCAAGTTAAGGTCTGATGACACACATCTAAATGTTCCTTTTCTTTGACCAAATTATTTCACTGCCTAGTATTTATCTTGACTATCACTCAACATAAGGAGAAAAGCAATGTGCATAAACTGCTTAAAGGCGCTGGAGGCGGACATCAGGGTAGAGAAAATGAGAGTCAGCAAACAAAATGGAAGAGGCATGCAGCTATCTCAATAATTATGGCACATGGAAAAGTCAACTTAACTGGGAAAAAAGCAGCATCCACAATACCCGTGACTGCAATAATGTAAAATATACATTCAGCTGAAGGAAGACAGAAAGGTCACATATTTTTGACACCAAATTTGGGTTTTGACAATAAAAAGGAAAAAGCCATTGCTTGAATTTGTATTCTTCAAAAATTTCCCTTGGGAAGGATAAAAAAAAGTTGGTTGTTTTCTCTTACTTTAAATGCTTCTTCTTAAGATATGATACAAAAAATAGGAATTTAGTTCCTGGTTTGTCTAGAAATTCACAAAGCTGGAAGATGATGGTAGCCTAGACTAACTACTGACACACACAGCAACTTGGATGAATTGTAAGGACATCATAGTGAAGTGAAAAAAGCCAATCTCAAAAGGTCACATACAGTATGATTTCATTTATCTGAAAGTGACAAAATTGGAGAGATGGGGGGCAGGGAAATGGCTGCCAGGGGCTGTGAAGATGGAGGGTATGGCTATAGGGGGGCAGGTAGCATAGTAGTTATGTGTTGGGCTTCTAGAAGCCACAAGGTCAGCAGTTTGAAACCAAGAGCCACTCTGAGGGATAAAGATCCAGTTTTCTACTACCGGAGAGTTGTAGTCATGGAAACCCATAGGGGCAGTGCTAGCTTGTCCTACAGGGTTGCTGTGAGTCAGCATCAAATCTATAAAGGTAGAAATGGCTAAAGTTTACCCAAAGTTGTACCCTGGTGTGTAGTTGTTACTCTGTTGGCAGTGAAAATCAGGCCAGGTTGAGACATCCATTTTGAGGGAAACAGTTCATGTTCTTTTAATTCAATTTACCAAGAACTTTTGAGGCACCCTAATGTATGTTTCTGTGTATTTATTTAACACAAATAAAAATATAAGACAAAGACTGGTCCTAAGAATATATTGACTCAATGGCAGTGAGTGAATGATTATGAGGGAATGCTTGAGATGACAGATTATTGGTGCCAGTTACATAAACCTATACATGAAGTCAAGTAGAAAGAAAATGTTTTGGAAATGATGGCAACATATGTACAAATGTACCTAATACAATTGATGTATGGACTATTATTAGAGTTGTAAGAGTCCCCAATAAAATGATTAAAAATAAATAAATAATAAAATAAAATAGGGTGTCTACCTTACCATTTGATCCCCTTTTGACTCCCTTTAAATTTGTTCTAGTTTTTAATACTTTCTGCTTTCTTTTTTATTGAGGTTTTCTGCTTTATTTTCTTGTTGCTAGAGTTTGGGTTTGGGTTGGTTTGCTTGGTTTTGTTTTTCGTATTTATTCTGTCTCTGAAATCTAGGAGAGATAAATCTATAGAGACAGATCCTAGATTAATGGTTTCTTGGGGGTCTAGCAAGGAAGTTAGGGGGAAATGGGGATTTCATAACAATGATTACAAGACATTAGAAAATAAGAAAATGGTCTAAAATTGATTGTGGTGATGATTGGACAACTCCTTTTAATAAGACTGAATTACTAAATTGTGCAGTATGCGAATTATGTGTCAAAACTGTTAAAAAATGGTGTGTCTGGGGAACTACCTGAAGAGTAGGATTGGGGAGGCTGGAGCCTGTGGAAGGCAGTCTAAGAAAAGAAAGGGCGTGACCAGAAAGGCATTGCATGAGGATCCGTCTAAAATATTGAGCAGTGTGGATTTAATAGGAGGGGCCACACACAGTAATCACAGAGGCGAACGCTTTGGTGCAAGGGCGAGTTTATGAGGACCCAAAACAGGAGAGTAACTGAGGCAGGAAGCAAAGAAGAAGGTCTAAGAGTCTGTCGAGCAACTGGTTAGAGTCAGCAATGACTCCAATTCAGGATCAGGTAGCTAGGATTAGGATGGTCCCACCAAGAGATGCAAGACACACAGGATGGGGTTTTGGAGAGAGAGAGCACTGTCAATTTTAGACTTACTGAGTTTAAGGTTATGATGCATTAACCACATACAGATATTCTGGAAGTAGTTGAAACACAGAACTTGAAGAAGTTCCAAAAGCACCTCAAACTCAAGATGTCCAGAAATAACCATGCCTTCTTCTCTCTCCAAACTATTATCTTTCCTCAAGGATTTTTTTAAAATCATGGTGGCTGGTACTCCACCCTCCCAGTTACAAAAGCTAGAAACCTATGAGTCACTCTCTGGATTAAGATCAAAAGTATCCTTAGTCCAATCTCTCAGGTCCACTTCTCAAATCAGTCTCCAATCTATCACCCTTTCCATGTCTACCAGCAACTTCTCTGAACCAAGCCAACAACCTAAGTGGTCTCTTGGTGCTCACATCTGCTCCCCTATAATTTTTCCTCCCCACTAGTCACAATGATCTTTTATAAACACAGAGCTATCATTCTGAAACCTCTGCTATGCCACGTTGAAAGCCTCACGTCCCTGAACTCTCAAACCCTAAGTCCTTAACAAGTTCAATGAGACCTATGCCATCTAGCCACCACCTACCTCTCCTGCGTTACCCCTCACCAGACTTCCCCAATGCTCTGATCACACTGGAACCAAAAGCCTTTCACTTGCTCTTTCTCTGGCCCCCCAGCCCCTCCTCTCTATCGCAATAACCCCTATTCTATCTCTTGACCACAGCTCACTATTTCTTCAGCATATTTCTCCAGGTTCCTCAAAGTACTGCCCTCCTATACTAAGTCCACACAATACTTAACTCAGCTTGCTTTTCAATCTATTGGTGTCATTATTTTGATTAATATCTATTGACTCCATGAGAACAATCAGCTTTATAGGTGAGACACTGTACCTGATGTGCTCACAATCATCGCTTCACACCTGCTACAGGTGTCCAAGGGATCTCAAATAATCAATACAATACTTGCCCAGCAAGTCCACTGCTAGGTATATACCAAAACCCAGGAATGCAAAGAGCTACTTGTATGCCCACATTCATCGCAGCACTGTTTGCAGTAGCCACACAGTGTGAACAACCCAAATGGCAATCAACAGATGGAGAAACAAAATGTGGTACATACAACAGGGCATTATGTCTCCATTAAGAGAAATGAAGTTTTGAGGTTCACCACACAGAAATGAAACCTGAAAACACATTGTGTTCAGTGAGAGAAGCCAATCACAAAATAAAACTATTGTATGATGTTACTGTGTGAAATACTTGGAATACACAAATGCACAGACAGACAGTTTAAACTTTGGGGGAGCGGCTTGGGAAATGGGGAATTATTACCTAAGGAGCACTGAGTTTCTGGATAGGGAGAAAATGGATAGTGGTAATGTTTACGTAACACAGTGAATGGTATTAATATAACTGGATGGTATACTTAAAATGGCAAATGTTTTGTCACACATATATTACCATGCTAAAGATAATATACTTGCTTGGAAGTATGTTAAAGAAAAAAAAGAAGGAAAGATTGGGACTGGGGCTAGAGATCTGGAAAGCAACTGACAATGGGGAAGGAGGTGGAAGGTGAGGATGAACCTCTGGAAGAATATATAGGAAGATTTACAAAAGCAATGAACTGTAGAGAAGGCACAAGGCAGGAAGTGGGAGAAGAGTCAGGAATGCCTGGTCAAATGACAAAGAAGGAAGAGGTTGCAGCAAGATCAAATGCTGTGGAGACATTGAAAAACCGAGGACTCAACCAAGGCCAATGGAATTGACTTGGGGAAGAGCACTTGCAAAAGGGAACAGAAGCCAGGCCACAAGAAGTTAAGGAGGCAAGAATCCGGAAGGGGAAGCAGCATGTGTGGACTAATTTTTAAAGAAGTTCAACAGAGAAGGGGAAGAAAGCGAGAAGTAGCATCAGGGAGTAGCAGGGATGCATGAAGGTACTGTTAGCAGGAAGAAGATTTGAGATGATCTGAAGGGTTGAGGGGAGGGGGGCGGTTGAGAGAGCCAAAGAAAATGGAAGATGGAGAACAATCCACAGGACATTAGGCTTCCAGAAGATATAAAAGGCTCTAAATCAGTGGTTTTCAACCTTCCTAATGCCACGACCCTTTCATACAGTTCCTCATATTGTGGTGACCCGCCGCCCAAACCATAAAATTATTTTTGTTGCTACTTCTTAACTGTAATTTTGCTACTGTTATGAATCGGGTGGCCCCTGTGAAAGGGTCATTCGACTCCCAAAGGGGTTATGACCACAGGTTGAGAACCGCTGCTCTAGACAGAAAGACCAAGTGGAGGGACTGCCTTGAGAAAAGTACCATCTAGTTCTTTCATCTATGATAGGAAGGAAGGAAGAGGGGCGCAGACTGATGTGGGTTAGGGGAGGGGAATTAGGGGAGCTAAAGGATTTTAACTTTGTAACAGAGCAAGAGCCAAGGCTGGTCACTGTTGTGGTGAGAGCGATTATGCGAAGTCAATCTGAGATTAAAAGATTTGCCAGAGCAGCGATGAGCTCTTTTACGAGGCCTGATTAAGTCGGAACTTGTGGAACAAACCAATGAATTCAACCCCTAACATGACTTTCTTGGTTACCGCCAGTGCTCAGGCACCCACAGACAGTAGACTTTACCCAGATTTGAGGATTGGTAAATGGATAATGGAATAGAGGAAATGGGGCAAAAAGACCTATGGGCATTAGCAGGATTGCTTTAACCTTAAGACAGCAATTGCTTTGCAGCACTAGTATGATTGAAGTTGGGAAGTTTAAAAACACAACAGAGATCTGATCCTACTATGTTTCTATTTATGGACATACTAGGATGTTTTTTTAATTATTATTATAGCATAAGTAGTGTTTCAGCAGGAGCCATGGAGGCACAGAGGTTACACACTGGGCTTCTAACTACAAGGTCGGCAGTTCAAAACCACCAGTGGCTCCTGAGGAGAAAGACAGGACTTTCTACTCCTGTAAAGAGTCTTGGAAACTCACAGGGGCAGTTCTACCCTGTCTTATAGGGTCACTGTGAGTCAGCATCAACTCGATGGCAGGGTTTTTCCTTGGTGTTTTATCCTTTTTAAAATGCAAAGATTACTGAATCCATTCAACAGAAGGACTTTGAATGGGCCAGACTGTGTACAGGAAAGGAGTCCTAGTAGTGTAACAGTTAAGCATCTGTCTGCTAACCAAAAGGCTGGCAATTAGAACCTATCTATTGGCTCCAAGGGACAAGGAGACGACAACCTATGAAACCCTATAGAGCATTCTGGCGTCACATGAGGTTGCTATGAGTAAAACATGACTCAATAGCACTTAACAGCATACCTTCAGGATTCCATTTGTTCATGCTAATACTGAAAGGGACGGACCTTCTCTTTGGGGAATAAGATATCTGGCTTTGAAATATCCTCAATGGAATGTAAACTTTGCCTCCCTTCCATGTAGTACCCAAGGTTTATGGCTCTCATTGAAGTCAACTACAGAGATTATGGAACCCAAGGCAGTTGCCTGATGCCCAGCTCTTGAAAGGAATTATACACAACCTATCTAAAGCTCATTTCAGAATCCCAGCATCAGAGAGACAGACTCAAAAGGGCATGTGCACACTGTCTACTCATCTATAGTTGAATACTATCTGTATTATTAAACCATCATAACACAGTGTAGGTAGAGGGAGCTTCATCATCTTATTTCCTCACGGAAATGCCTGTACTGAGTACTGAGTAATGATACTATCAACAGATTACTGTATGACACATGGGGATGATTTATAATGTTCCATATCATAAAATGTCTCTAAGGTGGACCAGAGACATATATAAACTATAGATATATAATTGGATTTTGGGCTTGCACTTAATCGTAACCCAAATCTAAGAACAATTAGTTCTTATGATATGAAGATATCACTGAAGATATGGGTGCTATAACAAAGTGTGGTGGAGAGACTAGATGGTGCCTGGCTATCAGAAAGAATAGGATCTGGCCGGGGTCATAAAGGCTTGTCTTCAAACAAGTAGCCATCTAAGTGAGGCATCAACTAAGTCCACATGGAAAAAAGCACACCACCCTGAGTGATCCAAGGATTGTAAATAATAAAATCCAATTCCAAAGGAGAGAACAGTACTGGAGCTAAAATTCTGAATGCTGTTTGCAGGTCGTGAATGGCAGTGGCACCCCAAAATCCATTTGCAGCGTCTCCACACAGATCAAGCTTCTGATGAATTCCATCTGACCACAGTTGAGGGCTCTAAGTAGCTTTGCTTTCAGACAGATCAGTCTAAAGTTGATTATAGCAAATTAAGGTTAAACTGTAGCATGTTATCATGTGATCTCCCATTTTTTTGTGATCTCCCCTTTGACCCATTTTAAGGTTGTTTAAGTTTTTAATATTTTCTGCTTTCCTTTTGATTGAGATTTTTCTGTCTTGTCATTTTTTTGGTTTGTTGCTTGTGTTTTATAAGACATTTTATATACGAAATCTAGGACAAGTAAATCTTGAGTGGCAGTAAGTAGATTAATAATTGCTTAGGGGCATGTCAAGGGAGGTGGGGGATGGGCAAATGGGGAACTAATAGCAATGAATATGAGAAAGAAGAAAATGTTATAAAATTGATTTTGATGATAATTGCAGAACTCTTAATATGACTGAGCTATTAAATTGTATGTTAGTTACATGCCAATGAAAGACTTTTCTTAAGTGTTTCTAGAAAAGAATCTGGAAGCAGTCTTCCACAAAGTCTACCAGAATACAGGGTTTTCATATGCTAAGGTAGCCCCTGGTGTAGCACTAAACTAACCCCAAGCTAAACTCTTCAGTAGTCTCCAGGCCACAAAATGCCTATGTGATTTCTGAACTCTGGAAACATGGTTAGTATTCAAGATGCCACAATGGAGCGGGGGCTACAGTGCTTGGCTAGGCCTTTACCTTCTGAGGAACACTACCAACACAGGAACCTGTTCCCCTCCCAATTTCACTCCCTGAATCATGCAAGGACCAGCTACTGTCTACTAGTCCCTATGCTAGCTCGACTCAGAGAACCAATAGAACTCACCCTTTAGGCAAGGCCACAGAGGTAGCAGCAAATAAGACAGATTTCATTTATTCAAG
Organism: Echinops telfairi; assembly: GCF_000313985.2. Classification (NCBI taxonomy): domain Eukaryota; kingdom Metazoa; phylum Chordata; class Mammalia; order Afrosoricida; family Tenrecidae; genus Echinops; species Echinops telfairi. Next base: position 5,303,770 of record NW_022111376.1, read on the forward strand.
ACACACAGACTGAGTGCCTTCAGTGTGCCAGGCTCTATGCCAAGTGTTCAGAGACCATCAGTGAGCAGACAGACAAGTGGGCAAAACCTCTGTTCTCATGGAGTCTCAATTCTTGAGGAAGATACAGACAGCAACTATAATATATACAGTGAACCCGCGCCACTTCGCGCTTCGACTTCCGCGGCTTCACTCTATCGCGGTTTTTGCGTAACAGCACCCACTGCCTACACCCGCTCCTTCAGAGGAAAAAGACGGCGATCCACCTGTAGAGTACATCCCTTAAGTCATTTCATAGGCTATTGATTACAGTATTTGTAAGAACTATGTATAATAATACTGTATGTGAAATATGTAATACTGTAAACTAGATGCCATAAATAATATAATAAATAATAAATGATAATTGTAACGTCCAAAATGTTTTACTGTATTTTCCCTTTTTTGTTTAATAAATTGGTTAATACGAGTGTAATGGTGACTAAAGGGTGTTTTTTCATGTCCTCTATGCTCTAACTACGAAAATATTCGATTTACAAATAAGGAATCCTACTTCGCGGAATTTCATTTATCATGGTAGGGTCTAGAGCCGATTAACCGTGATAAACGAGGGTTCACTGTAGTGAAATACACAACATAGCAGATAGTGACAAATGCTCAAGAGAAAAAAAGGGGAGCAGGAAGGGGGGGGAAGCAAGTGAGGGCATTTTATATAGGGCTACTCGTTCCCCGGCCACCCTATACCAATGTCCTCTGAATGTTAAGGAGAAGGCTTTTGAGGTAGGGTCTGAAGGGTGAAGAGAAGCTTCTGCAAGGGTCAGGAAAATGTCATGGAAGTGCAGTAGGAGCAGCACGTGCAGGCAAAGAAGGCACTGAAGGGAAGGGGCCTTGCACAGTTAGAGGACGGCATGTATGGGGAGAAGTGATGGGAGTTCATACTGGAGAAATCAACTGGGACCAGATTGCGGAAGACTTTTTAATGCCACAGAAAGAAAGAATGGGTTTTGTTCTGTGGGTCATAGGGAGTCAACAGTCTTAGGAGACCACTGGGGAGGCAGCATGTAGGGCAGCCCTCAGTAGGGCTGACCTCACAACGGGAACAGGGAAAACCAAGCTGCAGTAGCAGTGTAAGGAGCCAGAGCTGGCCTTCTACTTCCTGCGGAACTTGCCTTTAACGCCCACCACGTGGGGCAGCTCATTCCTGAACATAACTCTGTCATCACTCTGAAGACAGTTTACATATTTAGAACAAACAGGTGTCTGCTTCGAAATGCCAGCATGAAGATAGCTCTTTGTCAAACACCCATTTTAGAGAATGCCCAATTACTTGTTCTTTAGAACTTCAAGGAAAGGAACACTGCGATGACCACATGTCCAGATGTCAGCATCACCAGCGAAATGGCCTGCTTTATATAATGCTTTATACTTGCACTAAATCTTGTGCCCCTTTGTCACAATAGCTATGAAAAAGGAAAAAAAAGCCAAAGGGGCATTTTATTCAGTCATTCAATCACTACACCCACCCCCTTCTTGGGTGCTGTGTGAAAAAAGAACTGAAACATGTAAGCCTTCTCCCAAATCGGAAAGCGATGCACACTCATTCTTGGCATTTTGAAAAATTCTGCAAAGTAGAAAGAAGGAAACAAGGCAGGCACAACCTTCCTCTCTCGGTATCTTAACTCCGAACCACGGGGTTATACTTCTTCTGGCCTCTTTTCTACAGTTTGTGTTGGCTGTCCGTAGCCAAGATTACACTTCACACCACTTCACTTTCTGTTTCCTTCTTTTTATTTATAAAACTTTTACTGAGGGCTCTTACAGCTCTTATCACAATCCCTCAAGCACATTTGTACATATGTCGCCATCATCATTTTCAGAGCATTTTCTTTCTACTTGAGCCCTTGGTATCAGCTCATTTTTTCCCTCCCTTCCCCACCTTTCCTCCCTCACGAACCCTTGATAATTTATAGATTATTATTTTCATATCTTACATCATCCTCCGTCTCCCTTCACCCACTTTGCTGTTTGTTACCCTGGGAAGGGGCTATATGTCGATTACACCACTTCATTTTTAGTGACAAGCTGAGAGTCCCAAAGGTGAGGAGGACTGTAACATTTTCTGTAATCCAAGTGCTCATGCTTCTTGCAAACACTAGCATACAATCTCTCGCTGAATTGTACTGATCTGTCTCCATTTGGCACTTGGGAGCAGGGCAGAAGTCTAACCCCTGCTCCACAGAAAGGCATTTCAAATATTCCGAGTGAGCACTATCAGTAGCCCCACCCTCCTTAATCTTCAGACTGAAGATCAACATTATTTCTAGGACTGATCATGGTGTAGTTACCAACCCAGTTAGTTATCTTGCTCTAGTTTGTCAATATCCCTCTTAAAACATGGCACTTGGATTTAAACATGATGCTTTAGATGTAACAACTAAAGTGATATACACCTGGCCATCATGTTATACATCTGTCAATCACAGTTATGTTAGCTTTTTGAGCAGCTGCATCCAATTGATGGCTCACATAAAGGGTCCTGTTTTCTTTCTACTTGAGACTCTCATCCTTTGGCCCAATGTTTCCCAAAGTGGGCAATACCATCCTCTAGGGGAGAGCTGGAACAATCTAGAACTCAGAAACCAAACTCACTGCCATCCAGTCTATTTCAACTCATTGTGTGTAGAATTAACCCATGCGTTTCTGAGATTGTAACTCTTTATGGGAGTACAATCTTTCTCCTGTGGAGTTGTTTTTGAATGGTTGACCTTGTAATTAACAGTCCAATAAGTGACCACTAAGGCACCAGGACTCCTACAGAATGATTCAGGGGTATTGCAAAAGTTGCTGGTGTTAGGTGCCATGGAGTCACCGCCTCCAACCCCTAGCGACCCTATGGACAACAGAAGGAAACATGACATGGTCCTGCCCCATCCTCACAATTGTTCCTGTACCTGAGCCCACTGGTACAGCCACTGTGTCAAGGCCCTTCCTTTTGTCATTGCCCCTCCACTTCACCAAGTATGGGGCTGGTCTCTACTGACAACATGTCCAAAATATGTAAGACCAAGTCTTGCCATCCTTGCCTCTAAAGAGCACTGTCCAGGGTACTTTCAATGTTCTTCTCCCACACCACAGTGTGCACAAAAGTCGATGCCTGGACTATATGAGCTGAAGTGCTAAAGCTCTTCATTGCCAGGGGACACTAATTTTTTTTCCTTTCCTGAGGAGGCAGTAGGTCAAATAATTTTGGAAATCTATGTTTCAGACAAGTACATTCTAAGTATGTATCTATGCTAAATTTAGCATGATTGGTTTGGGCCCAATATCTTAACCAACTGAGATTTCAAACCCCCAATTCTGTCACCCATCACATTGGCTAGTCTGATGTTTTTCACACAGTGGACACGTGCACCTTCTATGTGCTCATCTGAAATGTATTAAAAATTCCCAAGAGGACAAGCCCCACAAATAAAGACATTAGCAACCACCTTTCCTGGTTAGCATCAGGCCTTAACAACTCCATCTAATTTCACTGCCATCGTTGGACTCATGCTTCTTCAATAGGGTCTGATTTCTGCCTTGACTGAATCAAGACACTGCACCTGCTAACACTCCCAATGGCTTATTTCTTTTCTAGGTACTTAAAAAGCATCCCTTGAGCCATGAATTTTGAACTTTTTGCCAATCTCTGTCAAGGGTTGGCACCTTGCTCACTGCTCTGATCATCTCCAGACTCTTCTTTCACACTGTGGAAAATTAGATCACTGAATCAATGCATGTCAATAAAAGGACCACTCTTAGGACCCTGTGGTCGGATCTACATCCTTATCTCTATAAACACTGCACTAGAGGTGCTACCCTAAGCTGGAGTGGCTACAAAAGGAGTCCTCACAGCTAAAGCACTAGGAGGAATAGGAAACAGCAGTTGTACAAGTTGAGCACAATAATGAACAGAACAACAAGAGATCCAAAGATGAAAACTCATCTAGATCAGAACTGTCCTGAAGGACTAGTGGGGTAAAAGCTAGATTTCCTCAATAATCTCAACATTTCATGTGTGTAGGAGGCTAGTGGACTATTTTTCTATGTTATTGTTGCTGTTAGGTGCTATCAAGCTGGTTCCAACTCACAGCGACCCAATTTACAACAGCATGAAACACTGCCGCCCTGTGGCATGCTCACAACTCTTACCATATTTGAGCCCACTGCTGCAGCCACTGTGTCAATCCATCTCGTTGAAGGTCTTCCTCATTTTTACTGACATTCTACACCAAGCATAATGCCCATCCACGGGGATTTATCCTTCCTGATGACATGTCCAATGTATCCTGGACCTATTCCCCCTTAGCCCATCCCATTAAAATATGCCTGCCCCTTCAGGTCAACCATATGTGCTTCCATGGCAGCCAACGCAACTATCCCTAGGGGCGTCTCTTCTCCAGTTCACTGTTCCATCAGCAAGTGTAGCGTTTCTCTGAAATGCAGCAGCAGCCAGTCCATGACCATAGGATGGAAATGCAGAGCAGCATGGTGCCAGGCCATCACTATCCTGGTTCTCAACTGCTAGCAAATGTTCTGTAGTCAAATGCTTAGAAAGTTCTAGGTCAGTGGTCCTCAAGTAGGGATTTACATTAGCATCCTCCTTTGTGAAGTTTTAAATATACAAGTGTGCCTAGATCAGAGCCCTAGAAGTTTCGATTATGCTCATTTATTATGACAAAATGAAATCAAACATTACCTCAAAATTCCTGACTTTTGTTATCTGGGACACCTGCATTATTTGTTAAGCTCCACAGTGACTCTTGTGTGTTTTGGATAGTGAATCACAGTTTTGTACTTATCCAACTTTTCCAGCGAGTGGTTACAGTTACACAATCTTGCCCCACAATCTGTGTGTGTATCATGCCTTACTTTTAAAGATACACTCTACTTTCTACATAGGCAGACGTTAGTGTAAAATGAGTTTTGCATAAGCCAAAAAATAAGAGTTGAGCAGATCTACTCCCCAGGTTAATTTGATCCACAGTCAATCTCGCAAGGTAGCAGTGCAACAGTTTAGCATGATCTTTAAGAGTTAGGGTCATCTTTATGTGCTTAGAGTCTACTCACCGTTTCCAAACTTCTTAAATAAAGACGATAATTTGTGATGTATACTCTTCCCTTAATGGGGCCATTGAAAGGACATATGTAAATAACTTCTTTGTCTATTAAGATAAAAAAAGTACCCTAAAATAATGGAAATATATACCAAAATATACAACAAATGGCACTAATTTAATATAAACTATTTGGCTAGCATAACTATAATTTTAAAAGTTACTGCAAAGGTTTAGAACCAGCACTGGCAATGTTTCTACATTACCATACTAAGTCAAGTTGGGGCAGTGGGAGGGAACTAGTGGGGCCACATGTCAGTCATGTCCTGGCACTAGCAGGGCTTCGCTGAGCTTGCCCACAATGCAGTGCCAACAGCTGGCCAGCAGAAGGAAAGGGGAGCATTGCTGCTGCTCCCCTCAGGGGGCTGTCAAGGTAACTGTTCAGCTACTTCAACAGAGAGAGGATGACTATTCCCTCAGGACAGTTTCATGGACCAACCATTGGACTAGGTCTGGAGGTTTGCTAACCTCTGTCCAAACAAGCATCATGATATTTTTTAGTAAATGAACATCAGCAAACCTGCTTCTAGATCATTGTTACAATTAACCAAGAATCAGAAGGTTACTCTATTTAAAGAGAAATATGGCTTCTTCTTATCTTCCAAGGATCTTCTTGATTGTGTTCGTGGCTTTTATAGTTTGGGGTTTCTTTCCTTTTTTTCAATTTTGAAATCGCTTTGTCTATAGGTGCTAGAGGACAGCTACCCAATAAGGCTACTTCATACTAGCTCAATTAATCACTACCTTGATGGAGGTTCTGGCACCGACACACAGCACCCAAATGCCACATGGGGAAAAGAAAGACTTCCTCTTTGCTCTTATCCAGGAATTGACATAGCTCCATCTTGCTGGGTCCATTTTCACGATGAAGAAAACGTGTGAACCTGGGAGAGCGGTTCCTCGGTGCCTGGCTAACTACTTCAGAAAGGCACTAGATCTATGGCCTTCAGCTAATCAGCACGAGGTTTTAGCCATTTGAGTTCAATAAGTCAGATCATATAAACTTATTGTGTGTCAATAAGCTTAGAGGTTTTCTGAAACAATGGGAGCTGGATCATCTCCAAATACACTGGGATCTGAGAGGAGGGCGCCGCCCTGAATGTAAAATGTAGGTATCGTTCGCCTTTGAGGCTTAGATTCTGAAACCAGAATCATTTGGCCCTTTCAAAGAGGATCCCTTCTTTTTAATATGAATTTATCATCAATAAAAAAACAAGCCAACATATTAAACTGTTACTTCAATACCACCAACTTTTGTTATCCGGCAAATGAGAGGTATTTTAAACTGACATGGTCTCATCTATCTGGAAGGTTTGAAGTTTATCGTTATCTAGTCGGGATGAACAGATTACAGTTTTCCGCCAGGAGCATTTAGAGCCCCAGTGACAGACTTTCCTGAGATAATCTGTATGTCCCTCCAAAATAAGTCCCAGTCTGGTTCAAAGGGAGAGAGAGAAACCACTCTCATGGTGAGCAGGGTGCTCTTGAAGCAGCTCCTTAAGAAACTACCACCAAGAGTTCTCCCTATCTTAAAGCTTCCCAATACAGTGAGCCCAGCTGTCTCAGGGTGACTTCTAGAAGTCTGGAAGCTTACCAGTGATCCGAGTTTCTCCAGGCAGGCGAGGGACTGCCTCACTGAGATCCTGATTAATTCCATCTTGAGAAGTCTGCAAAGGAATGAGTGGGACGGGTCTTGAAGCAAGCTGGAACCCAATTAAGTAAAACAACGACAACAACTCATCTTTAAAGGATATTTAGTTTAGATATTTACCATTACAGGAAATTGGCAGAGAAAATGCAAGCCACCGAAACGAAGAAAAAACAAACAAAGAAAACAGCAACCCTCATTAGATGGATTAACTTCTACTCCTTTCAAGAATACTACTACCTTAGTCCCTCCCTTCAGGAGTTCTGCTAGGCACCAATTAACCACAAAGCCTCATACGTGTGTGGTATGGGGCGAGGGATGATCTTTCAAGTGAACCAGCTGCTCCTGGGGATTACAGCCCAGCGACAGGCTTCAAAGTCAGCTTTCTGAGAGGGGAGGCGCATCAGAGGTTTCTCTTTGGGTAAAAGGTTTTGTTTTTGTTTTTCTCCAGGAATGCTTTTCATTCACTCCTTTTCTGGCAGTTTCCCAAGCTCACACTACAATCATTGTAATGTGAGGTTAGGGCATCTGTGAGAATTAAAGGTAAAGTGACCAGATTTTAACCTTGGTAAAGCGGGACACCACTGATAAAACTCATATCCTGGCGAAATAGCCACGTGGCAGCAGAAAACTATATACCCTAGCTTGTCGTGTATTCTTTCCAAAAAGTGGGACTTTTTTTTTTTTTCTTAGAAAATTACTGTTTTTATTTCTTTTTTTTTTATATATTTTTAAAACATTTTATTAGGGGCTCATACAACTGTTATC
>NW_022111376.1:5312228-5355810 GCF_000313985.2 Echinops telfairi
TGGGCTTTGTTGCTTCTGAGCTAGATGGCCGCTTGTTTACCTTCAAGCTTTTAAGACCCCAGACGCTATATCTTTTGATAGCCGGGCACCCAAAAAGTGGGACTTTTTTAAAACACCGCGGGACGCAGGAAAAATTGTTAAAAATCAGGACTGTCCCTCCAAAAGCGGGACGTCTGGTCACCTTAATTTAAAGGACATAAAACACTTAGTGAGTTGTAAACCCCAAACCCAAACTCACTACCAGCGAGTCAGAAGAGCCCATTCTGACTTATAGTGACCCGATGGGACATAGTCAGTACAACGTGCCCTGTGAGATTCTGAGACTCGTTCCAGGAGTAGAAGGGCCCGCGGAGCAACTGGTGGCTTTGAACTGCTTGCCTTGCAGTAAGCAGCCCAACTTGTAACCACTATGCCACCAGGGCTCTGTAAATAGAAAAGGCTATGGACATGTAAATTGACTCGCTATTTCTCTTATTAAACAAGAGAAATACAAACTGGAGGTTTATGGAAGATATAAGCTGCCACAGAGGTAGGGAGTGTTTTGCTCGATTATTCATTGTTGTATCTTTTGTATTCGGGCACAAAATGAAAATGTTTAGACATTTTAGAACGTTTTAGTGGTAACAAGCAAGGTATCTCAACTAGGAGAAGATGACTCAAAATTCTTCCATCAGTGAGGAGTAGAAACGCATACCATTTATAAATAATAAGGTTGGAAGGAAATATCATCAGCCTTTAATGCAGCAGTTCTCAACCTGTGGGTCGTGACCCCTTTGGGGTTGGAACGACCCTTTCACAGGGGTCGCCTGATTCATAACAGTGACAAAATGACAGTGATGAAGTAGCAACGAAAATAATTTTATGGTTGGGGGTGTGTGTCACCACAACATGAACTGTAATAAAGGGTCGCAGCATTAGGAAGGTTGAGAAGCACTGCTTTAATGCTTCCTAACTGAGAGTAAGCATAACAAACAAGATTACTCTTCAGGTACACCTTTTATAGACCAAAGTCCAGGGTCAGGAGCAGCAAGCAAAATCCCACCAACAAAACAAGGGAAGCAGATGTGCGATAGAGGACACAGGGTTGGCACAGGTGACACTGTGTCATTCTATAAGGACTTAAATTTACTTTCTTGAGGTTACTTTTGTGTTTAACATCAATCCCGGTGGCATGAAAGTAGTCAAAGAAAAACCTAGACCAAACCAAACTCAATGCCATCGAGTGCATTCTGACTTATAGCGACCCTGCAGGACAGAGTAGAACTGCCCCTGTGGGTTTCCAAGACTACAACCCTTGAGGGGAGCAGAAAACACAGTCTTTCTCCCACAGAGTGGCTAGTGGTATAAGAAAGGGCAACAAAACACGTCTATTACCTTGGGATGAAGAAAGCATGAAGGAAAATTGGTCAATATGATATAAAAATTTTAAACCTCTATATTGCAAAATCTGAATGAATAAATATAATGAACAGGCCGACAATCAACTAAGAATACAATATGTAACATATCATAAGAGTTATCATGATATATAAAGAACACTTATCTATATGAGAAGCATTTTCCCCCTCCTCCAAATACCCCAAAAGGCAAACAGGCAAAATGACATGAAAATCACTGCACAAAAGAAATACCATTTTAAAAAATGGTCAACCTTGTTTGTAATTAAGTAACACAAATTGAAAAGTACCATTTTTCTCCATTCTGATTGTTCAGGAGAGGAAGTGAACCTTTCTGATGGAGACTGGTAATATGTTCAAGAGCTTTAATGGGCCCTGAGTAATGCTTATTTTAAATTCCTCCCTTCCTTTCAGTATGTGCTGCAAAATTACCCTCTAATGACACAGCTTTCTCCTCTATGATAGTTGGCAAACATTTCCAGTTAAAAGCTTTCAAGGCTGGAGGGGGATGTCTAGTACCTTAAATGGCTCAAATGGTTGTAATGTTTGGTGTCAGTTCATAAAAGCCTGAAGTTCCCAAAAATCAAGGCATGTGAAAAAACCTGTAAACTCACGGTGGGATACTAAATAAAACCATAAGCATTAACTGCTTATATAACATGACTAAAAACATGGAGCTGATAATTTGATTAACCTCATCAAATTCCCGCCCCCCCACCAAAAAAAAAACCCTCCCCAACCTCACTTTATTCGTACCCATAGGGACCTTTTAAGCACAGAGTAACACTGCCTCATAGGGTTTTCAAGGCTGTCATCTTAATGGAAGTGGACCGCCACATCATTCCTCTGAAGACTGGCTGGTGGGTTTGAACCACTGACCTGTTGAGGGGCAGCCGAACGGTTCACTCATTGTGCCACTTGGGCCCCTTTAACCCTGAATTACTGGCCTGATAATAACGAAACACGAAAGGTCTGCAGAGTGATTCTGGAAATTCCACTTACCCTCTTAATGGACTCGTTCTCCAAAGAGTGGGAGTTGTATCGAGGAGGTGGTGCGGAAGCCATACTGGAGAGTCTGCCAAGGAAGAGAACATGCAACAGCAGGTGAATCAGTGGGCACTTCCCAACCTGTGCCACCACTGAGAAATAAAGACGGACAGACAGCTGCTAGCAGCCAGGGAGTCAGCCGAGGGAGGATGACCCAGGCACCAGGGAATAAGGCACTGTCCCCGCCTTTGCCCTCTCCAAGGTGGAACAGGCAGTACCACTGCCCACTTGGCCCGACCTCCTTTCTTCCCCCCCCCCACACACCCATCAGAACCCACTCAGCAGTGGTGGGTCTGCTTAGTCTCTTTCCATTCCCTGTTCTTGGCGCTCCTGGGGATCAGACACACAACCTGGATACCAGAAGAAGTTTGTATGTATGTCTACTATATTAAACACAACACAAAACAGTAAATACAGAAGAAAGACGTGGAGTGGGAACCAAAACAGAAAAGGGGAAGATATTTCACACATTCCAGGAATGTTTAAATTGTGCAACAGACCTTTTACATTTTTCACGATTATTTACTCAGGCAGCCAAGCAGAATGAGAAAGGGCTGGGCCATTTCCCTCATTTTCTTTTCTCTTTGTCGAATTCTGTTTTCTCTAAATTAAGGCAGTTTACAGTGCGTGGATTTGATTTGGATCAAATTAGTAAGATTTGATTTAATCAGTGTTTTGAAGGGGAAGTATATGCTTCATTTACATCATGCATATTCATGGCAACTCTGCACTAAAGGAAAGCACCATGTGCAGAACGCAGCCAGCACCCTTTTAGCCCAGGATTGATGAAGGCTCGTGACGCCTTCAGCAACAACAGAAGATGCGATATGGTTATTTTGTTTGTTAATCAGATCTAATGACACAGGCGGATACACATGAGGTCACTGGGAAGAGAGCCGTCAATTCAACAAGGGCACTGTGAGGCTTTATGAGCTCTTTCTGCCTAGCTGCATTAAAAGGGCAACCTTCCTTTTAACAAAATCCAGCAGGGAGATTGGTCACACTCCTTGGTACCAACTCCAGTGATTCTTGACGAGTGCTAGTTACAGGCCTTGAGAAGAGACTATGGTCCTTGGATTACACCCCGTGTAAAGACCAAACCCTCACCACTCTTACCAACAAGTAACAGCTTAAGATGCGGAGAAACATCTGAAGTTATCAAGGATATCGTCTTGCTTGGATGCGTAATCATGCTCATGGAAGCATCAGGGCAGAGATCAGATGACGCATTGCACTGCGCAAGACTTCTCTAACATGTTGAACAGCAAGGATATCACTTTGAGGGGTAAGGTGTGCCTGGCCCAAGCTGTGGTGTTTTCCATTGCTTCATATCCATGTGAGATTCTGACAGTAAATAAGGAAGACCAGAGAAGAATTGATGACCTACAGAGCAGCGAGCTAAGAATACTGAAGGTACCATGACTGCCAGAAGAACCAACAGATCTGTACTGGAGGAAGTGCACCGAGGGAGCTAGGCACATCTCGGAATGATCCACCATATGAGATTAAAGGGATGTGATGTGACACTGTGGGGGTTACAATGATACAAAACGTGTATGAATTGTTGAGTGCAAGACTGATCTGCTCTGTAAACCTTCACCCCATTCACAATAAAAATGTGCTTTTGAAGAAAAAGTATGAAAACTCAAAGGACTTGAAAGTGGAAACTCATATACATTTATGCTAGTGTTGGCTGTAGTCCTCTACCATCACCAAAAGGAGAAACATGTTAAGTGTCTCCTAACAGATGAATGGAAAAAGAAAACACGATATACATATACAAGCAATGATACTCAGGCATACGAGGAATGCATTTCAGATGACACTCATTGCCACCTAGTCGATGCGGACTCATTGGGCATGGTAGAAGTGCTCCTCTGCGTTCCCAAGACTGTTAACTCCTTATAGGAGTAGAAACAACTGGTGCTTCTGAACTGCTGACCTTGCAGATCACAGCCCAGCTCTAACCACTGTGCCATCAGGACTCCCTGAAATTCAGATACGTGTGCTATAATGTGAATGAAGTCAAACGCAAAAGGCCCTCTTATCACAGAATTCCATTTCTATGAAATGTCCAGAAGCAGCAAAGCAAATGCATAAACACAGAAGGAAGATTAGTGGTTGCAGAGGTGGGTGAAGAGGGAATGGGAGGGGTGGTGGTGGTGTGTATTCCAGAAAGTTTGTGGGAAAAGTATAGACAGAAGATAAGGGCGGATAAGGCAACCACGTGGATGAAGAGAAGCGAAGCGAGAAGGTGGCCCGGTGAAGACAATCCATGAAGCTTATCACTGCCAGGTTCTTCGCACCAGTTCAGCCAGGCTTTGGCCTCTGTAGCCCCTGGCTGTCTCCTAGTATGCCTGTCATGTGTCTTTCCAGGTACACAGTCAGCACTATCTGGTAAACAAAAGACTGAATGTGTGCAAAAGTATAACATGAATCATTACACTAGGATGAGCTTGGAGATTTGTTGATATCATTCCAGAACTGTGGGACTAGGGAGCCCCCATGGAAGCCTACAAATGAATGGATTTCAGACTAAATCAAAGACTTCTTTATAGGAGGGGATGGGATGTTCAAGTTGAAAACCTGGACACTACTAAGAGATATCACAACCTAAAATTAGAAAAAGCCTTCAGAAACTGATGAGTAACTCCAAAACAAATAAAATTGAATGAATCATAATGGTATAGTATGCTTTGTAAACCTTCTCTAACCTCAAGTCCATGTCCAAGCAAAATAACCCACTCTTCTCAGGGGCAGAATGGATGACACGGGCTAGCTAGAACAAATGTGATGGTTTTGCCCTCAGATTGTCCTCAGTTACAGTTACAAATTTACTTTTTAGTAAACAGATGCTTTGGTTTTAGACATATTAGAATAATCAGAACCAATGTTTTCAAAGGAAATGACTGACCATTTAAAGAACTGTAAAATGCTGGGTTATAGTCAGCTTAGGCCTCATCTTCCTGTGTCTGCTTATTCTTGAACCAGAAGAAAGTGAGTATTCTGGGTGGTTCTGTACTTGCTTTTCCACCCTCACGAACAAACTTACATTTGAAATGAGTTGCAGGTCAAGGAAGAGAGGCCCGTCCTCCTTTTCCCAGGACTTCATTGAGGTATCGTTCTCATACCATGAAATTCACCAAGGAGATTGTTTCATTCAGTGTTGCTAGTCAATTTATAGTTGTGTAACTATCACTACCAATCAACTTTTAGGGTAATTCTATCACCCTCAAAAGAAATCCCACACCTGTTAGCACTCACTCCCTGTGCCAGCCTCTAAGCCACAATATATATGTTTGAGCTCTGTCTCGAGATATGCCCATTCTAAACATATAAATACTTAGCAGTACAACCTCCTCCTACACCAAACTCAGTGCCATCGAGTTGCTTCTGACCCACACCAACCTTCCAGGACATAACAGACCTGTTTCCATGGGTTTCTGAGACTGTGAATCTTTAAGGGAATAGAAAGACTCATCTTTCTCCTGACATTTCACAACTGCGGACCTTGTGGCCAGCAGCCCAATACATAGCCCAGTGCACCACCAGTGATCCTGGACAAATACCAGTGCTTGCAATATCCTTCATTGCAACTGAAATTGCTATACCAAATGAAATATTACTTAGAAAATTCAGCTGCCATCCAACTCAATTTTTAAATTGTACTAAGGCTACCACCCAGCAAGGTTGCATATATTCCAACAGATCATTCAATGCTCCAATGAATTTTCTAACAACTAAATACCTACCAGTAACCAACACTTTAAAATAGGAATGAGCTCAAGTTCTCACCTACCTGCCAATTCCAAAACTAATGAACCCAGCTGATCTACTCCATGACAAAACTGCATTTGTTTAACTATTTTCTTCTAGAACAACTATGTCCCCAAAACATTTCACATTGGTTAAGTAAAAGGTGTGTTAGACAGGGTTCTCTAGAGAAACACAACCAGGACACTTATGATATAGCTAGATAGACGTATACAGCAAGAAGGAATACAACAGCTAGTTAGTCCACATAGTAGTACAGAGGGCTCAGTTCAACTCACTTCCTTGAAACAGTTAATATACTGGAAGTTCTTCAATTCACTTGGCCTGCCTGGTGGGGTCCAAGGTCAACAAAGCAAATAGCAGAATCTTCCCTAACTAAGTTAAGTCAGGCAGAGTCTGCCTGCAGGCAATAGACAGCAGGGTAGGTCAGCAACAGTCAGGAGCTGGGGAGTTTAGCAAGGCAGGCCCTGATAGGATCTGGAGCTCCAGCACAGTAAAGGGTTTCCACCAGCCTTAAAGCTAAAGCAATGTAGGCACCAACAGCATGAGAAGCAGGTCTTGAAGGAACCTAAAGCTGTAGCAACATGATCCACGGATTGGCTTGGCCCACAGGTAGTGTAGCACACAGGTTGAGGCAGAGAACTAGCTAAAACAGTAGTACACTGGTCAGATCACCAGGGAGCAAGAGGCAGATGGGATATCGGCTGTCTTCCAATCAAGCTTTGACCTGATTTAATTCTGCCCACATGTTCCTATTGGCCCAGTTGGCACAATAAACCTATCACACTTTGTAAACACAAACTTAAAACAGTAATTATTAACATACAAAAGATTAAAGACCTGTCAATCACCCTACTTTACAAGAATCCTTTCAGCTTGATACTAAGGCTCCTTCAACTAGAATTTGTAGTAGCAAAGAGAAAGGGACTACCGAGCAGATGTGCAGTGCTAGAAGAAGAGAGGACAGGCTGGACAAATAATGACAGACCATTGACTTTTTTTTTTCTGAACCTCACCCTCACCCCCCACACATGCGCATACACACACAGCCCTCAATTCTCTATACTTCGTATGTATTTCTAACCTTGCACTTCTCCCACTGCACTATATATTTAAGCCTCGTGTCATCTGATGTCTCTGCTAGATCTGAGCTTCTTAAAGGCACTGCTCATACTCAATATGCAGTGGACAAGGGTAATCACAACACATATGCTCAGGACTTTGTCGAAGTGAGTTTTCCATTCTTGGACTCAACTGAGTTCATTAGTTTTGGAATTTTATTTAATATACTGCTTAGTTTTGCGTGTTGTTGAAGTGGTTATCAATGGAGTCACTCTACAGTCTCTGCCCTTGCTTTGATAATTCAGCCCTGTGGTGAGAGTCTGAGTGGATGTGTGTGGTTGGGTATTTCATGCCAGCAGTGCTCTCTGGTCTGGAAAGTTCTGGGGTGTGCTTGTCTTCACTGTGCACAGGAGCCCACTCTTGCACACTTGGTCTCCCTTGATCCCAGTGCACATTGTAACTTTTTCCAAGTTTTGGCTCACACACACAATGCTACCATGAAGATGGCCCACTGCTACCCCATTTCCCTGGTGGCCAGAAATGCACACTTATATGGATCATGCCCTGAAGACCGGCAGCGCACTCCTGCAGGTCACGTATGGCAAACTGCTCACCAGCCCAGTAAATGACAGGGTGGACTCATTCCTTGGCCACCTCAATTTCATGGATATACACATTTCACATGCCCTTAGATCAGAGGCTCCCAAACTTATTTGGCCTATCACCCACTTTTCAGGAGAAAAATTAAACAAAATAACACAGTGCCCCCCTGGAAATTAAAAATGTTCGTACTATAGACCACAATTCAGGATCTGTAGTGTAGGAATCTGCTTTTGCAGCCCCCTGGATCATTCCAGTACCCACTAGGGAGTAGTACCACCCACTTTGGGAAACACTACCCTAGACCAACCTTATAAGGAATACTAAATGGACTCCTTTGAACACAGAAACAGCATCAGATAACATCCTCAGATTAAGATACATGACATTATCCAGATACCAACCAAGATAAAGAATTCTCAAAAATAAAACAAAGCTGCAAGATGGAAAATATATAACCAATGACATCAATCTGTAAATGACAACAACTGCACAATAAGAAGAAGGAATAACTGGTATACTTACACAAGTCTGATACGCAGAAGAAGTAAAGGTGATATCAAGATATAACCTCCCATTTCAATCTTCAAAAGATAGAGGTAAATTCCAGGGTAACCCCAAACTATTAACCTACTCACCCAAAAGTGGGGGAGGTAGGACTGAAGGCTCAGCTAGGACAAAATTATCAACAATGCAAAAAATGAAGGGGGGAATAGGAAGCTGATAGCAGTGATGACTGTATAACCCCACTTGATGGGATCAAATAACAGAAATGTATGTGAATGGATATATTGGATCACATAACATATGGCCCAAAAAAATCTATTATAGGAAAAAAATAGGGATTCGGGGGGGGGGGGGTAAAGGGGAGCTGATATCAAGAAGTTGAAGAAGAAAATGTTTTGAAACTGATTGTGGTAGCAATTGTACAATACTGTTTGATGTGACTGAACTAAGGATTGTTATGATATCTGTAAGAGCTCCCAATAAAATGATTAAACATTTTTCTAAATAGAGAAAAGTACTAAAAAAAAATAAAGTTAACCAATGGTTACAATGAAAAAAAAAAAAAAGAAGATCCATAAACAAAAAGAACTCAGTAGAGAAACATAAGAGGAACAGAGAACCATCAGCACCATAAAAATAAATAAAACACAACACAATGACAGTTAATTAACACCTATCAATAACCACACTGAATTAAATGAGTTAAATGCCACCAGGCAAGAGACTAACAGAATAAAGGATTTAAAAAGCAACAACAAAAATCACTATCTATCAATATGTCTAAAGAGACAAATCATAGACACTAAAATATCAACAAGCTCAAAATAAAAGGGTGGAAGGAAAATAACAAGAAAACATCAACCAAAAAAAGAACACAAGTTGCGATATTAATTTCTAATAAAATAGACTATAAGACAAAATGTCCCAAAAGAGACAAGGAAGGAAGCCCACATGGAAGAAGCACACCAGCCTATGCGATCATGAGGTGTCGAAGGGATCAGGTATCAGGCATCATCAGAACAAAAATCAAATCATTGTGAATGATGGGGGAGTACGGAATGGAGACCCAAAGCCCATTTGTAGGCCACTGGACATCCCCTTGCAGAGGGGTCTCGGGGAGGAGACGAGCCAGACAGGGAGCGATGTAGCAACGATGAAAAATACAACTTTCCTCTAGTTCCTAAATGCTTTCCCCCCACACTATCATGATCCCAATTCTCCCTTGCAAGTCTGGCTAGACCAAAGGATGTACACTGGTACAGATAGGACCTAGAAACACAGGGAATCCAGGGCGGATGATCCCTTCAGGACCAGTGGTGTGAGTATCGATACTGGGAGGGTAGAGGGAGAGTGGGTTGGAAAGAGGGAACCAATTACAAGGAACTATATGTGACCTCCTCCCTGTGGGACGGACAACAGAAAAGTGGGTGAAGGGAGACGTCAGACAGGGCAAGATAGGACAAAATAATAATTTATAAATTATCAAGGCCTCATGAGGGGGGGTGGGGCAAAAATGAGGACCTGATGCCGGGGGCTTAAGTGGAGAGCAAATGTTTTGAGAATGACGAATGCTTTACACAATTGATGTATGTATGGATTGTGATAAGAGTCATATGAGCCCCTAATAAAACTATTTTTTTAAAAAAGACAAGGAAGGACATTATAGACTGATAAAATGCCAGCTCACCAAAAGGACATAACCATGATAATCATTACGCATCTAATGACAGAGCTCTAAAATACATTGAAAAATATAGTTGGACGGAGAAAAGAAACAGAGTTCCACAAGAAGAGGAAACTTTAATAGAGAAGACCTAAATATCACACTCAATTTACTTAATCTCACAGACATATGTATACCACTCCACCCAACAGAAACACAGTACACATTCTTTTCCAATGATCATGAACCATACTCCAGAATACACCGCATTTTGGGTCACAAAACAGTCCTCAATAAATTTTGAAAAAAAGATAAAAATAGTACAAAACATCTTCTGATCCCAGTACTCTAACACTACAGTACATTAAACACTTGAAAACAACTGGAAGAACAGGTGATGGGGCAGAATACATGTAAACTGAGTAACACTTTGCTTTAAAAGAACTGAGTAATAGACAAAATAAAAAATGAAATTTAAAAAATTCTTAGAATCAAATGAGAACGAAAGCAGAGAAGCCAAAACCTCTGTTGTTGTTATTTGTGGTAATTACATAATTTTATGTCAACTTGAAGATATAGAAAAGTATATGGGTGATATCTCCAACGTGTCAATCAGGTCACAGCCAGGTGGTGCCGCCCTATGGGCATGACCTTCTCATAAGGAGGGCCCAGGGAACCTCCCTGAGAGCTGTTGTAGTGCTTCCATGTTTCCATCAACCTTGGATCCACATGACTCTGCAATCACCAGCCTAGGATATTCCTGCAGTCTGCATCTTTGCATATGACTGCATGAGTCTGAAGAGGGACTTGTGGACTTGAGTTGGACTGGGTTGGGATGTTTTCTTGATATATAATTATTTCTTGAAATGAAGTTCTTTCTTATACATATATGAGTGTCACTGGGTTTGTTTCTCTAGTCAGCCCCGCCTAGTACATTGTAAGTAGCCATCGAGTTGGTTCCATCTCATGGCTTGGGTCAGGTATACCTTAGTCCTCAAAGTAACAACCATAAGATGTTTGTGTTTATTGACTATGCGAAGGTATCCAACTGTGTGGATCATAACCAACTACGGATAGCCTTGAGCAGAATAGGAATTCCAGAATACTTCATTGTGCTCACGTTGAAACTGTACATGGATTAAGAGGCAGTTGTGTGACTAGAACAAAGGAATACTGCATGGTTTAAAATCAGGAAAGGTGTGTGTCAGAGTTGTACACTCTAACCATACTTATGCAACATGTATGTGGAGCAAATAATCAGAGAAGGTGAAGTCTATGTTGAAGAATGTGGCATCAAGATTGGAGGAAGGTTTAGTAACAACCTGTGATGTGCAGACAACAAAACCCTGCTTGCTGAAAGTGAAGAAAACTTGAAGCACTTGCTGATGCAGATCAAGGATTGCAGCCTTCGATGTGGATTACAACTCAGCGTAAAGAAGGCCAAAATCCTCACAACTGGACCAACAGGTAACATAAGAAGAAATAGGAAAAAGATTAAAGCTATCAAAGATTTTGTCTTGCTGGGATCCACAGTCAATGCTCATGAAAGCAGCAGTCCAGAGTTCAAACAGCGCAGTGCATTGGGTAAATATGCTGCAAAAAACCTCGTTAAAGTGTTGAAAAACAAAGAGGTTACTTTGAGGAAAACCTCTAGTACACTGTAAAAGAAGTACCCAGAGGTAAATTGGTAGCAATAAACACACACATCAAAAACAAGGAAAGGAAAAATAGAGGAGACAAATCACTATTTTAATCTTACAACTTGAAGAAATAGGGAAAAAAGCAACAAAAGAAGCTGCCAGATTCCATGATGCACACCTTCCAGAAATGATCGCTGAAGACAAATGTGTGCATAAGCAAATGTGGTGAAGAAAGTTGATAGTGCCCGGCTATCAAAAGATATAGCATCTGGGGTCTTAACGGCTTGAAGATAAACAAGTAGCCATCTAGCTCAGAAGCAACAAAGTCCACATGGAAGAAGCACACCAGCCTGTGTGACCACGAGGTGTCGAAGGGATCAGGTACTGGGCATCAAAGAACAAAATGTCCTATCATTGTAAATGAGGGTGAATGCAGAGTGGAGACCCAAAGCCAATCTGTAAGCAACTGGACACCCCCTTACTGAAGGATTGCAGGGAGGAGAGAGCCAGTAAGGGTGCAGGGTAGCAAAGATGAAACACAACTTTCCTCTACTTCTTAAATGCTCCCTCCCTCCACTATCATGATCTCAATTCTACCTTACAAATCTGGCTAGACCAGAGGATGTACACTGGTGTACCCATGTGAAACCTGTGCTCCTCAGAACAATCAATTATTTGAGACAACCAGGGCAATATGTGCCCCAAATCAAAGATAAAAAGACATGGAAGGGCCAGGGAAACCTGAAGAATGGCAAATGGGACACAGAGAACAGGGAGAGTGCTGACCCTTTCAGGGATTGCAACCTATGTCATGGAACAATTTATATATGAACTATTCGCTGGAAAAAGTAGTTTGATATGCAAACGTCTACAATTAAAAGATTTTTTAAAAAAAACATAGGGTGGAAGTTAAATGCATGCTTCAATTGAAATGTGATGAAGTTCCAGGCATATCAACACTTTAATTCAAGTGGCAAGTGGGGAGGGGGCGGGGGGTGGGTGGGTAATGAGATGTGCAGAAAGGGAACTAAGCTATAGACACTAACAATAGAATGACACCACCCTTCATTTCTGAGACATTCCTTACTCAGCATATAGTTGCTCAATCATGTTTCTAAAGAGTTCAAAACCAAGTCAATAAATATATGCTGCTACCATTTGTCTGTCAGTTTGTCGTACTATGGTGGCTTGTATGTTGCTGTGATTCTGGAAGTTTTGTCACTGGAATTTCAAATACCAGCAGAGTTACCCACAGTGAACAGATTTCAGCAGAGCTTCCAAACTAAAAACAGACAATGAAGAAGACTCAGCTCCCCACCTCACAGGAAGGAGCTGCTGAAGATTTTATGCGTAGCTTTGAAGCACTGTCAGCTACTGAACGCCTCATGAATAGCAGCAGAACATTGTCAGAGATAGGGCCAGAAGATGAGCCCCTCCGGTTGGAAGGCGCTCAACATATAACTAAGCAAGAGCTGCCTTCTCAAAGTTGAATTGACCATAATGACATGGATGAAGTAAAGCCTGTGGAAGTAAAGCCTTCATGGCCTTCATTTGCTGATGGGGCGTGACTCAAGATGAGAATAAACAGTTGCAAAAAATCAGCTAATGGACCTAAAACGGAATGTGCAAAAAGTATGAACCTAGGAAAATTGGAAGTCATCAAAAATGAAATACGCATAAAGACCGATATTCTAGGCTTAGTGAGCTGAAATGTACTGGTATTCGGCATTTTGATATAGAAAATCATATGATTTACTATCCCAGGAATGACACAAATCAATCAAAAGAAATGGCTTGGCATTCATTGTCAAGAAGGGCATGAATAGATGTATCTTGATGTAAAATGTGATCTTTGACAAGATTATATATGTCTGCAATCAAGTCAATCAAATTAATAATACTAGTATTTAAATTTATGTACCAGCCACAAAAGCTAGTGATGCAGAAATTGAAGAATTCTACCAACATCTTCTGTCTAAAGTTGATCAAACATGCAATCAAGGTTCATTGATAATTATTGGGTATTGGAATGCAAAATTGGGAAACAAAGCGGAAGGAACAGTAGTTGGAAAATATAACTTTGTTGACAGAAATGAAACGATATTGCATGACAGAATTCTGCAAGACTAATGACTTCATTGCAAATACCTTTTTTCAACATACACTTCTCCAGATGCAATATTCAGAAATCAAATGGACTACAACTGTGGTAAGAGATAGTGGAGAAGCTCAATATCAGCAGCTAAAATGAGGCCAGGAGCTGACTATAGAAAAGGCTATCAATTGTTCATATGTAAGGTTCAAGCTGAAGCTTAAGAAAACAAAAACAAGTCTGAGCAAGGCAAAATACAAACTTGCGTCTATCCCACCTGAATTTCAAGAACATCTGAAGTACAGAGTTGATACACTGAACCCCGATGAGAGAAGACTTGATGAGCTGTGGGAGACCATCAAGAACATCGTAATGAGGAAAGCAAGACAGGAAAGAAAGAACAGATCAGAGTGGATGCTCTTAGTACTTACTTAAATCTGTATGCTGAGCAAATAATCAAAGAAGCTGAATTGTTTGAAGAACGCAGCATCAGGATTGGAGGAAGGCATTATACAGACGACATAACCCTGTTTGTGGAAAGTGAGGAGGGCTTGAAGTAGTTGTTGATGAAGATAAAGGATTGCAGCCTTTAAAATGGATTACAGTTCAATGTAAAGAAATGAAAATGAAGATTCTCACAACTGGACCAGAAGGTAACATCAAGCTGAACAGAGAAAAGATTGAAGTTATCAAGATTTCATCTTGCTTGGATCCATAATCTAGGTTCGTGGAAGCAGCAGTGAAGGGATGAAAACAAACAATGCATTGCATTGGGGAAATCAGCTGCACAAGATCTCTTGAAACTTTTGAAGAACAAGAATGTTACTTTGAGGACTAAGGTACACCTGACCCAAGCCATGGTATTTTCAAAAAATCATTTTATTAGGGGCTCATACAACTCTCATCACAATCCATACACACATTGTGTCAAGCACATTTGTACACTCATTGCCCTCATCATTCTCAAAACACCTGCTTTCTACTTGAGCCCTTGGTATCAGCTCATTTCCCCCTCCCTCCCAGCTCTCCCCCCAGAACCCTTGATAATTTATAAATTATTATTATTTTGTCATATCTTACAACATCTGACGTCTCCCCTCACTCACTTCTCCGACGTCCGTTCCCCAGGGAGGAGGTTATATGTAGATCCTTGTAATCTGTTCCCCCTTTCTCCCTCACCTTCCCTCCACCCTCAGTATCGCCACTCTCATCACTGGTCCTGAGGGGTTCATCTGTCCTGGATTCCCTGTATTTCCAGTTCCTATCTGTGCCAGTGTACATCCTAAAGTCCAGCCCAATATGTAAGGTAGAATTAGGATTATGATAGTGGGGGGTAGAAGCATTCAAGAACTAGAGGAAAATTATACATTTCATCATTGCTACACTGCACCCGGACTGGCTCGTCTCCTCCCCGCAGCCCTTCTGCAAGGGGATGTCCAATTTCCCACGGATGGGCCCTGGGTCCCCACTCCGCTCCCCCCCTCATTCACAGTGCTATGACTTTTTTTTTTTGTTTTTTGGTCTTTGATGCCTGATACCTGATCCTTTTGATGCCTTGTGATCTCACAGGCTGGTGTGCTTCTTCCATGTGGGCTTTGTTGCTTCTCAGCTAGATGACCCTGTTTATCTTCCAGCCTTTAAGACCCCAAACGCTATATCTTTTGGTAGCCGGGCACCATCAGCTTTCTTCACCACTTTTGCTTATGCAACTACTTTGTCCTCAGCAATCGAGTCAGGAGAGACTGGTGTGCTTCTTCCATGTGGGTTTTGTTGTTTCTCAGCTAGATGGCTGCTTGTTTATCTTCAGACCTTTGAGACTTCAGATGCTATATCTTTTGGTAGCCAGGCACCATCAGCTTTCTTCACCACATTTGCTTGTGCACCCATTGTCTTCAGCGATCGTGCCAGGAAGGTGAGCAACTCAGACTGCAGAATTGGTAGAACACAGTGTTCTTGTGTTGAGGGAGTACTTGAGCAAGGGCCCATTGTCCATCTGTTTTCTTAATACTAAACCTATATATGTACACAGATCTATTTCCCCCTCGTCGTATATAAGTATTTTTAGATCTGTATATGCCTGTATTTAAATCTCTATGACTACCCTTTGCCTCCTAGTTCTTTCCTCTATTTCTTTGTACTTTCCTTTTGTCCCACTACCATGTTCAGCCTTCATTTGGGTTTTAGGAATTCCTCTGGGTTACATTGCCCTTGATCCAGCCCTGCTAGACCTCTTACACCCTCCTTGCCACTGATTTTGGATCACTTGTTGTTCCCTTGTCCCTAGGTTTGTTAATACCCACTTCCTTTCCCCCGCCTCCCCAATACCCACGTCCCCACAGAACTATCATCCTGTTGTTCTCTCTTCTGGCTTGTTTATCCCGCCTATCCCTTCCAGGTAGACATGCTATGTACCATCACAAGACTGAGTACAACGAAGCAACAATAGAAAGTAAAACAATAGCTACAACAACAACACACACACAGATGTGTAAATAGTTCAGGGTCTATTTGTTGTCCTTTATGAGTGCTTTCCAGTCGAGTCTGATGGGGTACCATGCCCTGGCCACCGCATCTATCCCTGGGGACTTCATTGCTCTGCTCCCCTCCCCCACCCCCGTGCTCTGCTGCATGCACCCAGAGGCTGGCTTTGGCGTAGTGAGCTCATGGCGGGCACAATTCCCGCCGTGTGTCTCTAGTGTTGTCCCCAATGGTGCTATGGGCCAATGAGGAACACTGTCCCATGGTGAGGCCAGCCCTGTGGTCATCTATGCACATTGATGTTCTGAGCAGGAACATTATCCTTAGGGCTTGGTGAGCCAGGATGTGCTCCAATACTTTGGGGTTTATTTTCCCTTTCCCCCCTCGTTGGCTCCTGTGTGCTCTGATCAGACAGGTCCTTCTTCTTGAGCTGTAGCTTTAGTGCTATCCTTAGGGAAAGAAGGGCCATGGTATTTTCAATTGCTTCATATGCATGTGAAAGTTGAATGTTGAATAAGGAAGATGGAAGAAGAATCCATGTGTTTGAATTGTGGTAATGGCAAAGAATACTGAAAGTATCATGGACTGTCAAAAGAACAAACAGGTGTTAGAAGTACAGCCAGAGTGCTCCTTAGAGGCAAGGTTGATGAGACTTCTTGTCATGTACTTTGGATGTTGTCAGGAGAGACCAGTCTCTGGAGAGAAGAATGTCATTCCTTGGAAAGTGGAGGAGCAGCAAAAGAGAAGGCCCTTAACAAGATGGATTGACACAGTAACTACTACCTACAATAGGCTCAAGTATAGGAATAATTGTGACGATGGCTTGTACATGGGGTGGCTAGGAGCTGGAACTGACTCGACAGTACCTAACAAAAACATATACTGGGGAATTACTGCAACACCTGTGGTGGACCACTATGGGAGATCACAACACAATTGAGATAGGTCCTTCAGGGATTAGCTACTGAGTTAGGGCAATGGTGAATAATTGATACAAGGTTAAATAGTACTGACAATAAATAGGTATAAGAAAAGTTCAATAGTAATACAGACAATAATGTAGGTCCTACTTATGATCAAAATAAAATAGAACATCCACTGTGGATGATCATGATATCCAGTCACCAAACATTTACTACGTGCTCTGGAGTCCTTAGTGGTACAAACAATTAAGAAGTTGACAACCAACTGGCGATCTGCTTCTGAGAGGTCACAGCCATGAAAACCCTACAGAGCACGTCTGCTCTGCCCACCTGGGGTCATTGTCATGAGTCAGAATGGACTCAAAACTAAGAATAGCATTGTTCTAAACACAAATGAACGCATTAATTCTTCCCAGCAACCTTTTTCGCAACTGTGATTACTATCTCCGTATGACAAATAACAAACCCAAGGAACAGTGAGGCTAAACAAAACTTGCTCCCTACTAACTACTAAAGTTAAAATTCAAACCCAGTCAGTCTGGTCCTCTTAGCCAGTAACAGATGTCAGCCAGTCTAATTCTCTAACAGATGATCCAATAACTATGAAGACACACTATCTTCTGCTTGCACAGTTGAACTTTAAAGTTTTGTTTTTATTTTTAAATTTCATCTGTATGTAACAAAATCTGATGATCACAAAGAAGAATCTCCATCTTTATTCTCAACTTCATCTGTACTGTAAAATGGATCAAAACCATGCATTCCATTGGGCAAATCTGCTGCAAAAGATCATCTTTAAAGTATGCAAAAATGTCACTTTGCGGACTCGGGTGTTCCGGACCCCAGCCATGGCATTTTCAATCACCTCATAGGCTCATGAAAGTTAGACAAGGAATAAGGAAGACTAAAGAAGAATCAATACATTTGGATTAGGGTGTTCATGAAGAATACTGAATATGCTACTGATTGCCAGAAGAAGGAACACATTTCTCTCGCAAGAAATACAGCCAGAATACTCCTTAGAAGTAAGGTTGGTGAGACTTTATTTCAGAGACTTTGGGCATGTCCTCAGGAAGGAACAATGCTTGGTAAAGTAGAGGGTCAGTGAAAAAGAAGAGCCTCCATGAGAGGAATCGACAGAGAAGTATCATCAATGGGCTCAAACACAGCAATGATGGTGAGGCTGGGACAGGACTCAGCAGGGTTCTGTTGTGCATGGCTTTGGCCTGAGTTGCAATTGACTCTATAGCACCTTACCATCGAGACTCGATTTTTAGCACCCCCTCTACACACACACACACACACACACACACACACAGAGAGAGAGAGAGAGAGAGAGAGAGAGAGAGAGAGAGAAAACATCCCTTCTTATTTGCCCACTGTAATTATTCAGTATCATGGAAGTAAAACTATTCAGTATCATGGAAGATTATGTAGAAATGTTATTTTAAAAAGAAAACAGGTGTTTTGTTAGTGAGCCAAAATAGAATCGATACCCTATGAGGCACAATTATGATGTAATGAGACACTTGTTCAAAAGCATATTAGAGCATATGTTATTAAATGAATTGGTCTTTCAAGTAGGCCCCTGTGATGGGCAGCATTGATTCTAGCAGCCCTGTCATTTTCAGAGTATTTTTTTAATCATTTTATTAGGGGCTCATAATACGACTCTTATCACAATCCATACATACATCAATTGTATAAAGCACATTTGTACATTCATTGCCCTCGTCATTCTCAAAACATTTGCTCTCCACTTAAGCCCCCGGCATCAGGTCCTCATTTTTTCCCCTCCCTCCCTGTCCCCCCTCCCTCATGAGCCCTTGATAATTTATAAATTGTTTATTTTGTCATATCCTGCCCTGTCCGACATCTCCCCTTCACCCATTTTACCATCTGCTTTTGAAACCACCATAAGAGTTAAAGGCTACATAACATACTATCATGTAAATTTTAACTACTCTTAATTCCTCAATAAAAAGCAATACTCCCCAGAGCACAAGTACCCACTGTCTCCCTGTCATAGATGTGTCTCATAGGAGCTGTGCCTAGAGCTAAATGCCCGATCCGCACTCAATGATCGGACATCACTGAGGATCTTGGTTCCAATGTGCATGGTCTCCGGAAACATGCTGAGTAATTCGGCTTTAGCACATCTTGACCTCTTCTCTACATGCAATAAAACCAAAAGGAATCAAGTGAGAAGTTTAGAAATGCTGACAAAGGGGATGGGATGGTGGTGGCAGAAGGTTGTCTCCTAATTGTTGAAAAATGCAGAGCTTGATACCTCTTGATTCATCCTAATTTACAGGGACAGATTAACCTTGAAGTTCACAGAGATTAACGAGTCTAGTAGCCTGTCCACCAGGCATCCTGCCATAGTGGTTAAAGAAGGAGTGTCCAAAGGGAATGGCCAGGGATTGGTTTAATTAGAAGCCTTGGCTGTTCCAAAGAGAAACACTTGCCATGACCCAGACAGTAAAGGCAACGGTTATCTTCTTAACTTGGAGCAATCACCTATTATCTCAGCCATGACCACAAGCTGCCTGCCACCCAGTCCTACTGCCCAAGAGGTCAAGGGATTGAACACACACATCTCTAGAATTTAGCATTCTTGGACAGAGAAGAACATTTCATAGACATGGGAGAAATAATCTAGGAAAAGGACAGAAACAATGAAAAAGGCAAGGAGAACAAAAACAAATGTCAAAAGAACAGCAAAGAGAAGAAGAAATGCCAATACCATACCAATACAGAGAGGAAACCTACACAGATCAGTTGCATACCTTTTGAAGGAGCACCGGGTGCTCCCCCACCCACACCCCCGCACGGCTAAAAAGAATTCCCAAGTTCTATTGTCAACATAAGGAGGAAGAGATGTGCAGTAGAACTCATTGGAGTGGATGATGGGTATAAAGGTGACTATCCAAAAAAAGGGCCTCAGAAAGTTTTTGAAAAAAATCCAGTCTTTTAAGCCCATTTTCCATGTTTTTAAAAAGATTTATTAATCATTTTATTGGGAGTGGGCTCTTACAAATCTTATGACAATCCATTCAATTGTATTAAGCATACTTGTACATATGTTGCCGTCAACATTTCCAAAACATTTTCTTTCTACTTGAGCCCTTGGTATCAGCTCCTCTTTTTCCCCCTTCCCTCCCTCACCCTCCCATCCTTGTGAATCTTTGATCAATTATTTATTATTGTTATTTCTTGTTTTACACTGTCCGTCATCTCCCTTCACCCGCATTTCTTTTATTTGTCCCCCTGGGGAGTGGGCTATATATCCTGACTTGTGAAGGGTTCCTGCTTTTTCACCCTACCCCCCCCACAGCCATCCTCCTACCTTCATGATATCGATACTCCCACTACTGTTCCTGAGGGTTTTCTGTCCTGAATTCCATGTGTCGAGAGCTCTTATCTGTACCTAATTGTGTACTCCGTTCTAGCCAGATTTGTAAGGTAGAACTGGGTCATGGTAGTGGGGAGCAAGAAGGACTCAGGAACTGGAGGAAGGATGTGTGTTTCGTCAATGCTACATTGCACCCTGGTTGAACTGTCCCTTCCTTGTAATCCTTCTCTGGGGGGATATCCAATTGTCTAGAGATGGGCTTTGGGTCTCATTCCAACCTCCCTTATCCATATCGATACGATAATTTGTTTGGGGTCTTCTGATGCATGATACCTGGTTCTGTCGACAGCTCATGATCACACAGGCTGGTGTGTTTCTTCCATGTGGGCTTAGTTGCTTTCTGACTAGATGGCTGCTTGTTTAACATCAAGCCTTTAAGACTCCAGACCCTATATCTTTTGATAGCCGGGCACCATTCACTTTCTCCACTTTTGCTTATGCACCCATTTAATCTTCAGTGATTGTGTTGGGAAGGTGAGTATCAAAGAGTGCCAGGTTATTAGAAGAAGGTGTTCTTGTGTTTAGGGAGGCCTTGATTTAGAGGTCCTAAGTCCATCTGCTATTTTAATACTCAACCTATAAATGTATGTACATTGGCCTCTGTCCCTTTCACTATAAATTAATATATTTACATATATACATGCCTATAGTTATGCCTCTATAAATAACTTTTGGTTCCTATTTCTTTCCTCTATTTCCTTTCACTTTTCTCCTGTCCCACCATCATGCTCATCTACCATTCAGCTCTCAGTAATTCCTCTTGGATACACTGCATTTGATCAAACCCCACCAGGCCACCTCACCATCATTTTTAGTTCTCTTGTTGTATCCCTGAGGTTGTTCGCTACCCACTCTGTCCTCTCCCATGTCCCCTCTGGACCGCCGGTCCCATTGTTTCCTCCTTGGGACTGTGTGTCCTGCCTATCTTATATAGATAGACATAGGCCAAAAGAAAAGAAACTGATAGTTCCAGATCTGTCTGCTGACCCTTATGAGTTTTTTTCAATTGGGTCTGATGTGGTGCCAACCCCTGTCCCTTGGGGTTTTTCTGAAGCTCCCTGCTGTGTACAGTCAACAGGGTCATTCATGAGGTATAATATGAGGTATAACATCTTGAGAAAGATTTATCAAAGACATGGCCTCTACAAACATAACAATCTCTGAATCTTTAGTCACAATTATAAAAAACAAATAATTAGGAATAGAGAGGGCATCTATGAAAACCTTTAACTAACATCAGACTTAATGGTGAAAGATGAAATGTTTTCTAAGGGTGGAAACAAAACATGTTGTCTGTTCTTACCACATGGGTTAGACATCTTTTGGAGATCCTAGCAACTGCAATACAAAACAAACAAATCCATGCTAGAAGGAAGAAACCATATTTGCAGAAAACATGCTCACATACCTGGAAAACTTTAATAATACAAGAAAGCTACTCAAACTAAAAAGTAAAATTAGCAAGGTTGTTTGACATACCTCCATACTTTGGAAGTCCATGCCGTAAGACAGGGTAGAATTCCCCCTCCGGATTTCTGAAACTAACTCCTTATAGCAGTTAAAAGCCTCATCTTCCTCATGTGGAGGTTCTAGTGGTTTCAAACTGCTGACCTTGCGGTTAGCAGCCCAACATAAAACCACTATGCCACCAGGGCTCCTAGCAACTATCAATTCATTTTCAGCCAAGTTACCACTGTGGTTTGACTTATGTCCTCAAAAAAGGCACGCTGAAGTCCTAGACTTTAGGCCTCAAGAATGTGACCTTATTTGGAAACAAAGGTATTTGCAGATGCAATCAGGCTCTAATGACATCATACTGACTTAGGGTGTGCTTTAATCCACTGTCTGGGGTTTTTAACTACAGCGAAAGATGGTCTCACACACAGGGTCAGTGGCCACATGAAGAGGGAAACAGAAATTGGAGAGATGTCAAGGAATGCCAAGGTTTGCCAGTGACCACCAGAAGCTGGACAAGGTACATAAGGATTCTTCCCCAGAAAGTCCAGAGGGAGCCTGGCCCCCAAGTGATTTCAGACTTCTGACCTCCAAAAGTGTGAGAGAGGGCATTTCGGTTGTTTTCAGCCTCCCAGTTGGTGGCACTTTGTTATGGCAGCCCTAGGAAACTAACACAGGTACAAAGACATCTTATGGGAAAAGGAGAGTCTTTCTTTCCACAGGTGATACTGGGTAAAGTCCATATTCACAGGGACAAAGAAAAGATCCTTGCCCTTTACACTTCACACAAGATACAGAACTAACTTGAAATGGAACAAAGATGCACTCGTTTTCCATTTCTGTACAGCAAATTGCCAAAACTTGGCCACTGGAAGCAACACACATACACCTATCTCAGTTTCTGTGATCAGGAGGCCAAGCACAGCTTATTTGGGTTCTCAGAGACCAACAAGGTTGCAATCAAGGCACTGTCCAGGCTGCACTGTCGTCTGGGGCTGCTGCCCCAGGTTACCAGCTGCAGGGTTGAAGGCCTGGCATGTTGCTGGCTGAGGGCTGGAATCAGCCCCACTTTCCTGGCCACGTCAACTTCCTCAATAGGGCTACCCATTTCACCAAGCCAACAAGGCTAATCTCTGACTGCAAGGACGGTTCAATCCCTCCTTTAGGGTCTCTCAGCTGCTTCATTCAGGCCCACCCAGGATAATTGCCTTTTTAAAAAAGGCAATTTTTTAAAAGCGTGTTTGAAGGTATAGGTAAGTCACTCACTTTTTAGTGACTTACCTATACCTTCAAACACGCTTTTCCCACAGGTCTCACCCACACTCCAGGAAAGAGTGATTATGAAGGGTGTGAAAACCAGGGGCAGAAATTATGGAGCCTCCTCGGGGTCTATCTGCCACAACAGCAAAAACTGAGGGTTCTAGAAATTATTTGGCCTAACGCTTCCTTTTTGGGAAAAGGAAACAAAAAGCAAAACCCAACTCACCGCCAACGAGTCGACGCTGACTCACAGTGACCGAATAGGACAGGGTAGAACTGCCCTTGTGATTTTCCCAGACATAACTGTTAACAGGAGTAGCAAGCTCTTTCTCCCTTGCAAGTTAGCAGCCCCAATGCATAACCACTATGCCACCAAGGCTCCTCACAAATAGGGAGGTACTTAAAACCATTAGGGAGCTGCTTGTGGTAAACACAATTACCATGCAGCTTGGCAACATTACACTCTGTCTCACACGTGAGAAATAAAAATGTATGTCCACACAAAGACTTGTACGGACCAACAGTTTTATGCATGATGGCCCCAAAGTGGATCAATTAAAATGCTTGTCACCTAGCGAATGGACAGCCTACAGCCAGACAATGGGATTCTGCTCAAAGAAAGGAATGAACTGCTCCTACGTGACTGAACAGAGAAACATCAAGCAAAGGCAAAAGACCCAGAATACTGCAATAAAATGATCCTCAACAAAACCCAGACCCCATTCTCTGACCTGATGCAATTACCTTAGAAACTAATGAAGTAACCTAAAAAAATCTGTATATTTTAAAATAAAGTGACCAACAACTCCCAAGTGACTACAAATTAGAACATACTAGAGGTACATAAGAATGAAGCATTTTTGAAACATCCAACTTTTAAGCACAATAGGATACATACAGGGGTGGGGGATTAAGAGCGATTTCTGAGGTATGTTTGTACATGACAAGAGCAAGAGACAGAACAGTGTCTCTAGTAAGTGAGTTGCTTCATTTTACCTACACCAGGCAGACATCAGCAGAATTGAAAATTATAGACCAGTATCTCTAATGAATAACAGATGCCAAGGTCTTCAATAAAATACTAGCCAACAGAATTCAACTGAGCATCAAACAACAACAACAAAAACGCATCATGATCAAGTGGGATTCATACTATGAAAAGATGGTTTAATATTACAAGAACACAAAAACGTAATTCATCACATGAACAAAATTAAAGAGAACTATATGAGTATATCAATAGATGCAGAAAAGGCATTTGATAAATTCAACCTTCATTCCTAATAAAAACACTCAACAAAATAGGTATAGACAGAAACTTCTCAACACAATAAAATCTATGTTTGTGAAACCAATAGCCTGCATCTCATTGAATGGAAAGAAATTGAAATAATTTCCTCTTCGATGGGGAACAAGACAAGGTGTTCCTTTTATCACCACTTTTATTTAATATAGTTCTGGATGTTTTAGCTAGAGCCATGACATCAAAAAGAAATGAAAGGTATCCACATAGGCACAGAATAAAAATCTCTATTTGCAGATGAAATAATCCTATGTATAGAAGATCCCAAAGATTCAATTAAACCATTGCTCAAACTAATTGAAAAATTGGGTAGCATAGCAGGCTATAGGATCAACACACCGAAATCAATTGGATTCTTGTATATTAAGGATGACGATGCCAAAAATGTTATTAAAAGAATAATACAATTTACAACAACAATACAAAAGAGTAAATATTTAGGAATATATCATACCTGAGAAACATTAGATGTATACAAAAAAACCTATAAAATTCCAAAACTCAAGAAACTGAAACGGTATAGATAAAACACTATTAAAAAAAGAGGCCTTTCACTCTCAGACCTTACAAGTTACTATATAGCCACAGTAATTAAGACAGCCCGGTACTGATATAATGATATTATATACATACGAAGACCAATGGATTAGAATGGAAAGCCCAGGAATCCAACCAAGTAACTATAGGTATCCTAATTTTTATAAAGAAATAAAACACAATACATGGGCAAGAGACAGCCTTTGCTAGAAAAACTGAATCTCCACCTGCAAGGGAATTAAACTAATCCATACCTCACACCATGTACAAAAATAAACTCAAGACGGATCAAAGACCTAAGTCACAAGATTAGTTAGACCATCATTGAAAAAATAGGAACAAATTTAAGGACCCTAATAGAAGACATGAACAGACCATGAACATAATGAAAACTATCCATACTATAGAGACAAAATAAAGAACTAGAACCTACTGAAAACACAACATGTATGCACAACAAAAGACTTCATAAAAAAAAGTCAACAGAGAACCCACAGATTGGGCAAAAATATTCACTAGTAATACATGAGATAAAAGGCTTATCTCCAAAATCTATAGAAAACTACAACATCCCAACAAGAAAAACACAAATAACCCAATCAAATATTGGGCACAATACATGAATAGGCAATTTACTAAAGACAGCATACAGGCAGCTAACAACCATATTTAGAAATGGTCTTAAGCATTCATTAGCAATAAGAGAAATACAAATTAAAATAACAATGATATCCTCTCACACGGATACTTTTGGCAAAATTCAATAAAGAAAATAGCAAATGCTGGAGAGGATGCAGAGAGATAGGAATGCTTTTACACTGTTGGTGGGAATGTAGAATTGTGCAACAATTATGGAAATCAGTATGGCACTTCCTTAAACAAATCCAAATACCTTATGATCCAGCAATCTCTCTACTGGGTATATCCTCTAAAGATATTACGAATACAACACAAACAGACATATGTACACCTATGTTTATTGCAGCAATTTCCACAACAGCAAAAACATGGAAACAACCAAAATCCCCAACTATACAGGAATGAATAAACAAGCTCTGCTCTGGCATATTCACACTATGGAATTTTATGCATCAATAAAAATCAATGCGAACTCTCTTAAACACTGCAAGACATGGACAAAACTAGAGAACACTATGCCTAGCAAACTCAGTCAATCTTACAAAGATAAACATATTTAATAACATCATTGTTATTAAGAAAAAACCAAAAGGAAGAAATGTGGTTTATACACCAATAGACAAGATTTTGATGACTATGAAGAGGCCAGGGACAGGGGTGGGAACAGGGAGAGGGGAGGGATGGAGACTATAACACAAAAACAAAATTTAAATTGCTTCATGGAAAACACAATCACATACTCACCCGTACCCGCCCCCTCTCTCCAGATTCCTTGTCTCTCAGATCTAAATATTGGTCTGAGTGGCTAAAAAAGGAGGAAAAGTAAAACTGAAGTGGCTTGGAGTCTTCAATGACTTACAAATTCATTTCAAATATAAAAAAAATGAGCAGTGTCTATATCTATATAAAGCTTCTATCTGTATAAGGAAACTCACTCACTGCCACTGAGTGGATCACCACCCCTAGCGACCCTATAAGACAGAGTGGAACAGCCCCTGTGGATTTCAGAGACTGTAACTCTTTACAGGAGTAGTAAGCCTCGTCTTTCTCCCGTATAAGTTAAGGGAAGGAAGAACTACGCGTATGTATACCTAAGTGTGCACATGTGCATGCTTGTTCGAGTTTTCAAATGACAGAAAAATAAACCCACAGAACAATTAACCAAAAACTAGCCAAAGTGATTATTTATGAGTAGGAAACAGTGTGGGTAGCAAGAGACTGGGATGGCAGCGAGATTTCTGACTAAACATTGATTTATGAGCTTGAATTTAAAGTCAGATAAAATTGTAGCTCATTTTAAAAATTAAACCAACAAGAAAAACACTGAAAAAAGAGAGAAGCAACTAATTTCACTAACAAGTTGGTGGCATAATCACAATTGAGAAACCTTAGGGAGGGAGGGAGGGAAGGAAGGCAAAGCACAAGTAAATAATATGAGGGAGTACGGCCTCAAACCGTATGTGATGTGAGGGGCATAGTGCATTTGGAGTTAGTTCCACCAGGTCAGACTGTTAACCAAGCTTTCTATTTAGAGGTTCTGCAAAGATTGTGTAACAGTGCGTAACAAAAAAAATCCCTTATTTGTGGCAGACAGGGGTCTGGTTTTGCCACCATGACAATGCACCTGTTCACACAGTCATCTCAGTGGGCCAGTTTTTCGCAAAATGCAGCATGCCTCTCTTGCCCCACGCACCTGACTCACATGACCTCACTCCGGGAGACTTCATTTTGTTTCCAAGAATGAAGAGAGACATGTAAGGACAGTAATTTGATGACGTAGAAGAGGTGAAGAAAAAAATGAGGGAAGTGCTGTCAGCCATCCAAACAGATGAGTTTGAAAAATGTTTCCAAGAATGGAATCGCAGATTTGACAAATGTATTAAGTGTAATGGAGAGAACTTTGGTTGTCTTGTTAAAAAAAAAAATTAAATACATAGCTTTGAAAAAAATCCCAGTTCTTGGGGGGGTAACTCCTCGTATTAGGGTTTAGGTCTGAGAAGCACAGACATGGCAGGCAGAAATTGGCTGGCAGTTGAAAAAACCTTCCCAAGGAGCCCGGCTAGCAGAGGTTACACATTAGGCAGCTAATTACCAAGGTCAGTGGTTCAAACCCCCAGCCAATCAGCAAGAGAAAGATGAGGCTTTCCACTGCCATAGAGATGTAGATCAGACCACAGAAACCCTAGGGAGCAGTAGTACTCTTCCCTTTAGGGTCAAAATGAATCAGAAGCATGTCAGTGGCAGTTGGTTTTAAACATTTCCCACACCAGCGCAGGTGGCTCTGTGTGCCAGTTCAACTAAACAGTCAATCATGCACCAATGTTCAGAGAACAATAAGAGAATGATGATCCCCAAATCACTTCATAAAATCCAAGGAAACCAAACCAGTTGCACCTAGTTTAAGGTGACCAGACATCCCGCTTTTGGCGGGGCAGTCCTGATTTTTAACAATTTTTCCCGCGTCCTGTGGCATTTTAAAAAGGTCCCGCATTTTGGAAAGAATGCACAAGCTAGGGTATACGGTTTTCGGCTGCCATGTGGCTATTTCGCCAGGATGAGTTTTATCAATGGTGTCCCGCTTTACCAAGGTTAAAATCTGGTCACCTTAACCTAGTTGTCTTTGAGCAACTCCAATTCAGGGCATCGAGTGTGCCATAAAATAACTGTGCTCCATAGACTTTTCTTGGCTGAGTCTCCAGGGAACCCCTGTGTGGATTTGAACCTCCAATCTTTTGGTTAGTAGCCAAGCAAGTAACTCTTTGTGCTACCCAGATAAGGCCAGCAGAATCATGATCCAAAGATAAACAAAACAGCACAGGGAGGGGCATTCAACCAAAAGCCACTCACAAATGCAGATGGAAACGTGCTGAAGAAAATGTGGTCCAATCCAGCCCAGCTAGATGAGCAATTTCCGAAAAGGTGTTGTGATGTTGTTTGGTACAGTCGAATTGGTTCTGACTCAGCAACCCCTTGTGCAAGAGAAACCCTGCCCAGTCCTGAGCCATCCTCACAACTGCTGCTACGCTTGAGTCTACTATTGTAGCCAGGTCAATCCATCCCACTCATGGTCTTCCTTTTGTGTTTTGCAGCCCCTCTACTTCACCAAGCATGGTATTCCCCAAGGACTGGTCCCTCCTAATGGCATGGCCAAAGTACATGAGGCTTAATATTTAGTCTTGCATCTAAGGGGCATCCTGGATGTACTTCTTGCAAGGTTGGTTTGTTTGCTAAAATACCCCATCGTCTATAACGGTTTCCAAACACACTAAAAACAAACCCAACTCACTGCCATCAAGTCCGTTGTGACTCATAGGGACCCTATAGGACAGGATAGAACTGCCCCTGAGTTTCTGAGACTGCAAATCCTTCAGGAAGTAGAAAGCCTCATCTTTCTACCATGGAGTGACTGGTGGTTTCGAACTGCTGACCTTTTGGTTAGCAGCCCAAAGCATAACCCACTATGATCTTAGCAGGTTCAAGGAAGGGGGAAATGCCTATCTCCATAAAGGCAGAAAAGAAAGATGCTTTGACATCCATTTAGGGCCAACGCAATGAATTAAAAGTGTGCCTACACAGCGCCTAAAGTCAGCAGAATACTCAATGACAAGATTGAAAATGATGCTCCTTCTAAAAGTCTGAGCCCCACCCCATCCAGACCTACTGAATCAGAAACTCCAGGCAGGATGCCAGGGGCTTGTTTTTAACAACAATTAAAAAAACAAAAACAACCCTCCTTCAGGTGATTCTGATGCAGCTGGCTACTCAAAGTGTGAGCTATACCCCAACTGCCTCAACATCATCTGGATCCTTGTTGGAAATACTGGGCCCTTGTTGGAAATAGACACTCGGGCCCCACCCCAGACCTCCTGAGTCAGAGCCTGCATTTCAGCCAGGTGATTCATAGCACATAAAGGTGGAGGAGCACTTGTTTGTAGTAGTAAATCTCAACCCTGGCTACAAGGCAAAATCACTGGAAAAAAATGTTTTTAATTGTCTGAGCCACCTCCTCTGCCATGAGACCGTAAGCACTGAATGGTGCTCAGCTACTGAACATTTTGATAAAAGATTCTATAGAATCCTTATCAGAAGGGAGGAAACACAGAACAGAATTTCAAATTCTTATGGACTCCAGACTTTCTGCGAACTACGGGAGGGTAAACTCCCAAAACTACTGCTCTGTGATCATCTTTAACCGAAAAACCGAAATTATCCTCTGAAATCTTCTTAAAGCCAAATAATAGGTTGCCTTAACCAAATTGTGGGGGGGGGGGGAGGTCTGCCTTGAGCATCATGCTCTTTTAAGATTCATATGTGATCAAATTGACAACAGCAACTCGAAAGATTGGATAGGAAGTGAAGGGGGCAGTGAATTAGTGTTAATGGGGGAGGAACAACTTACACGAGAAGGGTGCCAATGGTTGCCCACCTCAAAGTCGGCCAGCACTGTCACTGAATTACTGATGCAGAAACTGTTCTGAATTGGTGTACTGCTGAACACCAGTACTGCTGAACGAGGGGGCTTCACAAAGTTTGTGGGAAAATTTCAGTATCTCTTAGTTCCATTTTGTCATGAACTTTTTGAAGCCCCCTCACTTCAAAAATGACAAAGTGAATGCATTCTTTTTTAAATGCAGATGTCTGGGTATCACTTTCAAAACCAGCTGCTGTGGCATCAACTCTGACTCCTGGCACGCCCTGCATGTCAGGGTAGAACTTTGCTCCACGGGGGTTTTCAGGGCTGGCTTTCCAGAAGTTCATCACCAGGCCTTTCTTTCAAGGCCCCACTTTTCAGTGAGCAGCACTTGGATTTCTGAGTCTCATCCTAACCACTTAAAGCACTCATTGTAGCGTCGATTCCAATTGAGGTTTCAGAGTAGAACTGCACTCTGTAAAGCATTCAAGACGGAGACCTTTCAGAACTACACACGCCAGGCCTTTCTTCTGAGGTGTCTCAGGGTGGTTTCAGACAGCTAATTTTGGACTTAGTAGTTGAATAAATCAGCATCCTTGTGGGTAGGACCCAGGCACTAGGTATTTGAGATTGGTTCTAGTGTGCAGCCAGTGGGGAAACACACAGGTCTGAAGTTGAGACCACAACCCCTTGCCCTCTGAAAAGCCAGAGAAGTAGGCGACACTGCCTGGGTTCTTTGAAGTTCCCCTCAAGAAAGAAGCTTGCGTTTCTCATAGATACCAATGGTGTCTTCTGAAGACAATTTGCAAAACTGAAACTGACACAAGTCCTGGGTAGCTAGTCACGAGAGTTGCAGGAAGCTGCCTGAAACTGAATATTTAGCATTGGCTGAGGCTGCAGACGGAAGAGGACAATCCGCCTGGGTTAGGATCCTGCTCCGTGGTGTGGGGGCGGGTGGGGGTGGGGGGACAGATTCTCTACCTCAAAGCAGTGTTGTGAGCATTAAGAGGAGATGTATGTAGAAGCGCTGGGTATGGGGTTTGGCACCGGTCACACTGAATATTAATGTAAGGTGTCACCGAGTTGGCCCGAAGACATCAGGTCTGATCAAGCCATCAGCAAAGCAAGGCACCAGGCCTCCTGGGGTCACTGAACACAGGAAATGGGCTGGTCCCAACAAGATGTGCTGTAAATGTAAAGCACACCTCAGATCCCAGTAACTTCTTGGGAGAAGGGGGAACGAACTCTCGAACCAGTCAAGATGTACCGCTTCAGAAACCCAATACAAGATCACTGGGAGAAGTGGAAAGCGAATGGAAGGCAGTGAGCTCAGGAGCTCACCAGTCAGTAACTGTTGCAGTGGTGCTGAAATGATATTTTGGATATGCTGGGTTAAGTAAAATACAATTCAAATTAATGTCACCAGTTTTACTCTTTTTTCATGTGGATACTGTACATTTGGGGGGGGGGGGAATTACACGTCTGGCTAGCATTGTTTCTATCAGCTTAGCTGTCTCAAAGCCAGGTTATTCTACTCATTGGACTGCTAACCACAGGTCAGCAGTTCAAACCCATCAGCCATTCATGGGGGGAAAAAATCAGCCTGTCTATTCCTGTAAAGACTGACAGCTGAGGAAACCCACAGGGGAGTGATTCGGTGGGTAGGCTGGGAACTGCTATTCTAACTCTGTGGTCTCTTTCATTTACATACCAATCATGGGGTCTTAACATGCAGTTTGGGATTCCAGAGGGCTGGGGTGGGGCCTGAGATTCCATAGGTCACCCAAGCTCACAGGTGAGGTTAATGGTCTGTGGCTGTAATTTTGAGGAGCAAGGCCATGTCCCTAACAGCTTGGTCTCGCAGCAAGAGGCCCAGAACTCCAAGTCCCCACAAGAACCTCCCAGTATGTGCAAGGAACCCCTCAGAGTCCACCCCCAAACCTTCAAACTCACTGTTAGCAAGTCGATTCAGACTCAGAGCAACGACCCTATAGAACAGAGTACAACTTCCCTGGTAGCTTTCCAAGACTAACTCTTTACTGGAGCAGAAAGCCTTATCTTTTTTCCACACAGGAAGCTTAAAATGAAATTTTGGCTGGGGTTTCTCATATCCTGCTTATCACATAACCAGTGTCAAGGGCAAGCCCACCTGGGGCCTCACTGAAACCAAGCACCAATCCTCCTTCCCCTACTTGTCTCCCAATGCCTGACCCACAAGAACTGGTATGTTTCACAGGAGGGCTAGGGGGCGATGCCTGCAGGTATGTTTCCTCAGCCAACTCTGGGCCTGCTGGAACAAACCCTCAAGCACATACTCAACCTCCTAAATCACCACAAAAGGGAGTTGATGGACTCTTGGGGCCATAAGGGAAATGAAGGCTGCCCTCTGCCCAATCCACCCTCCCTTCTTTCAATGCCCTACCTAAGCAGCCCATTCCATTGAAGTTGGGGAAAGTACTCCCCCCAGCCCTGGTGGCATTGGGCTATGCACTGAGCCGCTAACCACAAATGCGGAGGTCGGAACCCAACCAATTGCTCTGCAGAAGAAAGACAAGGCTGTCTGCTCCCATAAAGATTGAATGTCTCGGAACCCACAGAGGCAGTTAGACCCTGCCCTTCAGGATCATTATGAGTCGGCATGGACTTGATGGCAGTATCACACATAGTGCAAGGGCATGATTATCAACACCGAGCAATGATCACATGCTAGGGAAAGAACAGCACTGTGGGCTGTCAGGATTTATAGGCAAAAGGGTCAAAACAGAATCCGCATTGCAGACAAGTTACATTGACCTTTTTTCTGTCAACTCTTGTCCTTTAACTTCCCTCACCTCTTTATCATTCCAAGTAGACCAGCCATTAAATAAAAAAGCAAGCGAAATCAAGACAGAGGAAGGAAAGCAGGGTCAGACTGCACCCTCCCATCACTAGATACTCAGGCCTTTCCTCCTCATGTGCCCATGGACAGACAGGTAAAGCCTGAGATGTTTCATCTTGCCAATGGGGAGCGTGTTTTGTGGACATGCAATAAATGAACACAGTCAAACAAATTCGAAGAGCCTGTCTTGCCCAGTGTAAGCCATAGCCAGTTACACAAACGCTGACTGGGCATACCCCAGCCCATCAGGGATCGCATGCTAAGAAGGGGGACTCCTTATGGCAGGTACACTTTATTTCCTCCATGGCACTTCACTTTATTGTGCCTCATGGCTGTGGCACCTTTGAAAAACCGGAAGCTTCATGGCAACCCAGCAGCAAGCAAGTTTATCGGTATCCTTTTCTCAGCAGCATGTGCTCACTTCACATGCAAGGCATTCTCTCGGGATCTCAGGCTCTTCCATTACGCTTTCGGTACACTTCAGAGATGAAAGTCTAGCGTCGCCATGGCTTGTTTATGATCTGGGAGAGCAAAACAGCCGTGTGATTGGCTTGCTTGCCATCTATACCTTATGGGAGTGGCCTGGAAAGGAACCCGCATCACCTCTGAGGTGGGCCTGTGCGCATGGAAGGTGGGAAAATGATAGCAGGGCACACTCGTTATGGAGACATTTCAAGAGCTTGAGAAGCAAAATTGAGTACCAGAAAAGGGTGGCCAGGCACCCATCCTGTTTAAACACAGAAAACGGTATGGGCTGGCGAATAGACGTGGCCACAAGTGCTGGCATCTTACTGCGCAAGGAAGGAGAGTGGCCTGAGACCCTGTGCGAACAACCCCCATGCAGGGGTCGCCTTGCTCTCCTGTGACAGTTTTACCATTTTATGAATGAATAAAAATGAATAAAATGGAAACACATGCGGTGTATCAATGGCTCCCCATCCATTTGAGAGGTGCCTGCCTATTTCAGTGGTGATGGGAGAGGGACAGGACGGCTCCAGGGGTGACAGGCCAAGAACAGAGAGGACGGCTGCCCTTACACCAGTAATCATAAGAGTGTTACAGAGCTCCCCATAGGCTCGGATGCACATGGTTGAACTGCAGGCACTCGGCAGGGCAGGGGTGATAAGCTCTGTCTAACAGATGGTGACACTCCGGCCATTGTGGGAAAATGACTTGTACAAGTGTCTCAGACTTAACAAGGGCCAAATGGGGACTTGAACTTGGCTTCTGAAAACTAAGTGCAGGGAGCTTTTTCCCACCTCACAAAGATGCCCTCCCTGCCCACGCTCCTACTGGTTGAACAGAGTGTAAGCACTTACAGAAGAGCTACTTTTCGAAAGAGATACTGCCATACTCCTAATAAAAAAGTGGGGCGGGGAGATTCTCACTGTGGAAAAGCTACCCTCCAAGTACAGGGCAGCAACTGGATTTAACTCAACTCCCTCCAATTGGGTCTCCTGGAATACATATGCTTCCAAGATCAAAGAGTTTGTAGCAACAAGCAAAACAGGGTCTCCAGCAACCTCTCAGTCCAAAGGGTAAAGGGGATTAAGCACTGCAAGAACTGAGGGTACCATGACCAATGCCACACTGAGACTAAAAGCTCGTGTCAGCAGTGAAGTACAGAGAAATATACAGAGAATCAAGCTTACGGGCTTGCCAAGTGTATTGGGACACAGCTAGGCTAATTTTTTTAAGTGTGTATGATTCAAGTAGTCAGTAACAGTTCATTTTTCTTCAATGTCTACTATGTGCAGTATGCTGCTCTAAACTTGGATCCTGGATTCGACATTCAATGCTCTCAAACCTAGGAGGAGGCCAACTGTTTATTTTCCTCTCCCAGAAAGGGAAACTGAGGCGCAGAGCAGCTAAGCACTCGCCCAAGGTCACACAGCTCATG
The DNA here is from genome assembly GCF_000313985.2 of Echinops telfairi. Classification (NCBI taxonomy): domain Eukaryota; kingdom Metazoa; phylum Chordata; class Mammalia; order Afrosoricida; family Tenrecidae; genus Echinops; species Echinops telfairi. Next base: position 5,347,210 of record NW_022111376.1, read on the forward strand.
CTAGAGCCAGGATTCAGGTCCAAGTGGCCTGCCCAACTCAGAGTCCACACCTTGCAGTCAATGGCCCCCACTCCATCGATTCCTCCACCTCCACCCAATCTGCCAAAGTGGAATAATGAAGTGAGAAACTAGAAAATAAAGCAGAACTTCAAAGAGGTCAGAAACAGGGAAGAGAAATTACTAAAGACCAATGAAAACAACCTATTATTCCGTGATAAAATTGAATAGACTTTAGAAATAACAAGACACTCTGGCTTCTAAAATCCTTGGCCGGATGTTAAAAAGGTCGCCTCTTAAGCCTTGAAAAGTCTGTGCTTTTCTTCTTCTTCTGGAACCCTCAATAGGAGCACGGGTCACATGTGCTTTCAGTGGGGTTTCTAAAGCAACTACCCTTTGCTAATCCTCCTTTCATTTTGGACCAAAGAATACTGGGGTATTTGTGTGTGTGTGTGGCTTTAATCCTATTTCAGAACCTGTAAAAAATGTAAATACTTGCTTTGAAGTCTTTGAACATACAGAATGAGAACGCTGGGTACTAAAAAGACCAATCCTCATTGGAAGTCATCATTAATGCTATTTTATTAGCATGCTTGGTCTTAGAAAGTTGAGTGCTTCTGCACTTGAGCTAATTTCAAAATGAACTAGTTCCTTTACAAACCACACAACACCAAGATTGACAGGCCTCTGAGAGAAGAGGTTCACCGGGCAGAGACTGCCATGAAATCAACAAATACTGACCTCAAGCGAACCTCCTGCAGCTAGAGAACGAGACAGTAAGGGCTTTGAAGACCGCCTACCCAGGTGCTTGAAGTCATGTGTTGTTTGCATGGAAGCAGTTAAATGGTAACTCAAGTCAGGGCTGTACTGAACTGACCATCCAAAAGGCCATCTATGAAGAAATGATCACACACCATGGGCACTCCTAAGTTTAATCAATGAATGAAACCAATGACAACTTGATAAATGCAAGTGAAGGCTGGAAGGTAAGGAGACCACTTACCATATGTACTCGAGTATAAGCCACCCCGAATATCAGATGAGGCACCTAATTTTACACAAAAACTGCATTAAAAGTTTGCTGAAAAACTCAGCTTATACATGAGTATATACGGTATTTAACAGTCATTAAGAGAAGTGATCAGCCCCAATGAGGGTTATCCACTTTCAACCACCAGAGGAGGCTGCTACTGGAGGGGGCTTCACAGATCCTGAGGGGTAAGGGCCTAAACAGACACTGGAATTTCCCTACAAACTTTTTGAAGCCCCCTCCTACATTGGTGCTGGAGGTGGCACCCACTCACTGGCTGGATGGATGCTCCTTGGTGGGGGTGGGATCCCTTAAGGGTAGATTGGATTGTGTGAAACAGTCCTCAGAGTCAAATCGGAGGAACATGTGATCCTGTCCAATGTGTTTCCCATGAAGGTACACCACGTCTCTATAGTAACGAGTCTTGAGTGTCTTACTTTGCTGATAAACTGGTTTGGAAGGGTATGCAGAAGGTCTGGCTGCTGGAACCGTGAAGACTCCAACCCAAATGAGCTGTATTAAGAAAAACTCAGACTACACAGAAGGCCAAAGTAGCCCTTTCGGAACCTGGATTTGCCATTAAGTTGCCATGAACTTAATGGCAATGTTGGAAGTCCTCTCTAGGCCTTCGTGTCCCCATCTGGGAGAAAAACTGAACTATGGGAGAGTTCCAAAGTCTATGCCGATTTCCCTTCTACAGAAAGTCTGGCAAGTTTAAAAGCAGTCCTAACCCACTTTGGCTCTCACACCGTGGACGCACTCTATAAACCCTACACTACACAATTGGCAGCAGATTGACTACTACTATTTGCTTAGGCAAACACTAAACTTCGTTTGCACTTCCTGAGCACAGCACAGGCCAGTTGAGGGAGGCAACCCAGCACAGGGCACTAGCTGGTTCCTACGCATACTTCCGACTGCGTATCAGGGAACTAACCGTCCCCACTTAGATCTTCCCTCAACTGTTGCAAAAGCAGAGAAAGCTCCCGTGCGTGACCCAGAAACACTCCGCATGCGTGACGACCCACACTCCGCGGCAAGTCCTGGGCGGGCCGGGCCCTCGGGGGGGATGCGGCGGCGGCCAGACCCGCTCGGAGGGCCAGGGCGAGAACCAGCCACCGAGAGCCGCCGGGGAGGTAGAGATGACCGGGCTAGGGAAGCGAAGTCCAGTCAGGGGCGGCGACAGACCCCCCGCCCGTGGGCACTGACTCCGGCCCGACCTTCGCCCCCTGCGGCCGCCAGAGACACCTGCCGGCCCGCCCGCCCAGCCTGCCGGCCGACCTCAACCCTGCCCCGCCAGACGGCCAGGCACTCGGCCGCAGCCCCGCCGGGTGCGGAGAGGCCTCGCGGGACAGGTCAGCTCGAGCCGCCAACCTCTCCTCCCGCCCTCCCAGCCGCCCATGGTCCCCGCAGCGCCCGGCTGCAAGCCAGGCCAGCCCCGAGCGCGCACCCACCTCCGGCTCCGGCCGCCACCGCCGTTGCCAGGCTGCTCGGCTCTCCGGGCCCCGCTCCGCCCCCTCCGGGGCCCTCCCCCTGTGGCTTCCCCGCCTCCAGCCACCGCCCGCCGCCCTCCTCCGCACGCCGGTTGGCCGAGCTGCATCACGTGGCAGAGGCGGAGGCGGGCGAGAGAGTGCTCCCGGTGGGCCTGGGAAGCAGCTCCGAGAGGCGGGCTCTTCGCCCTCGCCGGCCCGTGCAACGGCCTCCGTGATAGGCTGAAGAGAAAGCTCCAGAGACTGATGGGAAACCCTTTTTGGAGGGTCCGGCGCGTGGGGGCAGCTGGGAGTTGTAGTTCCAAATAGCTTGCCTGGACCTGGCAGGGCTATCCCAAAACGCTGAGCCGCCCTGTTATGGGAAGTTGGAATCAGTGCTAAGCGGAGGCTGCTGGCAAGTACAGTCCCAGGACCGGTGTCGGGGGTTCTCACTGTTTTTCTTCAAGAAAAATCCAGAGGGAAATTTTCTCTAACTAAAATTTTAACAGATGTTTCCAAATGGGGCCATTATTGGGAACATAAGAATTAACTGGGTGAGGATAGGATACTATGAGAAAGGAATGTCATTCACTCTGGTGCAAAATCTACAATTCACAAACCCAGCTAACAGCTGGAAGTGTCCTACAAGAGGGGGCATCCCCTTTCAGGGACCCAATTGAGACTCCGCAAAAGGAAAGGTTTCAGACAAGTTCTTTCTAGTGAAAGTTTTGGGACAGGTGGCCATTAATATAATAAAAAGGAAATTTAAAAATGAAACAATTCAGTGTGTGAACTGTCGCCTACAAAATACTGCTCTGTTGGTTCCACGATTCCTTATAATGGTCACACAAAACCCTCAGACTGCTCACAATTGAGATTTATCAGGGAGGTTAGCAGGTTGCAATTCAGGTGAGAAATGTTCGGGACACAGTTGTCACAACAGTGTCTTCTCTGCTGTGGCCATAGACGGGCCTCTCTCTGGCCCTTAGCCCTCCTTGGGCAATGTTACAAAGCTTTAGGGCTTCAAATAAATGCTCAGAGGGTATGCAACTCCATCATAAGCCTGAACCTGAAGGCACTCAACTCCAGCTGCCTCAATTAAGTGTCTTGAGGCACCCCAACCCACATGCCAGTCTCCTGCCTCCAAATGTTCTCAGCTTTACTTGCTCTGTGGGCTGGGACGTCCACTGCTCCGTCCCATGCTCTGGCTTCTGGTTCTGCTGCTGCTCCTCTGCTTCCCCTCCGGTGTCACAGCTGTCTCCTGGATCAAGGAGGTTCAATGTACAGAGATCCAAAGGACACGCTCCACTCCTTTGCCTTCTCTAGTGCTGATAATAAACTCCCCACTTCCTGACGCTGAGCTGGCTGATTTTATACCCAGCAGGATGGCAATCACAATAAACCCTGTTAACAACCACTCACAGCTGAACCCTATACTCCTATTAATAGCTTCTCCCACCTTTTTACCCCCGACCCATCAGGAAAATGAAAGCCATTTGATGGGATGGGAGTAATAAAGGCTATGGCTAGACAAAGCCACGTTAACTAATTCATTGCATTGAACTATGTAATCAAATCAAATAAATTTACTCCAAACATGAAGAATAATATGCATAATATGTTTTATGTTGTTGTTGTTAGGTGCCATTGGGTCAACTCCCACTCATATTGACCCTATGAACAACAGAACATAGGGCCCTGCAGCATCCTCACAATTGTTCCTGTGTTCTCATTGTTGCAGCCACGGTGTAAATCCATCTTATTGAGGGCCTTCCTCTTTTTAGCTGCCCTCCACTTTACCAAGCAGGATGTCCTTCTCCAGGGACTGGTCTCTCCTGACAGTATGTCCAAAATATGTAAGATGAATTCTTGCCATCCTTGCCCCTGAAAAGAACTTTGACTGTACTTCTTCCAAGACAGATTTGTTTGTCCTTTTGGCCATCCATGATACTTTCACCATTCTTCTCCAGCATCACAATTCAAATGCATCGATTCTTCTTCGGTCCTCCTTATTCAGCATCTAACTTTTACATGCATATGGGCCATTGAAAATACCACGAGTCAGGCACCTTACTCCCCAGAGAAACTTCCTTTCTTTTCAATTCTCAAAAGAGGTCTGGTGCAGCAGATTTGCCTCATGCAACATATCTTTTGATCACTTGACTGCTGCTTCCATAAGCATTGATTGTGGATCCAAGCAAGTCAAAATCCTTCACAACTTGCAAAATGTTTCCATTTATCATGATTTCACCTACCAGTCTAGTTGTGAGGATTTTGGTCTTCTTGACGTTGAGTTGTAATCCATACTGAAGGCTGCAATCCCTGATCGTCAGCAGCAAAGTGCTTCAAGTCCTCCTCATGTTCAACAAGCAAGGTTGTGTCGTCTGCATATTGAATGGAGGTGGTTAATAAAGCTTCCTCCGACCTTGATGCCGCAATCGTCTTCATATCATCCAGCTTCTCTGATGATGTACTCAGCATGCAGATTAAATAAGTATGGTGAAAGGACACAACCCTGAAACACACCTTTCCTGATTCCAAACCATTCAGTATCCCCCTGTTCTGTTTGAACTGCCTCAGGGTCTAAATACAGGATCCATAATAGAAAAATGGAGTGTTCTAGAATTCCCATTCTTCTCAAGGTTATCCACAGTTTGTTATCCACACAGTGGAATGTCATGGCGTAGTGCATAAAACACAAATAGACATCTTTCTGGTATTCTCTACTTTCAGCCAAGATTCATCTGGCATAAGTAATGATATTCCTTGTTCTACATCTTCATCTGAATCTGGCCTGAATCTTTGTCAGCTCCCTTTCAGTGTACTGCTGCAACCTTTGTTGGATGATCTTCAGCACAATTTTACTTGTATGTGATATCAATGATATTGTTCTATGGTTTGAGCATTTTGTTGAGTCGCCTTTCTTTGGAATGGGTACAAATATGGATCTCTTCCTCTTAGTTGGCCAAGTATATTCCTTACACTGCGTAATAAGTCTAATAAGCAGTTCAAGTAAATAACTTAAGTAGGATTAGTTTAACATGGCCTAAGTAACCCAATTCCATTGAGTTAATTCTGACTCATAGTGAACAACTGCCCCTGTCAGTTTCCAAGACTATAATTCTTTATGGGTGCAGAAAGCCTCAGAAAAGGTCTGAGTTGGAATCTACTCCAATAAGTTGGAATCTACTCCAATGCATACAACCTATGCTCTGGCACTATTTCCAATGTTAAGGAGTCCCAGTAGCGCAGTGGTTCAGCACCAGGCTGCTGACGGAAAGGTCGACAGTTCAAACTTACCAAATAAACACACTTCTGGAGATTGATGTGGTATGATTTCCTTTCTCCGACCCTCTCCACATGTTGCTTCTTTCTCCTGGAGTGGCTAAATTCCTAGAAAGCTGGCAAATAGCACTTTGCATTGGGTCAGACTCAAAACTCCCTCTGCATACACCTACCAGATGACTTCTCCTCACACTCGTTCTCATCATTTGCTGACAGCAACCACCTTCCTCAACTGTGTACTTCTTTGAATCATACTCATCTTTGCATTGGATTTCCAAAAAGTGCTGAGGAAATTTGATTCATTCTCAATTACGTGCATTGCATGCCAGAAGGGCTGCTGCAGAACTCTGGATTGCCAATATCTGGGAATCTTGAAGTCGAGGGCCAGAGGGAAGTGTGGATGGGTGTAAGGGGAAGATGCTGGATGGTGCACCTTGCATACAGAAAACCCTTAATAAGCCCAGTGCTCTTGGCTCAAGCTGGAGTAGTCCAACCCAGGCCAGACCAGCTCTATGAGAACAAAGCCTAAACAGGAAGGCCAGTGGAGAGAATGACGAATACCCTGCCATCTTGTGCATGGGTGGGAGCCAATGAGGCGCAGACAAGCAAGCACTAGGGAGGAGGTACCACCTTGCCCTTGGTGAGGTCTCTGTTTTCTTGGCCAAGTCCTGCCCCCCATCAGACGGAGAGTGCATCTCCCAGCTTAAAGTGTTTGCATGTGTTTGTGTGTATACAGGATTCTTCTGACTAACCTGCAAAGGCAAGGAGCCTGCGGGGAGCAGGTTGCCCTTCCCACCCAGGCTCTTGAACAAAAGGGAGAGGGACAACAACTGGTGGGTCTTATAGCTGCTGCTGCTGCTGCATCCTTCCCTGGTGGGACATTGAGCATTCATCCTTCTGAAAGTTCCCTGATTTTTCTCTGGGCTCCATTTGCTCTCTGAGGCTGAGGCCAGTGGATCTGGAAGAACCAAGTGTTTCTGCATTCTCGTCCTGGCCAGGTACCCCCATTATCCCACCTTGAGTCTCCTGGGAAATGAACACATTCAATTTTTGTTCCTCTCCCTTAAAGCAGCCACTGCCTGGGCCCTGGGTTCCAATCCCCCAGTCTCTAGGACTGTCTTGATTGACGACATGAACTCAGTGCTGGGAACTGCAACCACCTTGTTCTATTGGGTCCCCTGTTTGGGGTCCAGAGCAGAACGGTGATAAAAATGGGATGGAGTCTACATAGAGGAAGGAGAAGGCTGAAGAAAGAGGTGGTGAGAAATGATGGTGAAATTGGCTCCCTGGGCACTGTACTCTAGCACAAAGCACCTAGAATCAAGAAACCCAGCTGTGAGGCAGAGCAGGGGGTGGGCTTCCTGGTCCATGGAGGCAGAGGCCAAGGTTGAGAAGCTGAGGAACAGAGCGAGACATGGATGCTGATCGAGGAGAGGTGTTACTGTGGACCAGTGACTGTACCCTTAGTGTTTATTGATCCTGGCTTGTGCTAACCTACTGTCTTCCCTTAAAAACAACAACAACAAACCCTCACTGCCATTGAGTCGATGCTGACTGATAGCAATCCTATAGAACTGGGTAGAACTGCCCCATGAGTTTCTGAGACTGTACCTTTTTATAGGAGTAGGAAGCCCCTTCTTTCTCCCAAGGAGAAAAGAAAAGGTGGTTTCAAAGAACTGACTTTTCAGATTGCAGCCTAACACTAATAACCCCCCATACTTGTGAGTATTGTCTATGAGTTCTGAGTGGCCATTGCGATGGATTATGGAACCCAGCACAGAAGTAGAATGTTGTGGGAGGAACAGTTTGTGTCAGAATAGGGTAAAGAAGAATGGACGGTGGAGACACGTCTGATGTCTGCCTTGTGGCAACAGGGAAGCCAGAGAAGGTTAGGCATGACTCTCATGCCTTTCTCACATCCTGGTTCAAATCCTAGCTCTTCCAAGTACATCGCCCCATCCTTGACTTACTCATCTGTGAAAAGGGCATATTAGAGTCCACCCAAGTCTGGATTTCCTCATCTATGAGGTAGGGATGTTAGTATCTACTTCATAAGCTTGTTGTGAAGCATAAACTCATGACTCCCGCGGACTAACTTCTCCTTCTTGGAGAACCCCAAAGCCCTTCTGCCTTCCTCCTCCATCCCTGCCCCTCATTTCAAAAGTAGCCTCAGCAAAATGGGCCAGCCAGTTTGTCAAAGTTTGTCAGTGAGTTATCAAGTGAAACACATGCTTATCATGTGACACTGCAATCCCAACCCTGGGTGTTTATCCAAGAGACATGGAAACTTATTGACAACAGCAAGAAGGAGCAATTCAGAAAAGGATGGCGAGAAACGGTTGCACACTGTGGTAGTTACATAATCTGGTGTCAATTTGGGATTTGAGAGGATTAAGAGTGAAGGGGTGGAGTCTAGTCTGTCAATTGGGTCATAGCCAATGGGCCTGGCCTTCTCCTGAGAATTCTGGGAACTCCAGCAGTTTCCTCCATGGAGGCAGGAAACACTTCTCTCTGGGCTCACACCCTGAAAGGCTCTACTGACAAGGCACTACACTGATAGACTCCGTGTCTTGGGAACTGGAGAAGCCATGTGGAGACCCCTGCCAACTCTGAGATGCTTACAATGCCACTGGATCCAAAGACTTTCTACCCAGTGGCCTGTGATCGTCCTGCATTCAGCGTCATTGCATGTGTTTCATGAGTTGGAAGAGGACTTTATAGATTGGTATCATATGTATAGGCTAATATCGGACTTAATGGGCTTGAACTGGACTGGGTTGGGATGCTTTCTTTTTTTTTTTTTTAAACATTTTATTAGGG